>NW_026020705.1:1698014-2005514 GCF_900185275.1 Solanum verrucosum
ATGTCTGATGTTCAACTTCTTCTTTCTCTATCCTGTTTTGTGTGTAGGACCCTATTGTCACCCCAATCCGTTCATTATTGACGCCTCACCCAATGAAGGAACTTTGAATAAAGGTACAAAACTATGTGTTCTTGATGCATTCTCATTTGATTACCTTGTGAGTCGAGATACACTTTACCAGAGTTGTACTCGTTTTATAATGCAATCAATAGATGATTAAGCAGTTTGTCATGTTTTAACTATTAAAAGAAAGAGGAGAAACAAATGGATGGTGGCAGTTGGGGGACGGGGGGTTTTAAAAAATATCGGGATCTGGTTTTTTTGATGGAGACAATCAGGTCCTTCCCTTTTCTATGCAACGTGATCATTTTTGTTTGTTTTGCTTGACCTACGTGTTCCGTCCACATAATAATGGTGGTGGGAGTTTTGTGCTTTAATGGTGAAAATTGGTTTGAAGATGTTTAAAACAATAGATATTTCCATCACGGCTTGTCTCTTTGTTTGGTATACCTGATATAGAGTTCATGCTAGTAATATCTTTACTTGGTATCTCAAGATCTTCTTGGTGCCAAACTAATTATGATCCTCTATAGCTAAATATGGCAATCGAAAAGTAGAAAGTTGACTTGCAGATGGTTTAGCTCAAGTAAGAGATATGGCTGTCTGGCATGTTGACTTCATAATCGCTGTTTTAACTTTCAGAATTGCTATTTTTCAGCACTTATGACTTTGTAGTGCATGGAACATAAAAGAATCTAAAGAATGAAGTTATTCTCAGGATGTTTAATTTTCGTATGAAGTGATGAATGATTTTATTTTCTGGTAATATTTTTATTCAGGGATCATATCTGCATCATAAAGAAATCAAGGCTGCACAGGGGATAAATATTAATGCTCAGGTAACGTCATTTGCTTGTTAATGTGTGTTCTTCATTTCTTTCTGCTTTATGGTATGCATTTTTTGTCACGCTTAGAGGGGGGGGTTGAAAACTGGTCCAGGGGCATGCACGTTGACTGGTTTGTTTTGGATAAAAACGATGTCTGTGATTTTGAACTGAATATGTACTGTTTACTCGCTCATCATTACTTATGTCTTCAATTTGAGAGATGCACTTTCCTTTACATCCAACTCATCTTCGATGACTGTGACGAGTACATTGCATTATTTGTGCGACATCTCCATTCAATTCATCCTTAGGAAGAAAGCATTTCTTAATTGTCTATTGTAGTCCAGGCAGCTTATCTTGGAGTTCTTTTGTCCATAATCTTGTCATGGGATACCGAGGTTCCCCGATATGATTTCTTACTTGAGATTGAGGGCTCTTTGGATCCGATCAGGGAGGTAAGGGAATTGTGCTGGATATTTGTCACAATCTTGAATTCTTGCTTACTTTTGAAGCAACTTTATAGGGATTCGTTGGATGCTTTGTAAATTGCACTAAATTGGTAGGTGGATCATGGATGGAGCCCCTTCCCTTTCTGCTGGGTTTCTTTTTCCCGTGAAAAAGTTATCCTGGTTCGGGCAGAGATTGCCTTTATTTTTCATTATTGTCCTGGATGTTCATTTTTTCTATGTTGAATCTTTGAAAATATGTCTGATAAATGATGATATACTAATTTCTTGATTTTGACAAAGGTCAGCTTTTCTTGTGTCTGATTTGTTAGTCGAGTGAAATTTGACATTGAAGTGCCACTAAATAGGAACTCTTGTTGATTTTGTTTTTTTGCCTTCTTGTTGTGTTTTGATAAGTTTTTGTCTTGATTCATGATGCCATCATTTTCCACCACGGTACTTTGTTATTGCTGTACATTCGCGCGGTGAGGAATAACCCCCTTCTGTCCCTCTGTTTTTCATTTTGTACAGGGGCTTCAGTATGCAATTGCTGGCACTAGTTTATATGTTGTGGGGCCTGATGATGATGTTGAGCACATCAAAGAAGCAGCTATGGAAGATATGAGGTCGGTGATGAGCAGGATTGATAGAAGTGGGGAGGGAGTTTATGTTCAAGCTTCTACGCTTGGATCATTGGAGCTTTGCTGGAGTTCTTGAAGACTGACGAAGTAAGAATACCTGTCAGTGGAATTGGAATAGTCCCTGTGCACAAAAAAGATGTCATGAAAGCTAGTGTCATGCTTGAGAAGAAGAAAGAGTTTGCAACAATCTTGGCCTTTGACGTGAAAGTGACACAAGAAGCTCAAGAACTTGCAGATGAGGCTGGTGTCAAAATTTTTATTGCTGATGTTAAATATCACCTATTCGATCAGTTTAAGGCCTATATTGATAATCTCAAGGAAGAAAAAAAGAAGGAAGTTGCCGAGGAAGCAGTCTTTCCCTGTTCTCTCAAGATTGTACCTAATCATGTCTACAACAAGAAGGATCCAATTGTCGTAGGAGTTGATGTTCTTGAGGGCATTGCCAGGGTATTAACTATTCCTTCTTTATGTCGTGATTCATGGAATCTGTTCACCAAACACACAAAAAAAAAACACATCCTAATGGTCCTTTTATACCTTGATTTTGTATGTCAAAACTATGGGTTTTCACTTTATTTTGGCTAAGAGATCTTTAAGTTTAAGGGGACTGCCAAATTTTCTTCTATGTTGTCAGTGCTTTTGAATACTAGTGCTAATGTTGCCATTTTCTTAATTCTCTCTCTCCCCTTCCACCCTTTTTAATAGGATGCAATACTGTTCTCCCACACACCTGTATTTCATTTCTTTGTTGGCGGTAGTAGTGCTCTTTGATCAATCTTCATTTGTAGTGTTCTAGTCCATGTTGTGATGAGCTTAATTTGAATAGGTCGGGACTCCAATATGTATTCCACAGAGGGAATTCATTGATATTGGTCGGATTGCGTCCATCGAGAACAACCATAGGCCTGTTGACTCTGCCAAGAAAGGGCAGAGGGTGTCCATTAAGGTATGAAGTTGGTTAATGATATCTATCTGCAATTCCCTTGTTTTTACAATGTGGTAATGTTTGAGATACTTGTCTAGCATCAGGAGTTGTAAGCAAATTGACTTGGATATTTTCTTCTATGCATATGACGACTCAGAAGCTGGGTCTAACTGTGAGGAGAAACAGAAGATGTTTGGCAGGCATTTTGAGATGGAAGATGAGCTTGTTAGCAAAGTCTCGAGAAGATCCATTGGCATTCTCAAGGCCAATTTCCGGGTATGTAAAAATAGCTTTCTGGTGCACCTCCCTTTCACACAGGCAGGCACTTTAGAACCTTGCTCCCCTTTCTCTGGGGCTAATGTTCAGATTTACTTGATGAAATTCTACAGAATGAATTGTCTATTGAAGATTGGAGGCTAGTTAAAACATTGAAGAACTTATTCAAGATACAGTGAGACTTTGTTGCAAACCTTTCAAGTAGCTGCTGCCTTGGCTTTTTGTGGCACTGTTCATTGTGGCAAGAAACAGTGTTTTTGTTGGGACTCTTAATCATAAAGGATGGAAATGCGTATGTATCGGTGGCAGTTGCAATTTCCTTCCTTCAGTTGGTTCTGTGTACAGTTCTTTTAGTAGTGAAGTGGTAAAAAGAGCAGAATTTTGGTAGTGTTAGACTGTTGGTCAATCTCAGAGATGAGTGTTGTACAGGGGTGGCAACAATTCTGTACAATTCTTTTTGATGTGCTTGTGAGTATTTCGAACAACTGCGAGTTAATGGCCTGCTATTGCTTTCCTAATAAATTTCTTTTAATTTTCTCAGAATTGTAACTATTCCTATTACAAGTACGTATTGCAGCACCTAGAAACAGTGACAGAAATATATGGCACCACTTTATTAGCACAACTGAAAACAATGAGGGTATTCCTCAAGTTCAAATTACAAGCATTTCATAGTTGGCCACTTGGCAATGCTTGGGCAGGAGATCCATCTATTGATTCAGCCTATTTTGACCTGCCAATTGCCACTCCTAATTCATATTTTCCATTACGAAAAGCACGTCTATTAGTTCCACCAAATTGCAAGTTTGAAGGATTATTCAAAAAGATACAAGCATTAGAGATTGAAGTTTATTCTTTATTGTAGAGAGTAGAATTCTTTTAACAGTGATTTTCAACATCACATATTTATTGAATGTGGAGGGTGCTTCTCTTATTAAAAATAGTAACAAAAATCCTAAAGTAAAGCATCATTTGATGTAGAATGGGATATCAAGCTTACAGATTTTTCTGCTAATAAATAAAGTCGCAAATGATTGTTCAATTACCAAACAGTAATAATCACCAATCTATTGTGTTACTCTTGACTTAAAATGTGTATCCAAGTAAGATATGGCAAAAGCAGCATGGAGGGCTGCTCCTATGGGAAGAACTTCTTCATCAATGGTGAAGTACGGGGAGTGCAAACCTTTAACAGAAGATGAGGTTGTTTTATTTTGTGTCCCAATGAAAAAGAATGCAGTTGCCAATAGAACCCCAAGTCCTCTGCAGCCATCAAAGCTGGGGAATGTATTGCCAAACAAGATTTCTCCAACTCTTTTACTATGATCATAGATAGTGGGATCATTTATAGTTGGTGGATATGGTCTCATTTCTTCCATGAAATCGACAGTGGCAGAACACTCATGTACTCCTGATTGAGTCTCAATGATCTGTCAGTACTCAGTAGCAAGCATTTCTGGTGACAATAACGTTTAGTTATAGCAAACAATACTAGAAAACTGTTTTATGGTAACCAATGTGGAAAATTCTGAAAAGGTAAAGCACTAGTTTTACATATATATGTTGACACTTGTATGCCTGATATTTCAGATGAACTTATCAAAGCGCCAGAACTTGAGGAGGGACATAGTCCGTAGACAATTTTAACGGTACCTCTTTGATCCTCTACGAATATCCCTCTAATGTCATGAACCGGAAGGTGCCACCAAACCTTACACTTTCGGGGATTACATTACCGGCTTGACCACCATCTACAAATGCAACAGTGAGCACCTGCATGTATAACAAATCAACAGGAATCTTTAGATCCTTCTACTTGAATTTAGGATTCTGGACAAAAAAGAAAATTATATTTTAACTGTTTGGAAAAATGACAAATACCCTCGGCTCTTAAGGATCAGTTTCTCGAGAAACAAGTTGCTGGAGTGCAAGAACTGCCATAGAAACAGTCCCTTGTGTTATGTGGTGTTGCTGCATGGCCGCCTTTCCCTTGCATTATTACAGTAAACCTGCTAGAGCCAGCCATAATAGGACCAGGTTTTGAACCAATAGTGCCAACAGGCATAAATGGCCAGACATGCAAGCCAAACATTGCTTGAAATCCATCTAAAGCACCTTCTTCTAACATATACAAGGCACCAGCATATCCTTCTTCTGCAGGTTGGAAGACAAGCTTAATTGTGCCCTTCGTATAACCCGAATCAGTGTTGAGAATTTAAGATATCATGTTTAATTCATCAGAAATAATAATATTTCTCCTACCTTTAACTTGTCCCTTCTGTTCTGAATCAGTCTAGCTGCTCCAAGTAACATGAACATCGTGGCCACAAGCATGCATTTTTCCATCGATCTTGCTTTTGCACTCCCAATCTACCAATTCCTTCAAAGTTACACTTCAAATCAGTTAGTCTAGTCATTGTAGAGGAACTCTTTCTTTTAGAACAGACAGTTGACGATGCACTGCTTGAGCAAATATGAAAATAGGAGCGACTTTTATGGTCATTCTTTTTCCATTTTCCCATCAATGATGGTGTGGGTTATAGGAGAGAATAGTGTGAATGCTCACCAAACTATGCCAGTTATATTCAGAAACATGTATTCAACTCTCAAATTTGCACTTCCTCTCAATCTCCCCTTCTGAATCTGTCTCTGGTTACCAGCTAGTGAAAGAAATCACTGATTTGATTGTAACCTGACATGTTAAACCAATATGTTCTATTATCCTCGCACGTAAGTATGAAATAACTGATAAATAGTGTATTTGTGGCGGAATCTTCAAATGAAAGCTAAGTCAAGCATCATACAAATGTCCTAAAATATCTTGAATAAGAAAGACAAATCCACAATGTCAACATCTTAGCAGCTCGACACTGAGGAAGTGGCTTCGAAATGAGGGAGGTGAGAACAACAAAACATATGAATAAGATAGTAAATGAAGCCAAAAGGATGAACTATTGGTAATTTCAAGCAGCAGAAGGTATACAGCATCAGACACATACTTGATGTAACTGGTACAGTAGTTTGGTCTCCACCATGAAGAATAAGTGTAACCTTCTTTAAGGTCTAACTTTTAGGGGTAGACTCGATCTGTTGTTTGAGGCATAACGTTTTAAAACTGTTTAACCTTAGAAATTTAAGTTGAGTTCAATTCCATATTCTAACTGCAGAATGACTGATTTCTCTCTTACGTAGCACCACAAGGAGACTGATTTCTCCCTCTTCAATCACTACATAGCGTATACAGGCTGAATTACAACACTACTTTTTCTATAAAGCACAGCTGGATACACATCATTAACCCCCCAAGTTTGTGCAGTGTTAATAAAACTCATCACTCTTAAAGTCTTTTCTTGAGTGACAAAACTATCGAAAGTCCACTTTCAATATCCTAAGAAACTAATTCTGACTTGTGAGAGATCAGAGATGTTTCACCTAAACAATCCTTATCAAAAAAATTTCGCCATTTAGAATTTCAAAATAATCTTTATTGCAGAAACAAAGGTAGTATAAAAAAATTAAGCCCTTATTTCAACAAAGCAATTACTAAATCAATGCAATCATCTAACAAATAACCAATCATTGGATGGTGATTTGACTTCCTTTCTTTTGGAGCCGAGGCAGAGGCGTATCCAGGATTTTGAGATGATGGGTTGCTATTATAAGAAGGTCGATCTATGATATATATATTAGATCGGTTCGACGTTTAGATTTTTCCTACTGAAAATCATTAAAATTTTAAAATTATAGGTCTAAAATTAATTCATTAATTAAAATGCAACAAGTGCTACCAATTACCACTTAGAGAAGTGTTATCTAATTTTAGAAAGAAAAATAAAATAAGATAAAAATAAAATTCAAATTTCTAACCTCGCGGAGAGAGGTGCACCTAGTCATAATTGCATTATGTAATACTACGAGTGTGGGTTCACACATCTATATTTCAAATTTTTTTAAAAATATAACACTACTATATATTCTCTCGGGAGGGGACCATGGGTTCACGTGAACCCGATGATCCCCCTTAAATACGCCTCTGAACCGAGGGAGGGTTCTCATAGCCCACATATGGGATTATAGTGAGTATGTTGTTGGATGGTAATTTGACTGCCACAATATGGTAAAAAGATTAATCATTTCATTGTTTTTGAGATTCAACATAACTACAAGACTGACGGGTCAAAAGCACATCTCTCAATTTTTGAGCTTCATACTTAAACTATCAGGGTAGGGCTGTGAGTTTTCTCACCAAATGTTTATGGAAACACACTTGAACTATAAGTTGTTAGCTTTTCCTAGCATGACAAATCAGTGTTGTAAAAAGCGCAGAAAAGCGCGCTTAGAGCGAGAAGCGAGGCGACATTGAAAAGGCGCTCGCTTCTACCGTAGAAGCGAGAAGCGCAAGAAAAGCAAAAGCGTAAAAACGCGCACTTAATTTGAAAAAGCGCTAATTAGGGTTTCTTTTTTAAAACTGTAAGTTTTTTTAAAAAAAAAATTTCTGAAATCCTTATGCGACTTAATATACCTCTTTCACGACTTCAAATTTCTTTTTTGGACTGCTGCGAGACTAAGAAGCTGCGACTGCTGCTGTAAGTTCTCTTCTTCTTTGCGACTGCTCTGCGATTTTTTTTCTATTTTTGGTTACTGCCAGGCTGCCATTGCTGTAAGTTCTCTTCTTCTTCTTCTTCTTCTTCTCTTCTTCTCTGCGAGGCTGCTGCGACTGATCTGCTACTGTGATTTAATTATGTTTTTGATTTTTTGCTTTATATGTTTTGACTTATGAGTATTATTGACTATCTATTTACTTTTAAATTAAGAATATATTACCTCTATTCAGTTATTTAATTTTTTTTTATTTTTATACTAAATATCACTTTACTTAAAAAAAAGCGCGCGGTTCGCTTCTCGCTTCTCGCTTCTGTGAAGCGAGCCCTCGTCGCTTTTTTCCGCTTCTTGCTTCCCAAAACACTGTAACAAATAAGATTTACATAATAGTTGTCACCCCCAACCTAACAAACAATAAGCCTAAGTTTTAGGTAATGGAGGCAAAAAGCAAGAACAAATTATGAAGAAGCAAGATATAAACCAAAGTTGAGCAATGGTTCCCACCACACCAGTTTTAGCCACCCAAGTGAATCCAACTCATTTCGGATAAATTGACTCGTTTGGTATTCTTGAAAAGACAATTCCGGGTACTCATGGATTCATCCGTCTCAACCAATCCAAGAACTCAGGATTCCATAAGCTCCCGAGTTAGTAACTCAGTTTCAGATCCCAAATTAGTATATCTATATCTACAGCCCATGAATTGTACGGAAAACTAGTGGATAGAAAAGACAATATGAGTGTCAATTTTATGCAAAATGAACCCATATCTGTAAACAAGAGAATGAAGTAATCAGGCTTATTGCTCTTGATTTATCTATATTTCAAGTATGATGTAATAGTTGAGTGAGATGTCTTGATCTTTGAATTTATATTTATTTTGCTCATTGATAATTATTGTACAAGTGAGAATCCATATACAAAAAGATTGTCAAGAACCAGGTCCTTAAAAGATCGAATCTCTTTCTCTGTAGAACTGGAGATGGTTTGAAGAAGATGTGCACTAGAAAATCTTAGATAATTGTAACCTTAATTCAGTTCAGACTGGAGATCAAGACAAGTTTTTTTCTTTTTTATAAATTATGCACATCAAATTAGGTTGAAAATAAGGAGAAAGATGAAGCGAGTCACGAAGCAAATCAAGTTAAACTAGGATTCACGTACTCCTGTAAATACAACACGTCAAAAGCCTTCAAGTTTAACCACACCCAAAGAGAAATTTCATTCGAGAGGCACCCATTACAACAAATAACACATTTCTATCATGCTTTATTTGTATTGTTCTTGAATTGTACTAGTTCGATTCTTGTTGTTCTAATTACATTTTTTCGTTGATTGAAAAAAATGTTGTTTTGTATTTGTTGAAGAGCAGAGAGCAGAGTTATGTCACGACTTATGGAATTTAGATCGCCTAATACACAATTTCTTTTTATTCCCCTCTCTCTCCACCCTACCTCATTATAAGAATAAATGGTATTTTTATTTATCCTCCAACCCACGTAATTAAATTTTTATTTATCTACTAATTAATAATGCTCAGTCATTTGAACAAGCTTGACTTATTTGAAATTGATTTTGAATTGACTATACTAAACTGGGCAAAACCACACAAAATTACTTGACTTGGGCCAATTTCTTAAATTTTCCGATTTTTTTTTCAAAATGTCAATATTTTGACATTTAATAGGATTCCTTAGCCATACTTTCAATATTTATTAAAAATGTCAATATTTTAGTTTGTTATGTATATAATTTATATATTTTTTATTTATTTGATTTGCAAGAATACAATTATTTGATAACAGAAAAGAGAAAATTAGGAAAGAGAATATTTTATAAAAGGAACATATTACTTAAAATTCTCATAAGTTAGAATTTCAAAGCACCCGTCCCCCTTTTTCATAAGATTTCAAAAATCAATTTTTAACATTCCATTGATAATATTCAATCTCTGAAGTGAATTCGATTCAATTGCGGGTTTTTTTTATTGGGAAGAAAAATTTGAATGAAACAATTAAAATTTCGTTGACAAACAACTTGGGAGGAAGAATTCCCAACGGAAACTTCGATATAATTAGTGTTCTCCAAAATCGGAACTTTCACTTTTATTATGTTTTCATCATAATTGTATACCAATAACTTTTGAATTTTATGTGCTCAATTTACCATTCAAATTAAAATTGGTACTTTACTTTCATGGTGAAAACTAAAAATTGTATCCAGTGATCAAAATTGTATTACATGACAGCCAAATATATTTTTCTTTTATTTGTATATTGTATTACAAAAATATTAATGATTGTATCCCAATATAATCTAATCATTACATATGAATATGATTTATAAAAGGATAAAGATTTTGAAGAAAAAAAATAGCATACATAGTGGAAATAATACAATTTGTTGAGGAAGGATACAATATTCTAAAAAAAAATACAAATTGATTGTGAAAGAAATAGGGATACAAGACTCTAAAAAAAATAGCATATATAGTGGAAATAATCCAATTCGTTGAAGGATCATAAAAATAATACAAATTGACTTGAAAGAAATATGATACATCTATGGTTAAGAAATACAAATCTATTTGACATACCTATTGAAATGACTACAAACTAAAAAAAAAAATACAATGTTCTTAATAAAAATAAAATTGCTCAGTAAAAGAAAAATAATTGAAAAACAAAAATTAATATGAATACAATTCTGGTATGAATACAATTTTTCTCTTTTTTTTCTTCATCAGCTATGTCCCTTTTTCCCATTTTTTGTTCACCAAACCCAATTCGAATCCGTATTCACTTGTGCATTAGTAAAACTCTGTTTCGTAATCCAAAAAAAATTATAATTACCTAGGAAAAAAAAATTATAATTACCTAGGAAAATTAAATAATTAAATTACAATCGAAAAACACACTAATAATAAAAAGGAATACAATATGAAAAATGATAGAGAAAAATGATTTATTAGATTTGAACAATATGTATAAAATGTTGAAAATCTTTTGAATGAATTCTGAAATTTCTTAGAGCAATTGATGAATTTCGATTTAAACAAGACAAGGTTTAAGTTACTTGATGAGAGGGAATAAGGGGAAAAAATCGTGTGAGAGAGAAAGAATAGAATGTGAATAAAAAAATTAGACTCAAACTCATACGACACTGACCCAACCACAAGAGCATCCATCAAATCAAACTCATATATCTTGAAATCCTCCACTTGTAAACCTAACCCCTTCAAGTCAGAAATAACTTGAAGATATGGAGGATTGATATCTTTGTCAGCGACAGAAGCTGCTAATGGAGAAATCGAACAATAATCGCAAGAATAAAGATGGCCAAGAAATAACAACAATTGGATGATCTCAAATCCATTGATAAAAACTTGAAAATTCTAAGAGCAACTGGAAGATGAGATTTGATTCTTTAGAAAAAAGTGAAGATAATTGAAATTTCTCAAATCTCAAGTAACGCTTAAGAGATGGAGTCTTCTTCTTCACGTTTCTTTTTTTTTAACTGGTAATGAGGTCAAAAAGTGGGTCCAATTTGAGAAAAAAAGGAAGGTAAATAAATTATATTCGGATACATTATATTTGTTAAAATATTGACAAATTTACATTTTTAATAATTATTTTAAAGTGTAGATATTTTTAATAATTATATTCGGAATTTTGACTAGTTTGCTAATTTTCCCTAAAATGAAGTCCAGTTGAAATTATAAGACCCATTCACATTTGAGTTCGGAACTGAAAGGGTAAAAAATTCCAAAAGGGCAATAAAATCGATTTTAGAACCAAAAGGGAAACTTTGTAATTGTTAATTTAACGTTGTTTGAATTAGGGCGAGAGCCGCAAGGCGTGAATTTTTCTGCGCCTTGCAAGGCGCATGGTGGCATGCGCGTGGCTCTGACGGCATGCGCCCTGTATGGTGCAGGAAATCAGCGCCTTCCTGTAAATTAAAAAAAATAAAAATTCATTATGATTAAAAAATAATAATTTATCGAACTTTTTGTTGAGGGTTATAAGAGACAAATTGTAGCCAGAGGAACTAAATACATATGTTAGTGGTTCTTGTTAAATAATCGCTGCAACTATGAAGAAGAAATATACTCTCTCTCTGTCTCAATTTATATGACACTTTTCATTTTTCGAGAGTTAAACAGTTTAAGTTTCACCGGGAATTTGCACATGGAATTTTTAATTTTTTTGAAATAAAATTTATATATTTGTAAACTACATAAAAGTACTATAAGTCACAATTATTGATAGTTCAAAATATTTAAAAGATCTATGAAAAATTTACGGTCAAATATTGACTTGTTTGAATCTCGAAATCTGAAAAGTGCCACATAAAATGGGACGGAGGGAGTAATAGATTGCTACCTATACAACCCTATACATTACTCAGTTAACAAAATTAAAGTACAAATTATTTAAAAGCACAGTGATTACATAATACTATAAAAGTTAAAGAGTATGAATAGGTAGATGGTAACTTGCACTTTGGGCAACCCAACCAACAAGCATGGCATGGCATGGCATGCCAATCCTCGAATCTATTCAGATGAAGTGTGCTCAGGTAACCAAGCACAAGTGGATTTTGCTTGATCATCCCAGAATAATATAACTTTCAGCCAAATATATTATCGCTAGCTGCTATAGCATATGAATTCAGGAAGTATAACAAATGACCTAATGTCTTTATAATCTACAAGTTTGAACTTTGAAGATCAACGATAAGAGTTCAGATATTCAATTTGCTAACAACTTCCAAGCTCCTACGACTCCTTGTCCCTTGCCAGAATAACTTACTTGGTTTCAGTTAGCTGGATCGATATTCAAACATAAGTCATCTAAAAGCTATTTTAGAATCTTTGGACTCATTCTCAAAAGGGAGACCCATTGTCTCTTATAACCCTCAACAAAAAGTTCAATAATTTTTTTTATTTTTTAAAAATTTAATCAGAATGATTTTTTTTTTTTAATTTGCAGGAAGGCCCTGAATTTCCTGCGCCTTACAAGGCACATACTGTCAGAGCCTTACAAGGCGCATGCCGCCCGGATCCGGAGATCCCTATTCTCGAACTCGAGTAATCGGTTATATTCCGGTGGAGAGGGACAATTGTGGAGTGTGGTCTTTACTTCTGCCCAATTCTCCCCCCTCTCTTTAGAAAGCAGAAAAGAGCTATTTTCATTTTCCAGCATATTAATCCTATTTCGGAGCGACCTTGTGGCTCTCGCCCTAATTCAAACGACGTTAAATTAACAGTTACAAAGTTGCCCTTTTGATTCTAAAATCGATTTTGTTGCCCTTTTGAAAATTTTGACAAATTATTTTACCTTTTTGGCTCCGAACTCTTTATTTTTCTACGTTATGTGGAAGGTGTAAATGGATTCAAAAGTAACTAGCTAATAGGGTCCACTCAATGATTATTTAAAGTGTCATTTACGTTTCATCAGAGGCAAATTCAGAATTTGAAAATGACGGGTGTACTACTAAATATTAAATCAAGCTAGTTAAATCATATTACGTAATACCTCTTTGTGCAATGACTTTATCAAAACGTAAAACTAAAAAATTAATGTACTAACGTATGAATATCAATTAATATGTGTGCACCATGAGGTCGTGTGTTCGAAACCAGTCTGTCTCGTGCTTTTGTCCAAAAATTTTAAGCTTATGTTAGGATCGATCCATAGAAGGAGGTCAACATGCAATATATATTATTCAACATAACATCACTATTTATTTCACACACTAGCTTGAACTAGCCAATATTGTCAATTATTCATCACAAAAGCGAGTCATGCGCGGGTATATATATATATATATATAATTTTATTGCTTGAGAAGGTGACCGTCTATCTCTTTGATAACATCAAAGAAAAAACCCAAAAGAGTGATAGGCTCTGGGATATCTTCACTTTTTTCTCGTACTCAAATGCTAATGTAGTCCAATGTTGTTCACTCGATGTGATAACAATGAAGGAATTATATAACTCTAACACATTTCCTTCAATCACTTTCCAAATAATCAATTTCGTATGAGGGTCGATGGCTTCTATCACTTGCTTAGCAAACTTTTCTTCTCCATCTATAATCATTAAATTAAAAAAAAAAAAAACACAAATGATGTTACTGATTAAAATGTGAAAATCCTCATTAAAAGATCTAAACATGCACAAAATAATATCTTCAACTAATTTATTTATTTTTTCTTGTTTTTCATTTCCATTTTTCATATTTTGGAGAATATAGGGTTAGCAGGACATGTTATAAATCTGGTAATATTGTGTTTGGTATGAAAGAAGTACTCTTTCATGAAAAAAAGGCATTTTTGCAAAATATTTTTAGTGTTTGATTAGCGGGAAAATCATATATTAATATACACTAATATATTAAAAAATCACAGAATATTTCAATTTATGGAACTTTTGAATGTTAAATATTACTCTAATAAAGTAAAATAAAGTAAAAATTAAAATAGCTTGAATTAAAGAAATGACTTCTGCGCCAACAAGTGAAAGAATTTATTTGTTTCTTCTGCTTTTTGGATGCAAAATGTTATATTTGGAATATATTTATGGTAACCAGTCGCCTAAAACAACTTTTACAAAAAAAAAAAAAAAAAGAATCATGAAAAATGACTTCCGTTATACAAAAATGCACCTAAATATAGAAAATTGATGAAAGGAAATACTATTAGGAAAAAGGAATCGGAGAAATATGTGTTACCCTCGTTATATCTCCAGCTAACAATTGAACCAACTTTTATAATTTCACCTTCATGAATTTCAAAACGGTTGATCTTACTAGGGCTTATGTTGGCTATATGATGAGTATTGGTGTGGAAAATATTATGAATCAAATGTCCTCCACACTTCACCTCTGTTGAAACAATCAACTTGCCTTTCAGACCCATAGTTTCTTCTCCTTGGAATCACAATAAGTTGTTGAAAGAAAAAGTGGTAAGGAAATGTCTAGAACTTGTAGCTTTAAATAGATTTTTATTTGCTATGAAATTCTAGCTAGTTGTCCAATCTCCTTAATTAAATTTTTTGGGGAGGTCAGATTTCATATACCTCTCGTTATGTATTTTGTTATTGGTCTATATTTTTCTATAGTAGATTTTATTTAATTCATTGCTACATTATTCTTTTTCATTATTTTATTATTGTAGCACTCGTAGACATGTAAGATTTACTTTATTTTGGTTTCAATCCATGCACTTTATCTTGTGGTAACCTAATCAACGATTCTTTAGACGAAATTATAGAACTATAACAATTATGGTATTATATGTACTATATCTTAAGCTAACCTAATTAACAAATTGAGGAATTTTAGTAGTCCAATTTTGAACTAACATTTTGTTGGTAAGGGTTTGATTTTTCATTTTGTAATCTCCTCCCCTATTTTCCTTCCCCACAATTTAAAACAAAACAGAAAAAGGTGATTAAAAAGCTCTTTAGACAATGTTAAAAGAATTGCAATCACTTTTCCAAGAAATACAAAAATATCATAAACGCAGAATGAAAAAGCAATTTATGCAATATGTTATTAAGGTTTATTTTCCTAAATTATTCTTATTAATTATATTTTGGTATGTATATTTAACTACTATTATTTATATATTTATTCAATAATAAAAATAATATTAAATTATTATTATTTTCCTAATTTATTAAAATGAACAAGTAAAGAGAAAATAATTATTTTTAGTATAAAAACAAGACAAATATAAACGTTACATGCATAACTTTCATTTATTTCTTCAAAAACAATACTCTAGTCTCATATTAGTTGATTACTTTTCTTTTTACTCGTAATTTAAGAAATCATAAAATAGAAGATAATTTTACTAATTCACCCCTTAATATTTTTTTTAATAGAAATTTTACCAACAAATGTGAACACTTTAAAAAAGAATTAATTACAAAAATGATATAGGAAAATTTTAGTTAATGTTTTCTTGATTTAGTAAGGTCAACCACTAATATAAAACTGAGGGAGGTAAACGGCCAAACTTTGCAAAGTCTGAGATTAATGAATTTGATAAATCGTGCAATAAATGCTAACTTTGAATCACTTTAAAGAAATCCTATCATGGTGGGGATTAGGCTAACTTGGTCACTAATCTAGTTACCTAGCTCAACTAAATTAGTGACTTTTTTGCCAACCACTATGATGGTGGGGATTTGGCTAAGGCTTAGACTTATATAATAATAATGATAATAATAAGCAAATTACAAGTATATTTTCTTGTTTACCTTTTCTTATTGTGTATACTTATATATTTTTTTCTCTTATCTTTTCTTGATATCTCTTAAGAGTTTTAAAATTTGATTATACTATAATAGCTAAAAGTATATTTACAAAAAATATATCATGTAAAAGAATTGAAATAAATATATTGGAGTTTCAAAAGGTTTTTACTTTCTTGAATCATATTTTTATTATTTTATTTATTTCATAGGTATATAATTATTATTATTATAGAATTTAAATATGACAATTCGAATTAAAGGGTGAGTTTGATTAGTAAAAGACTTATTCTTTTCTAAATGATTATATTGTTTATAAAATAATGTTATAGTAGCATCAACCTACGGATTCTTTTTGAAAAATTAAAGTTGGATAAAATCTTAATTTAGATTATCAATATTTTAAGAGTGATTAAACATTTAACTATACTATCAATGTATCAAAAAAAGTTATTTCAAAAAATTTATTACAATTTTAAAAGAAAATTTAAGGCCCTTTTTGCAGTTTGGTTTTAGTCCAAGAAAGTTATTTAATTGTCCCTATCTGGGTGAACCCTTCTCTACCTTTTAGATCCGCTCCCGCTGAATCATTTAATAACTTAAAATTTAACAAGTTTTCCCTTGTAATCTTGAAAGTTTTTAATATAATTTTTTTGATTTTTTTTTTCAAATATTATATTAAAAACTCATTTTAAGTTAACTCCTTTCTTCATGTGGTCTACTCAACTCTATAATTTTCTAGAAATATACTACTATGAAAACTAAATAGTTAGACTAAAATTTAATAAAAGTTTAAATTAATAGAAAACATATTGTTGTAAATTTTCTTGTTCTTTTTGCAAATGAAAACAATATTTATATCTAAAAACGTGGTTCCATTTTATTTATTTCTTTTGTAATTTTCATTTTTTCTCAAGTCAAATCAACTAAAAATGAAAAGAGTGAAAAAGTTTCATTTGTACAATATGTAATCAAATCATTAACTAAAAATTGAAGAGATATTATACCACGCATGATTTCTTGAAATTAAATGTCATAGTTGTAGTACTAAAACTTCAAAAATAAGGGGCCAACCTCAATACATTAGATGACGGCGAATGGCAGCTGTGACGCATGGAATTCCGTGCCTTGTGGCGACTGCCCTGATTTAAACAACATCAAATTCTCCGTTAGAAAGTTGCCCTTTTGGTTGTATAATTAATTTTGTTGCCCTTTTAAAATTTTTGGCAAATTTTCTTACCCTTTTAGCTCCGGACTCTTCACATTTCCCCTTTTTTTTCTTTAATTTTTCATCAATCAGAGAAGTTTGCATTTGAAGAGTACTTTGTGGATCTCTTTAGTGCAAGGAGAAGAAGTGAGAGATGTCGTGCTGTGCGTCATTGACATGCGGACTCTGCACATCGGTAGCCTCAGGTGTCACCAAGAGCTCATCTAGACTTGCTTATTGTGGCCTATTTGGTGTTTCCTTGATTGTCTCTTGGGTTCTCGGAGAAATTTGTTAAGATATATGCGTCCACTAAGATTCAATGGACCAGGTCCCTTGACACAGTAAGAACAATAATGCAAGCACAAGCAGTAAATAAAGTAACACAAGCACATTACGTGGAAACCCCCCTGCTCAAGGGCGGCGAAAACTACGACCTGTCCTCACAGGCTTTTCAAACCAAACTCCATTTCTTTCAAATAGAGCAACGATTCAGATTACAATTGCTTGCAACCTAGGAATTTACCTCTAAATCCCTTCCCCCTAAATGTAGCAACCCCACTACAAATAGAGCAACTAAGCAATATCACTATTACCCACTAACCTACCCAACTCTAAGTAACTTAGACTTCACTAAGCAACACACGGTTGCCCACTAACCTACCTAACACTAGATGACTTAGGATTTGACTAAGCAGCAACAACGCTACCCACTAAATTAGTTAACCTCAACTGATTTAAACTTTGGACTGAACAAACAAATGATCTAATTCCTTTATAGCTCAGGATTAGATTTACAACATAAGCACGGAAGTAAAAAACCTAAGACAACTAAGACGCAAGCAACTCTATATGGTCCCTATTGCTCTTTATGTGAATACTTCTTGAGAGAAGTAGTTTTTGCTTTTTGTTCTTGAGAATTTTCAGGATGCAAAAATTAAGGTTGTGTCTATTGAAGGATATCCTTATTGAGAATAGACACAACCTTCAAGGCCATGCCATTGGCCGAGGTTTCTGCCGACACCGTGCACCAACCTCACCAAACTTGTGTACTTTTTCCAGCTGTCAATTGTACGAATAGTGGTGCAAAGGATCAGGTCCCCTTACAAGGTCCCTCTGTTTGTCAAATCATCAAAACTGTAAATAACATTTTCCCTCTTTTGATGATGACAAACTCATACTGCCCCATGTCTTCCCCCTCTCCCTGTTACCGCCATGTCTTCCCCCTCTCCCTGTTGCCGCCATGTCTTTCCCCTTCTTCATGCCCATACTTCCCCCTATCTAGGCAACCAATATTATTTTCCCCCTTTTGGCATCATAAAAAAGAGAGACAGTAAACCAAGATTAAAAGTAAGCCTGCAGAGAAACACCATAGCCTTTGGCAACACATCATAGAAAAATAATTAGACAGGAAAAATCACAACAAGACAGAAGACCTTTTCATTGCACAGGGTAAGCATTTAATACATTGACAATAAATTGCTAAAGAGAACTCGAGACACTGCCCACGAAAAAAAATCAAACAAGGACATAAAAGGGAGGGAATTAGAGGATGGGGGCTAATGGGTGAGGGATTTGATGACAAAGGTGAGCCGGTCATTGATAGAGTCATGAGCTTTGATCAACCTCTCTTGAAGATCAGCAGTTTGAGACAGAAGGACTACATTTTTCACTCTTAACTCTTTGACCTCTTCAGTACCAGGTCCTTAAGTCTGTGCTTTGGCTAGTTGTGCCTTCAATAGTGACATCACAACATCCTTCTTTCCCACAAGTGCAGTCATTTCCTTCGGTTCATGCTTGAGTTGATCCCATTCAACCACTAACTGAGACATCTAACTCAGTTGTCCTATTTGGCCCTCTATGCACTCACACTCAACCTAGGTACTTAGAGAGATGGACTTTTTAACAGTGCCAATAATACCTGCTCCCACCGTAACTTTCAGATGGTTGAACACTTTAGTGAGGAAATATCTATACCCCATGCCATGTTTGCCTTTACACTCCACAACCTTCTTATGCATATGCTCTAACATAAGTGCTTGGAGATTCAGTGGTTCGAACTTGCATAGTGATTCCATCATGAATAAATCAGACGAAGAGGCAATTGTACGCTTCTCAGATCGTCGGAGAACTACCTTGTTAACAAACTCGAACAACAATTGGTATTCCCCTTTCATAAGCTTCTTCTGAATGCCTCCACGGTGCATGTACGGAAGTTTGGAACACTCATTTGCAAAGTGCTGACTGTAGAGTTTTCCAACTACTGATCTGATCCCTTCTCTATGTACTTCCAGGATTCCCCCCAATAGTTCCTCGTTTAGATAAACCCTTTTATCTCCCACCATCGTATTGAGGTTTCCATTCTCAGTGAACTCCACATTGTAGTAGAACTCCCTCACTTGTTCTTCGTGCATTATGGGAGATTTGGTCATGAACAGGTGAGTCCATGATTGAATTTCCACTAGATCAGCCAACGAGTTCATTCCTAGCTTCGTTATGATCGTGGGGTAAAAAAATCTCCCACCTAGGACCTTTGCTTGGTATCCTCCTTTTCATTCCTCTTCCTTTTGGTACCAGGTCCCTGTTTTGATTTTTTCTTAGCAACAGACGCAACCTCCATTTTTCCCTTTGATTTGCCTTTTCTTTCTTCTGAAGTGGTTTCTTTGCCTTCCCTTTTGTTGCAGCATCAACCTTTTTGACTGAAGGTTCTTTAGATTTTCCCTTCCCCTTGGCCTTTTCTTGTTCCTCCCTTCTCCTTTGTATCTTAGCCAGTGGGATGTCCTCTGACACGGTATCACTCTCAGAAAGTTTATTTGAAACTACCACAACTCCCTCAACAGGTATGTCAATCTCCACTTCACCAGCTTTCAGCTTTCTTTCTTCTTCTATGGTTGTTTTGTTTGACTTTTAAGCATCACCCATAAATTTCTAATTGGTTGCTCTAGTGAAAGGTTTTCTTTTAGGTGTCTCCTCGACGACTTTCTCTTTTCCCTTCGTGGTGACAGAGACCATTCTCCTTTGTACAGCCCATCTGAGAGGAGTGTTGTCCTTATCAATGTCGTCTGAATCACTAGCAGGAGGGAGTCCAACATCTGGCATTTTGTCAAATATTGGTTCAGTGTTCTCAAGAGGATTTTTTCCAAAACCACTACCTTCATCATTCCTCAGCCTTTCTCTCATTTGTGTCAAACTCTCTATGACCATGATCACACTAGAGGCAAGAATATTTGATTCAGAGTGCTTACTCTCCCAAAGGTCATCCTCAAACAGACAATCAGACAACATCGACATATGGGGACTAGGTTGACATGAGGGTGTTAGGTTATTAAGATCTATGGGAGACTGGGGAGTAGAGCAACTTGTTTCAGTAACGTTTACTGGAGGAAAGGTTGACATTATTCGTCAGAGAGGGAACCTTAGAAGACAAGTAAAATTCTACGGGATCTATTTCATTCGGAGTATCTAGTACCTTCCTAGGAGGAGATGGCGATTGAGACATGATCAAAAAGAGAAGAGGGAAGAAGAATCGAAAGAGAAGGATTAGGGTTTCTTCAGAAAATGCAAAGGACGAATTTGAAATGACTGAGAAGAGGACTGGAGGGAAGAGATATAAAAAGAGTTGAAAGGATATGTCAGGTCCCTGAGAGACGCGTCGCTTGGACTTAAAGCAATGGAAAAAAATGGTCAGAATGGCCGATGACTGACACGTGGAGGTCTCAACAAAAGAATACTAACCTTTAGACTGGACCAGGTCCCTATCTGAATGCAAAGAGAAAATTTACTTCTGATTGGTTGAGAGCTCTCCTTATTTCTCCAGTTCCCACGAGTGTATACCTGTAGAAAGGTACAAGATTGGTCTAGCACACAAGACATTACATTTAATAAGGATACCTACCCTGCAGATCATAGCCATTAAGGGTTGAATTCCTAGAAAGAGCCAGCTCAGTCCAACTTCATCATCCCCAGCTTCAGCTAGTTAATCTCGAACTGATCCTTGCTTAGAGCCTTGGTGAATATATCAGCAATCTGATCTTTGGTTCTACAGTACTGCATACAAATGTTCCCATTTTCAACATTATCTATGAGGAAGTGATGCCTAACACCAATATGCTTTGTTCTCTTGTGTTGAACTGGATTCTTCCCCATCTTTACATAATTTTGTATTGTCACACATGAGAGGGATGGTGTGAGTGAGTATTCCAAAGTCCTTCAGCTGCTGCTTTATCCAAAGTAGCTGTGCAGAACAAGAAGCAGCAGCCACATATTCTGCCTCAGCTGTGGAGAGGGCCACATAATTTTGTTTCTTAGTTCCCCATGAGATGAGTGAGGAACCTAGAAAGTGGGCCATTCTAGAAGTGTTTTTCCTGTCTACCTGATAACCTGCAAAATCTACATCTGCATACCCTACCAATTCAAATGAGTCCCCAACTGGATAGAAAAGGACCAGGTTCCTGTCCCTTTCAGATACCTCAGAATCCTCTTGGCAGCCTTCAAGTGTGACTCTCTAGGACATGCTTGAAATCTTGCACACATGCCTACGCTGAACACTATGTCAGGTCTGCTTGTTGTTAGATACAACAATGATCCGATAATTCCTCTGTACATAGTCTGATTTATCAAGGCACCAGAATCATCAACTCCCAATTTTGAATTAGTACCCATGGGGTGTCAATGGGCTTTGAATCTGTCATATGAAATTTTTTCAGCAATTCTTTGATATACTTTTCTTGACAGATTGAGATGCCATTTGGGGTTTGCTTAATCTGCAGACCCAAGAAGAAGGTCAGCTCTCCCATCATGCTCATTTCGAATTCATTTCCTATTAGAGTGGCAAATTCTTCACATATGACCTCGAATGTAGCTCCAAAAATGATGTCATCCACATGCACTTGTATGATAAGTAGCTCTTTGCCTGTAGTCTTCAAGAACAAGGTGTTGTCAATCTTGCCTCTCTTGTAATCATTTTTCAGCAGAAAGCTAGACAACCTTTCATACCAGGCTCTAGGAGCCTGTTTCAGTCCATACAAAGCCTTGTCCAACTTGAACACATGATTTGGGAGGCCAATATCCTCGACCCCAGGTGGTTGTTTTACATACACTTCTTCATTCAGGTCGCCATTTAGGAATGCACTTTTGACAGAAAAAAAGTATATATTATGATGAAACTTTATCCTGGTTTAGGAAGTACTTATACAGTTAAGCAGTTTCTGATGAACATGTTAGTGAAAAATTACAAAAATAATAGAATTACAAGATTACAATTGAAAATAAATTAAGAAATAAATCTCTTCAGGCTGAGGCACGGATATCTCACTCTCTTTAAGGAGATTCAAGCTCATTGCAACAAATATTTTCACCGGTCCAGCAGTAGTCCTCTTTGACTTGTCCCACCAAGGTACAACAACCTTCACAAAGTATTACTCAACAACTCTGGACAAGAATTGAGTCCAAAGCTCCACAAAAAAGAACACCTTCCTTCAACTAATAAGAACTCTCTTTTTGACAAATTTTATGCACTCGATATTTTTCTTGTGTGTTATATGTTACAAACCAAATGAAGACCACCACTATTTATACTTGAAGAAGTCTTCCTAGTAATGAATAGGAAGATAGTGGGGTAGTAAATAGTGAAGATAATAGCCTTAGGAGTTACATAGGTTACAAAGAATAATTGGGAATAAAGAGTGAGGAAGTAATGGTCATAGTTG
Organism: Solanum verrucosum; assembly: GCF_900185275.1. Lineage (NCBI taxonomy): Eukaryota > Viridiplantae > Streptophyta > Magnoliopsida > Solanales > Solanaceae > Solanum > Solanum verrucosum. The sequence goes on from NW_026020705.1 coordinate 1,720,968, forward strand.
ACCACTACACACGTTCTGCCAGAATGCCACAACGGACAACAAAAATGGCCAGCGTTCACATCAAACTTAATCAGCAATGAAGTGTGACAATTAAGCCAAATTCAACGGCTAAAAGTGTAATGTACCATGCTGAGTAATTAAGGTATAATGGTCTAATTTCTGACATGTATGAAGCCATGGAATTGGAGACAGCACTTCAACATAATTTTAAAATATTAAAATGCTCCTAGAACCAACAATCCCCCACTCATTTTAATTTTAACCAAGAGAGTTTATCAGCTGAAGGAAGACTACTATGCATAATGAAGTTGTGCTCTGCATTGAACCTCCACTTAGTGAAACAATAACTTTTACTCCAGAGTCGCAATGGTCTCAGACTTGAACTATGACTGCTTAAGGGAAATAAAATATCACTGCTCACACATAATAATCAAGGTGTTAACATGAGCTTTAAAAGCCAGCTCGTTATGGCCTTGTGCTATCCCGGTTTCATGAGTGCATTTGAGAATAAGCCAATTCTCATAGGAAACGACCTACTTCCACACTCACATAAGTGATATTTGTCGAGAGTGCTACTGTAAGTTTAACACTCCACCCATACGGGCTACAGATTTTTCATTAAGAGATTTTTGAAAACTCAACCTCCACAATTTACTACAGGAAACAATGCACTTACATCATAGGAAGGGAATAAAAAAATAGTGCATTTTTTCACAACAAGTCATCATATGATAAGTTTTTCCCTTTGAAGCTGGTTATAGGATCTCTTATCCCCAGGTTGGGTTTCCTCATATATGACTCAAGGATTTGTAGGCTTCAATCCCATCCCCCTTGATGTGCTCCAAACCTTTTCTCTTGTTAAGGCCTTAGTAAGAGGATCTGCAAGATTATCACAAGATTTGACATAATCAACATTAATGGTACTATTTGCCAAATATGATCTTACGTTACTGTGTTTCCTCCTTATAGGTCTGGATTTACTGTTGTAATAACGATTTTGAACTCTATCAATCGCAACAGTGCTATCACAATGAATTAAAATAGGAGAAATTGGTTTTGCAAAATAAGGTATTTGAAATAATAAATCTCTTAACCAATTCTCTTCCTCACAAACTGAAGCTAAAGCAATTAGTTCAGCCTCCATGGTAGAGTTAGCAATTATAGTTTGCTTTTTTGATCTCCAACAAATACCACCACCACCCAAAGTAAAAACATAACCAGTGGTAGGACATGAATCACCTGATAAAGTGTTCCAATCTGCATCACAAAAGCCTTCAAGTACAGCAGGATATTCTTTATAGAACAAACCACAATTTTTTGTTCCAATTAAATATCTCATAACTCTTGTTATAGCATGCTAATGTTCATTACCTGGCTTGCTAGTAAACCTGCCAAGTACTCCTACTACATATGCAATATCAGGCCTAGTGCAATCAGTCACATATCTCAAACTTCCGATTATGCTAACATATTCCTTTTGATTTATTACATCATTTTCACTTTTAACAGGAAATAAGTGAACACTTGAATCAAATGGAGTAGCAACATGCTTGCAATCAAGAAAGTTATATTTTTTCAAATTTTTCTCAACATAATGTGACTGGTCAAGGAAAATTCCATCACTTGTTCTTGTTATTTTTATTCCAAGAATAACATTTGCCTCACCAAGATCTTTCATATCAAAATGGCTTCTAAGAATATGATTAGCTTCATCAATAACATTCATGTTAGAGCCAAAGATAAACAAATCATCAACCTATAGGCAAATAATCACATGTGAATTATTCCAAGACTTATGATATATGCACTTATCACACTCATTTGTTTTAAAACCATTTTCAATCATGCAGGAATCAAACTTTTCATGCCATTGCTTTGGTGCCTATTTCAAGCCATATAGGGATTTAGTAAGTTTACATACTTTGCTTTCTTGGTCTGCTTCAACAAAAGACTCGGGTTGTTCCATATAAATTTCCTCATTTAGGTCTCCATTTAAAAAAAAACAGTTTTTACATCCATTTGATGAATTTGCATATAAAAAATTGCAGCTATAACAATTAAAAGTCTTATGGATGTAATTCTTGTTACCGGTGAAAAAGTATAAAAAATTCTAGACCTTCTAGTTGTTTAAAACCTTTTGCAGCTAGTCTAACCTTGTATTTATCAATAGATCCATCCAGTTTTAGCTTTTTTCTTAAGATCCATTTGCAACCAATAGTTTTACAAACCGGTGGTAAATCAACTAACTTCCAAGTTTTATTAGAAATCAGTGATTTCATTTCATCATTTACAGCCTCTTTCCAAAAAATAGAATCATGTGAAGATAATACTTCTTTCAAAGTGAGAGGGTCATCTTCAACATTAAACACATAAAAATCAGGATCAAAATCTTTTTTTACTCTAGCTCTTTTACTTCTTCTTAACTCAAAATCATTAACTTCTTTATTTTTCAAAGTAGAAGTAGAAGAACTAGGTAGTGACAAAATATTTTGTTCAATCCTTTGACCCCGACTATTTTTAGAATCAAAAGGGAATTTATTCTCATGAAAAATAGCATCACTTGATTCTATCACAATATTATCTTCGAGATTAAAAAATCTATAGGATGTACTATTTGAAGCATAACCAAGAAAAGCACAAGTAGTAACTTTCTTACCCAATTTTGTAATCTTGGGATCCATTAGCCTCACAAAGGCAAGACAACCCCAAACTCTTAGATATCTCAAACTTGGCTTGTAGCCTTTTCACAATTCAAAAGGTATCAATTTAGACTTTTTATGAGGCACACGATTCAACACATAACAAGCAGTCAAAATAGCTTCACCCCAAAAATTTAAAGGTGCATGTGACTCAATAAGCATGACATTAGTCAATTCAACCAAAGTTCTATTTTTCCTTTCCGCTACTCCATTAGATGAAGGAGAATACGGAGGAGTAGTTTCATGAATTATTTTCAATGGTCTAACAAAAGAATTAAACTCATTTGACTCATATTCACGGTCTCTATCACTTCTAATTATTTTTATTTTTCTACCAAATTGATTTTCAACCTCATGGAGATAAGTTTTAAAATTTTCGAAAGCATCACTTTTATTTTTCATCAAGTAAACATATGTAAACTTAGAAAAATCATCAATGAAAGTGATAAAATATCTATTACCTCCACGAGTTAAAATTCCACCAAGTTCACAAATGTTAGTATGAACTAATTCTAACAAATCAGTTTTTCTCTCAACTTGAAAATGAGGCCTTTTAGTGATTTTGGCTTTACTACAAGCCTCACACTTTTCAAAATTCTTTTTAATCATTGATATTAATCCTAAACTACTCATGATTTCGACATAACGATCATTAATATGACACAAACGAGCATGCCAGAAATTAGTAGAAGAAAGCATATAAACAGAAGTAGAAGCTTTATTCACTTCTACATTCAATTTGAACATCCCATCACAAGCATACCCCTTTCCCACAAAAATATTCTTCTTCACAATTACATATTGATCAGATTCAATAATTTGTTTAAAGCCTGCTTTATTAAGAAGAAAATTAGACATCAATTTTTTTCTCACGGAAGGAGTATAGAGTAAATCTTTCAAAATTAATACCCTTCTAGAAGTAAAACACAATTCGACATCTCCCGTTCCAAGCACTTGTGTTTTGTGAGAATCACCAAGAATGATGGTTTTGGGATCCTCAAAATGAGTATATTTTTTAAACTAGTCTTTGTCATAACATACATGTCGGTTTGCACCAGAATCAACCCACCATCCATCAACACTTTCAACCATGTTTATGTCGGTAATCACCGCCACAAAAAGTTCTTGGGTAACGTTTGCCTGAGGGTCAGGACCACGTTTCCGGAATATACAAAATCGAGCAATATGCCTACTCTTGCCACAAACAAAACATGTTCCCTTATCTTGAACTTGTTGATTTTGTGCTTGGTTATTTTCACCATTATTTTTCTTGGGGGGTCTACCATTATTTTTCTTGAATTTTTTCTTCTTAGGCTTGAAAGAAGTATTTTTGTGAGATTCAGGAGTAGCATTATTTGAAGTAATTAAATTTACCTTCGTTGTGACGTTGCTCTCCTGTTTGTAAAAGTGCATGTTGGCCCCTTGCCTCTTCACCATCGTACTTTTCCACTTTCTCATGATATAGAAATAAGTACATCATCATCCATGGAGGTGTCATCAACTTTATTAGGATTCTTCTCACTTAACGCATAAGAAACATTGAGAAGACTTAAGTAGAAAAGTACTTTACCCTTCCATCTTTTAAAATGGTTACCATTGAATCGAAATGGCTTGTTAAGGTCTCTCATCTTGACATCCGCGGTTTTTTCAATTGTAGCCATTACTGAATCTCCTTAAAATTGTTAGTGAAAAATTACAAAAATAACAGAATTACAAGAATACAATTGAAAATAAAAATGAAGAAATAAATCTCTTCAAGCTGAGGCGCGAATATCTCGCTCTCTTTAAGGAGATTCAAACCCACTGCAACAAATGTTTTCACCGGTCCATCAGTAGTCCTCTTTGACTTGTCTCCTCCAGGATACAACAACCTTCACAAAGTATAACTCAACAACTCTGGACAAGAGTTGAGTCCAAAGCTCCACACAAAAGAACACCTCCCTTCAACTAATAAGAACTCTCTTTTTGACAAACTTTATGCACTCAATATTTTTCTTGTGTGTTACACGTTACAAACCAAATGAAGACCACCACTATTTATACTTGAAGAAGTCTTCCTAGTAATGAATAGGAAGATAATGGGGTAGTAAATAGTGAAGATAATGGCCTCAGGAGTTACATATGTTACAAAGAATAATTGGGAATAAAGAGTGAGGAAGTAATGGTCATAGTTGACCACTACACACGTTCTGCCAGAAAGACACAACGGACAACAAAAATGGCCAACGTTCACATCAAACTTAATCAGCAATGAAGTGTGACAATTAAGCCAAATTCAACGGCTAAAAGAGTAATGCACCATGCTGAGTAATTAAGGTATAATGGTCTAATTTCTGACAGGTATGAAGCCATGGAATTGGAGACAGCACTTCAACATAATTTAAAAATATTAAAATGCTCCTAAAACCAACAGAACATGTTTGGATAGTCTTTGTACTGCATTAGATTGTACTTCCATTCAGTAGGAGCAAACTTTCCTTGACATGATGGGATAGGAGTAGAAAACGATAATGGGTTACAGTCTTTTCATCTCTTTGTTGTTCATCTCCTAGGCTTCTTTCTGGCAAGAGACCTTTCTAGTTCTGGGATGCAAACCATAAATCATCACTCCGATTAGTTATCATGCCTTAGCTGGTTATGAATGTACTACAAACTTTTTTTGGTTGCATACCGCACTATTTGGTGGTGAAGTTGTTTTCATGGTTGCTGATCATTTCAATGCTTTGCTTTTGGCTGATTTCAATACATGCATCCAAGTTCTACCTGATATGGTACTCAATAATATTTACTTGACATCTTTCAAAGCAAGAATCTTGCCCAAGTATAGTTGTACTTGTGTTTCCTTGTTCGGTAAATTACACTATGCTCGGATGCTCCAGTATAGTCACAAGAATATCACAGTGCATCCTTTGATATTGGACTGAAATTACACTACACCTTCTGAATTTCATAATTTGCAACTGTTTTCTTCAAGTTGCAAAAGATAAATCTAAGTTGTTTAAAGGTAATGGTAAAATTATGAGTTTTGATTAAGTACTGAAATAATGAACTAAATTGGAAAAGAAATTAGTTAATGAGGTTGTACTTGTTTAATGAGAGTGCATTATCAAATACCCTTGTATTGTGTTTTATAGGTTTGAAAATGCTGGTTGGGAGATATCTTTAGGAAAGTATACATCTAAATAAAGAACAGAGGAGTTGACTCATGACACAAGGAATGTGTCAAAAATAGCTCAGGAAAATGGGACAGAATGACAGAGTGTTTCAGAATGTTTTTCACATCTTTATGGTTCGAAACTCGATGGATACTAGGCTCACCCCTCTAGCCTTCTTCACTTAAATATCAAGCTTTTATTTGCCGCAGGGTTGGAATCAATGACATGTGCCATGCCCACACATCACGTGCACAACAAGCAACTTCCATTACGGAAAAAGCATTGTGCTCTTACCACTATATCAAAGCCCTGAAGTTAATTTGCTACTCAACATTTTTTTTTTCTTTGGTATACACCTACATAAAATCAACTGAAATTCAGAAGACTAGGGATTTCAACTCACCCAAACTTTAGAAGGATCCTTCTTCAAGAAAACATAATTTTGTGTAGTAAGTAGGTGATGGAACAGAATATGTACTAACTGGCGTGTTTTGATAGCTCACTTTTTCTCCAGTTTACTTCTTCCAATAAGTACACTTTCCTCTAGCTTCTCAGCTCAACCTCTTCTAAGCACGTGTGCTCTGTAGGACAACCTCTATATGACGTTTTTTGATATTCTTCATATACATTATGCATTATGAAGCCCATTATCTCTTGCTAACTACATGCACATATGAATACATGAAACATCTCCCTTAGGGTTACCTCCTACACATTCTTCCATCTCATATTTGCTCTTTCTGGGTGGACTAGCAGTTCTGAGCTAATTGATGTCGATCGGCTGGACATCACTTATATGCACTGAATCGGTTACTGCATGTTTGCTCACTGTTATTCCCTCACCGCGAATTCTATTCATCTCATATAATGATCAATCTCTGTTAATGTTTGTGTGTCTTCAACTTGTTATGTAAATATTAAAAATGCATGCTTCTAATGAATGAGCGCTATCTAGTTATATTTATCTATTGATGTAATAGTAGTAATCTGCATCTAGCTTTGCATGTACAGTTCTATGATAATATATATATATATATATATATATATGTTATTTCAGATTTCAGTTAATTTCTCCTAATTAGCAAAAATAAAAGATCCATTTAAGTGATCACACTTCACACATGTTAATTTAATTGTTAATTTTCTAACTTTTCCTTATCCTTGTAAATATGCTACTTTATTGCTTATTTCCAAATATTTTTAAAAGCCTACAGAATCTTAACATGTTATGCCATAGATCGCAACACGAGTAGATTCTAGAGAGGATAAAGTGTATGCAAATTTTATTCTTATCTTGAAAAAGTAGAGAAATTGATTCCTGTAAATCCTCGACACAAAGAAAATAAAAACATAACAAGATAACGACACTAAAGAAACAACATGTAACAATAGAAATTCAAGAATAAGATAGTAAAAGAATAATATTACTACTTTGGAATGGAAAAGAAACATGTCCGACTATCTACCCCAATTCTTGATCTCCACTGCTACTTGGAGATAAATGTTGACTTATAAATCCATATATCAAATCAACATAAAGTCATTTTTTTTCAGTTTTGGGTTTATTTGGTGTAACACCCCGGAAATTCTATGACTTAAATTAGAGCCTCACTTTATGAATAATGACTTAAAAATAGTTAAAATGATGTTTCTAAACCTAAATTAATGCAATTGACTTGGTTTGGAAGAGTAAAAGTCTAAACGTCAAGAAACGACCACGACGTCCGAAAACTAGAGAAGAATGTGTTCTAGTGTGTCCTTAGGTTTTGGGCAGGTTTGGGAGTGTCGTATGATGGTATAATCTTGTAAAAAGGTTTAAATTAGGTAAATATATGTTTATAGGGTAAAAATGTTCGAATACGACTCCCCGTGTCACGCCCCGAGCCTACACCCTGGGCGGGACCGGCACTCGGAGACCATTGCTGGCCCTAAGCGAACCCTTGGCCTGGCTTTCTTAACTCAGCAGAAACCTCACTTAACAGAATGACTTCATGCAATACAAAGCCATAATACAACTTAACTGATAAAAAAATCTGGCCACCAGGGCAAACTCAAATCTCAAAATAGGACATTTACATATATACATAGATGAGAGACTCAAAACTAACTGACTGACTGTCTATGAAGCCTCTAAAATACTGAGATGGATGTTGGGACAAACCCCGCAACATCCTAATAGAACAAAACTAAGTACACAAAATAATTGAGTCCTCCGGAAAGCAAGGAGGCTCACCACTGACTCTGGAGTGCTCAGCTGGATCAACGACGCGCATGATGCTGATCTGGGGTACCTGTATCTGCATCGTCATAAGATGCAGGCCAACTGACATCAGTACATGGAATGTACGAGTATGCGAGCTTGAAACTAAGCAACGAAGGAGATCTGGGAGAAACTGAATAGCTTGCCTGGCTGAACTCAACTCAACCTGACAGACTTCTTTCAATATAAGGAAATTTAAAACAAGTGCAATATAAAGAAAGACTGCTTAAAACATACTATAAACTCTGTATGTGTATAAAGACACAATAAGACTGAGATGTATATAGAAATACAATGAACTGATGTGTATAAAAATACAATAATGTATGTGTATGAAAATACAATAACTGCTGTGGGAGTTTCTCTAACCGACAACCATCACATGAGAGCTACAGTGATGATACAACGATCGACCTCACGCTGCTAAAGCATCTTATACCTGACTAAAGGTATAAGACCTGAACTGCCTAATGGATCCACTAGTCTAATCTCAAAAGGATTCATCTAAAAAGTATGATCCTTTTCTACCCATGGTGGCTAACATGGTTCTATGGGGGCTGTGGGTTCTTTGAACGCTCCCCCAATTCGGTGCTCAATACTACTCCCAAAAATGTACTGGCTCTTATGTTTTTAAAACATATTTCTTCCTGCTGATATGAGATAATTACTCAAAAACTAGCTCGAAGGCTCTTTTGGAAATCTCAGTTTCCAACTTTGTTTAAATGTAAAAAACATTTCTTTAAAAACTTCCTTTGGAATACATAGTTCCCTGATAACTTTGAGAAATGAACTCAACTTGGAACTCTTGACTCTTTACTCTTTACTTGACTTGCAACTTGAGCCTTAGAATGAAGTGAAAACGTTCAATAAAGACTCTTGAACAACTTTGAAAACTTACTTGAACTAACTTCTTAACTTTGCTTGACTTGACTCTAACTTCTCTTTAACTTGATACTAACTCGCCTTGAATTGGATTAGGGATCCAAGACATATAATCGCATGTTTATAGATGAGTTCGGGAGGTTTAGAAACACTTTGGGGTGTTGGAAACAACTAGGGAACATAGGTATAACACCTAGGAACATGCATGAGAAAGCATGGAAAGAATAGGAAAACTTGGCGCTCTGAGAGGCGTGGAGCGCAAGACCCAAAACTTCAGAGAAGGCCTGCTGGCATACTGAGAGGCACGCCGCCCCAAGGGGAAAACCTCAGAGGCCCTTTTGGGGTGCGCTGGCAGGCGCGACGGGCCGACCCCTTACCCAGAAAACTCGACTTTTCTCCCTCTTTTCTTCAACTCTAAACCACCCTAACTTCAAGGGTTCCAATCCCAACCACTAAGGATCATAAATTCCCTCAACATACAATAGATTATAACTCAATACACAACCCAATCATGTCCCACAACCAACAATAACTTCAACAACACAACTAACAACATCAACAACAACTAACAACTTCAACAACAATTCCAATATTTTCTCAAATCATAAAATGAGCTTGGTGTGTGGGGGAAAGGATCAACCCACACAAAGAACTCACATACCTTGATAGGGATCACCCCCGACGATTTCCACGACGGAAACTTGTTGATCTACTCTTCTTCTCTTCTTCTTCTCTTCTTCACTTCTCAAGAACCTTAACTTTCTCTCTTTAAAATGGGATAAAAATGATCCAAAATCATCCTAGCACACCATATAATTCCAAAAGAAATGGCTAGGGAAAAGACCAAAATGCCCTTAATTTTCCGGACGGATTTCCCTGCCAACTGCCCAATTTCTAAAACGCATAACTCGCTCATACAAACTCGGAATGGAGCAAACTCGGCGGCGTTGGAAAGATCATTCCACAAGCTTCACAACCATAACTGGAACTACTCCTAACTCATCCTGAGATGTAAGTTATGACTGCTCAAATTTGGCCAAAAACTCACTGATTTCCACACTTAGCCAATTTTCCAGATTTTTAAATTTTTCCAAAAATGTCTATTTCCAAATTTCAAGCTTTTCCTTAGTTATTTCAAATTGCCGGACGTTACAATATCTCCCCCTTGGGAACATTCTTCCTCGAATGAGGTTACTCTTACAAAGCTAAGGGTGTAACATCAACTCAACACCCAACAAACAACCATGCAAACACAACAACAACCACAACATGCTCATTATAATTAAAAGAGCTCTAAGAAGGAAATTAATACCTTAATCTGCGTTTCCTACGGATTCAAAGAGATGTGGATATATCTTCTTCATGTCCTCTTCGGCTTCCCAAGTGGTTTCTTCAACAAATTGGTTCCTCCACAGGACCTTGACTGAGGCTACATCTTTCGTTCTCAACCTACGAGCTTGACAATCTAAAATCTGAACAGGCACCTCCTCATAAGGTAAGTTATCCTTGATCTTAATACTTCCAGTCGGTAGGATCAATGAAGGATTGCCAATGCACTTATTCAACATGGAGATATGAAATACTGGATGAACCGCTTCTAGTTCCTGTGGTAACTCCAACTCATAAGCAACATTGCCAATCCTCTTGGCTATGCGGTAAGGTCCAATATACCGGGGACTAAGTTTCCCTTTCTTACCAAACCTCATAACCCCCTTCATGGGCGAAACTTTTAAATACACCCAATCATCTACTTCAAATTCTAACGCCCTCTTCCTAACATCAGTGTAGGATTTTTGACGACTCTGTACCGTTCTCAACTTGTCTTGAATCACTTTCACCTTCTCCATAGCTTGGTGAACTAAATCTGGCCCTATCAACTGTGCTTCACCAACTTCAAACCATCCAATAGGAGATCTACATCTTCTCCCATAAAGAGCTTCGTATGGAGCCATCTGGATGCTAGAGTGATAGCTGTTATTGTAGGCAAACTCAATGAGAGGTAGGTGATCATCCCAATTGCCTTTGAAATCGATCACAAAAGCTCTCAACATATCTTCTAGAGTCTGAATAGTGTGCTCTGCTTGCCCATCTGTTTGAGGATGAAAGGCAGTACTCAAGTTCAACTTCGAACCCAAGCCTTTCTGAAAAAATTTCCAGAACTGTGCAGTGAATTATGCACCTCTATCTGAAATAATGGAGATTGGAACTCCATGAAGCCTCACTATCTCTTGAACATATAACTTGGCATAATCTTCTGCTGTATTGGTAGTCTTTACCGGTAGAAAATGCGCTGACTTTGTCATTCTGTCGACAATCACCCAAATGGAATCATGCTGTCTGCGAGACCTTGGCAACCCTGTGATGAAATTCATATTGATCATCTCCCACTTCCATTCCGGAAGTTCTATCCTCTGAGCTAAACCACCGTGCCTTTGGTGTTCAACTTTTACTTGTTGGCAATTTGGACACTTAGCAACAAACTCTGCAATGTCCTTCTTCATGCCATTCCACCAATAAACTTCACACAAATCACGATACATCTTGGTGGAACCCGGATGAAGGGAGTATCTGGAGCTATGAGCTTCCTCCATAATCCTTTATTGGAGTCCATCTACCATAGGTACACACAATCTGCCTTGAAATCTCAAAACACCATCTCCCCCTTGTTCAAAAGCTAATACTCTTTGCTTTTGAACATTTTCCTTCAACTCAAGAAAAATGGGATCTTGATCTTGCTTCTCTTTCACTTCTAACATTAAAGATGACTCGACCCTGCTCGTCACTGCTATTCCTCTTTTTGCGGAATCTGTAAATCTGACTCCCAGGCATGCCAGTCTGTGTACATCTTTTGGCAACTCTCTCCTTCCTTCTTCGATATGGGCGGTACTACCCATAGACAACCTGCTCAAAGAATCAGCAACAACATTAACCTTACCTGGGTGGTAAAGAATACTAAGGTCATAATCCTTGAGTAATTGTAACCACCTCCTCTGTCTGAGATTAAGCTCTTTCTGAGTAAGCACATATTCAAGGCTCTTGTGATCAGTGAATATGTCGACATGCACACCATACAAGTAATGACGCCATATCTTCAAAGCAAATACTACAACCGCTAACTCTAAGTCATGGGTTGGGTAATTATTCTCGTGAACTTTCAACTGTCTGGAGGCATAAGCTATAACCTTGCCATTCTGCATTAAGACACAACACAAACCAATTCTAGATGCATCACAATACACCACAAAACCTTGAGTACCTTCTGGTAATGTCAAAACTGGAGCTGTAATCAATCTCTTCTTCAATTCCTGAAAGTTTTTCTCACAAGCTTCAAACCATTGGAATTTCACTGCTTTCTGAGTCAACTTTGTCAAAGGAGATGCAATAGACGAGAACCCCTCAAAAAACCTTCTATAATAGCCAGCTAAGCCCAAGAAACTCCTAATTTCAGTTGGAGATGTGGGTCTAGGCCAATTCTGTACTGCCTCAATTTTCTGAGTATCTACTTTGATTCCGTCACCAGACACAATGTGGCCTAGGAATGCCACAGACTTGAGCCAAAACTCACAGTTAGAGAACTTGGCATACAACTCTGTCTTTCAAAGTCTGAAGAACTGTTCTGAGGTGACTAGCATGATCTTCTTCGTTCCTTGAATAGACTAGTATGCCATCAATGAAGACGATAACAAACGTATCTAAATAAGGTTTGAAGACTCTATTCATCAAGTCCATGAAAGCTGCCGGTGCATTTGTCAAACCAAATGACATGACTAAGAACTGATAATGACCGTACTGGAACCTGAAAGTTGTCTTTGGAACATCACACTTTCTTACTCTTAACTGATGATAGCCTGATCTGAGGTCAATCTTCGAAAAACAAATGGCACCCCGAAGCTGACCGAAAAGATCATCAATCCTCGGAAGAGGGTACTTGTTCTTGATGGTAACCTTATTCAACTGGCGGTAATCTATACACATTTTAAGGGAACCATCTTTCTTCCTCACAAACAAAACCGGAGCACCCCAAGGTGAGACACTCGGTCGAATGAAACCCTTTTCTAGGAGATCTTTCAACTGCTCTTTCAACTCTTTCAACTCTGCTGGTGCCATTCTATATGGCGGAATAAAGATAGGACGAGTATCTGGAATGAGATCTATGCCAAAATCTATTTCTCTCTCAGGAGGAATTCTGGGTAGATCATCAGGAAACACTTCTGGAAACTCTCTTACTACAGGAACTGACTGAAAAGAAGGTACCTCAACACTAGAGTCATAAACTCGGACTAAGTGATAGATACAACCCTTTGAAATTAACTTTCTTGCCTTAAGGTATGAAATGAAACGACCCTTAGGCACTGCTGAACTACTACTCCACTCTAAGACTGGCTCATTCGAAAACTGAAACTTGACCACTCGAGTTCTACAATCTATCGATGCATAAAAAGCATGAAGCCAATCCATACCTAGGATGACATCGAAATCTACCATGTCTAACTCAACCAAATCAGCCATGGTGCTCTTGTGATTGATAGAAACATGACAATCACGATAGATTCTTTCTGCTATAATAGACTCCCCAACAGGTGTAGAAACACAAAAGGGTTCACAAAGTCTTTCAGGAAGGACATCAAACTTATTTGCAACATAAGGAGTTACAAAAGATAAACTTGCTCCTGGGTCTAGCAAAGCATACACATCAAAAGTAAAGACTTTGATCATACCAGTGACAACATTCGGAGAATTCTCTTGCTCATGACGACTAACGATGGCATAGAGGCTGTTTGCTCCTCCGCCGGTACTAGAAGTAGCTCCTCTAGGTGTCGTCCTGTCTGGTGGAACAACTGAAGAAGACTGGGCTTTGTTGCCCCCATTACCCTGCCTATTCTTTGGACACTCTCGCATGAAATGTCCATTTTGACCACACCTGAAACAACCAATGGATCCCTCGCGACAAATACCTGAGTGGTTCCTACCACACTTGGCACAGGCAGGAGGCTTACTACTCCCTTGCGCCACAGTACCCGAAGATTGTGCTGGTCTAGCCTTGAAGTCCTTCGAATTCTGGCCATAAAATTCACCTTTATATCTGGGTGCAGGTGCTTTAGCAGATGATGGAGTAGGTCCCTTTTGCCTTTGTTGAAATGAGGAACGGTTTGAATTACCTTTCTGCTGCCCAGACTCATTACCGGTCTTGGCTCTCTTAGTTCTGAACTCTTCTCTGTCCCTCAGCTTCTCTTCCTCGACCTGTTGCACGTAGACCATCAACCTAGATATGACCATGTCCCTGATAAGCATTGCAACCCTACCTTCCTTACTTGACAACCGAGACAGCCCAACAACAAACAAGCTCATTCTATTTCTCATGTCCGCCACCATCTCCGGAGCATAGCGGGATAGTTGTGTGAACTTCATACTGTACTCATGAACACTCGAAGACTCCTGCTTAAGTGTGAGGAACTCACGTACCTTGGCCTCTCTCAATTCTCGAGGAAAGAAATGCCCCAAGAAAGCTTTCTCAAAAGAAGCCCAACTCGCAGGCGGTGCATTCTTAACTCTGCCCCCTTTCCACTGGTCGAACCAAGGTCTAGCAACATCCTTCAATTGATACGCAACTAGTTCAACCCGCTCAGTATCTGCCACATGCATCACATCAAAAATCTTCTTCAACTCCTCAATGAAGTCCTCTGGATCCTCAGTAGTGCTCGAACCCATGAAACTCGGAGGACTCATCCCCAAGAACTCGCGGATCCTAGAAGTGTCAGCTCCTTCCTGTCGAGCTCCCCTTTGCTGACCAATCTGATTAGCCACAGCTTGACTCAACATTCTAATTGCCTTTCTGAACTCGGCATTAGAAACTTCCCCTTGATCATGCACTCCCGGTGCATAGGGCAAATCCTCTTCATCAGCATAACGTCTAGGAAGACGCCCTCTACCAACTCTTCGTGGAGGCATGGCTATTTGAAAACACGCGCAAGCACATAATTAGAAAGAAACTCTTTAGAGATAAACTCTAACGCACGAGATGAGTGTGAAAGAAATGAGAGATCTTCCTAAATGTTGCAGCCTCCCAATTATAGATGTGGCGCACTTCACACCGTTAACTAGGACTCTATAGACACAGCTTCATAGACTCCCTAGGACTCTTGAACTCTGGGCTCTGATACCAAGTTTGTCACGCCCCGAGCCTACACCCTGGGCGGGACCGGCACTCGGAGACCATTGCTGGACCCAAGCGAACCCTTGGCCTGGCTTTCTAAACTCAGCGGAAACCTCACTTAACAGAATGACTTCATGCAATACAAAGCCATAATACAACTTAACTGATAAAAAAATCTGTCCACCAGGGCAAACTCAAATCTCAAAATAGGACATTTACATATATACATAGATGAAAGACTCAAAACTAACTGACTGACTGTCTATGAAGCCTCTAAAATATTGAGATGGATGTTGGGACAGACCCCGCAACATCCTAATAGAACAAAACTAAGTACACAAAATAATTGAGTCCTCCGGAAATCAAGGAGGCTCACCACTGACTCTGGAGTGCTCAGCTGGATCAACGACGGGCAGGATGCTGATCTGGGGTACCTGTATTTGCATCGTCATAAGATGCAGGCCAACTGACATCGGTACATGAAATGTACGAGTATGCAAGCTGGAAACTAAGCAACGAAGGCTAGAAGGAGATCTGGGAGAAACTGAATAGCTTACCTGGTTCAACCCAACTCAACCTGACAGACTTATTTCAATATAAGACAATTTAAAATAAGTGCAATATAAAGAAAGACTGCTTAAAACATACTATAAACTCTGTATGTGTATAAAGACACAATAAGCCTGAGATGTATATAGAAATACAATGAACTGATGTGTATAAAAATACAATAATGTATGTGTATGTAAATACAATAACTGCTGTGGGAGTTTCTCTAACTGACAACCATCACATGAGAGCTATAGTGATGATACAGCGATCGACCTCACGCTGCCAGAGCATCTTATACCCGGCCAAAGGTATAAGACTTGAACTGCCTAATGGATCCACTAGTCTAACATCGAAAGGATTCATCTAAAAAGTATGATCCTTTTCTACCCATGGTGGCTAACATGGTTCTATGGGGGCTGTGGGTTCTTTGAACGCTCCCCCAATTCGGTGCTCGATACTACTCCCAAAAATGTACTGGCTCTTATGTTTTTAAAACATATTTCTTCCTGCTGATATGAGATAATTACTCAAAAACTAGCCCGAAGGCTCTTTTGGAAATCTCAGTTTCCAACCTTGTTTAAATGTAAAAAACATTTCTTTAAAAACTTTCTTGGGAATACATAGTTCCCTAATAACTTTGAGAAATGAACTCAACTTGGAACTCTTGACTCTTTACTCTTTACTTGACTTGCAACTTGAGCCTTAGAATGAAGTGAAAACGTTCAATAAAGACTCTTGAACAACTTTGAAAACTTACTTGAACTAACTTCTTAACTTTGCTTGACTTGACTCTAACTTCTCTTTAGCTTGATACTAACTCGCCTTGAATTGGATTAGGGATTCAAGACATATAATCGCATGTTTATAGATGAGTTCGGGAGGTTTAGAAACACTTTGGGGTGTTGGAAACAACTAGGGAACATAGGTATAACACCTAGGAACATGCATGAGAAAGCATGGAAAGAATAGGAAAACTTTGCGCTCTTGGCGCTCTGAGAGGCGCGGAGCGCCAGACCCAAAACTTCAGAGAAGGCCTGCTGGCGTACTGAGAGGCGCGCCGCCCCAAGAGGTAAACCTCAGAGGCCTTTTTGGGGAGCGCTGGCAGGCGCGACGGGCCGACCCCTTACCCAGAAAACTCGACTTTTCTCCCTCTTTTCTTTAACTCTTAACCACCCTAACTTCAAGGGTTCCAATCCCAGCCACTAAGGATCATAAATTCCCTCAACATACAATAGATTATAACTCAATACACAACCCAATCATGTCCCACAATCAACAATCACTTTAACAACACAACTAACAACATCAACAACAACTAACAACTTCAACAACAATTCCAATCTTTTCTCAAATCATAAAATGAGCTTGGTGTGTGTGGGGGAAAGGATCAAACCACACAAAGAACTCACATACCTTGATAGGGATCACCCCCGACGATTTCCACGACGGAAACTTGTTGATCTACTCTTTTTCTTCTCCTTCTTCTCTTCTTCTTCTCTTCTTTACTTCTCAAGAACCCTAACTTTCTCTCTTTAAAATGGGATAAAAATGATCCAAAATCAGCCTAGCACACCATATAATTCCAAAAGAAATGGCTAGGGAAAAGACCAAAATGCCCTTAATTTTCCGGACAAATATCCCTGCCAACTGCCCAATTTCTAAAAGGCATAACTCGCTCATACGAACTCGAAATGGAGCAAACTCGGCGGTGTTGGAAAGATCATTCCACAAGTTTCACAACCATAAATGGAACTACTCCTAACTCATCCTAAGATGGATGTTATTACTGCTCAAAGTTGGCCAAAAACTCATTGATTTCCACACTTAGCCAATTTTCCAGATTTTTAAATTTTTCCAAAAATGTCTATTTCCAAATTTCAAGCTTTTCCATAGTTATTTCAAATTGCCGGATGTTACAATATCTCCCCCTTGTACACCCCTTCCCACTCTAATCTTTCCCTACCCGGGATCTCTAGAGTTACCGACTTAGTATTATAATTAAGCGCATCATAATATGGGGACAACCAAGTCATGCCTAAGATTATATCAAATTCAGACATATCCAGAATCGCCAAGTCTGCCTAAGTCTGAAAACCCATAAACAAAACAGGACAAGCACAATATACATGGGTGACTATGACTGACTCTCCAACCGAGGTAGAAACATGGATGAGGGCATCAAGTACATCACAAACTGCATCAAATCCCAAGGTAAACTGAAACATATGAATAAGTAGAACTCAGATCAAACAAAACCGTAGCCATCCGGTCAAAGACAAGGATATCACCTGTGATCACTGCATCAGACACCTCAACCTCGATCTTGCTTGGAAAGGCATAAAACTGAGCCCTGTCATCTTGATGGGAAACCTCATTGCCTGGTTCAACACAATTGTAACACTCTTAATAACTTAACCAAGTAAGCATCGCTGCTATTGTAGTAGTCGTGTCATAACCCTCTTTGATATACACTCAATCTTGGAAATCGTAGTAGAGATTCTAACCTCAATTATCGCAACATAATTTCATCATTTACTAAGCAAACCATACCTGTTATGACACAATACTAAATGCATCTTCCAAAGTAATGGTGTTCATTATCTAGCCTTCCCTTACAAAACTTCTCGAATGTTGTCACCTTGGCAAAGTCTTCTGACTTCACCCTTCCTACCTCCATCACAAAATCAACCACTTCGTGAAAATATTTTGCTAAAGTAGTTACCTATAAGCTTGAATCTGCAAATCTGACCTTAATCTCTTCACAAAATGACAAATTTGCCCTTTTAGACTGAAGCAAATTGGAGTACTATATTTGGATAGAACACAAACTTTTTCCTTAAAGGTTGCAACTAAAACAAATATATTATGTTGCTCTATATTCAGGAACTCATCGCTACTCCTATCCCTCAAAGTTCAAGGTATATACTTCTCTATACAGAAAGTTATAAAATGTTTCCCAAGTCCCGAGTAGTGCATTTCCTAGTTGGCACTCTACATGAGACCACCACCACATTTTGCCGTCTCCCTTGAACTGGTATATTGTAAACTCAACGCTAAATCACTCTACCTTATCCATCTTATGAAGTAGCTCATGACAATCAACAAGAAAATCATAAGAATCTTCAGATTCAGTACCATGAAGAATGAAGGTTTCAACCTTAAGAACATAAATAAAACCTCATGTTTGTCACTAGTCATTACATGCCCATAATGAATCAGGAAACATGCTTATTTGGAAGGACACATCCTCTCTTGCTAGTGTTGGTGTTACCACTTCTGCTGCTCTAGTTATGACTATAGAGTGAAGGAGGAAAGAAACCAATTTGTATCACCTAGATACCAATTGGATTCAAGTAATAGCACGAAGAAAGAAAGAAATGCTTTCCTAAAGTCCTATAACCTCTCGAAGAAAAGTACAGATGTCTCCATACCATTCCGCTAGACTCTACTAAACTCATTTTGGTACAACGAGATCAACAAACCTAGGGCTCTGATACCAACTTTGTCACGACCCAGACCGTCATAATTGTCACCCACACTACCCTTCGGTGGGAGAACCATTACTACAACCTGACTAAGCAACCTTAACCACAAAACTACACATTTAAAGATATGGAAACATGTTTAAATATCAAGAAGTATGGAGTTCCCATAAACTCCGAAGTTCAACAAGCAATTATCAAAAATATTGCGAAAATTAACCCCTAGAACTGAAAGTCATTGTACCAAAACATCTAAAGTGCAACAAGTCTAAGAAGAAGGCGTACATCCCTAACCAAACATAAGAAATATCTTAACAATAGTCTGAGTCCGAAGAGAATGGACTAAACAAAATGAAAGACTCCATGGCAGCCTGAAAGAATTAGCTCACCCTTGAAATCCGGTCTCGATCACTGATCTCATAGTTGAGGTCTATCAATAGTTGCCTGAAGATGCCCCGTACTCAACAAAGAATGAGCAAGTGCATTATCAATACACAACCACTGTGTACTAGGAGGATCATGCGACTATTCCAGTAAGCGAACATATACAAGAAATCACAACATTGTAAACATGACATGTACAAAATATATATACATCGACTATCATTTCAGGAGCAATGCACAATTCCACATTTTCAATAACAAATAGATATGACAATTCAATGGTCCTCTCACAGAAACCATATCCAAACTGTTAGGGTGCCGAAACGTCATACCCGATCCCAATCGACACAACCATAATCACATTCACACTCATAATGTACATAATCACAATCATACAATCAAGTGTTGAATTTGCATACATTTGTTCATTCATACTCATTTCATTAGTTTTGATCAATAGTGCTTCATTCACATACATACATTACAATGAAGCAATTACCAACATACATCACACAAACATGAAATCAAACCATCACCTACCTTGAAACCAAGCTTGAATACTCTTAAGGCACTTAAATCTTCCCTTTCAGATTCTTTCCGCTTGTTCGTGGTCTAAAAACAACAAATTAATGCAAGGATCAATATACTAGGCCTAGTTACCTAGATTACAATCGAAATTAACAACCCTAGGCCAAGCCCAAGATCATAATACCCAACTTAGGGCTTTTTCCACCATTAGTTTCAGGTCAAAACTCTCCCCCAATGATAATCACCAATTAATCTAAGTTCTATGGATCAAAAAATGTATTAGGGGAGTAAAAACCTTACCTTTCACGCTAAAAGAGGTGGAAAACTATCAAGAACTTGCACTGGGTCGTTTCTTAACTCTCAAGAATGAAGTTGCTGAATAATAACTTTTTGGGGTTTAATCTCGACTTAATTTGTGACTGGGCCGCTACGGTGGACCCCATCCTGCCACAGCGGCCATTTCATATCACACCATCAACTCTTGACATTCAAAAACTATCCGTTTACGCTAATATTAGTTTTGGAAGTTTTACTCACCTGAATTCGATTCCGTAAAGCTGTACGAGCTCCCTAACGTCTTGGATATCTAATCATGTAATAAAATTCATTATTAAATCTCTCCTTCATTACCATTTTTCCCTAGAACTCACATGACTCAGATTCCGTCCAAATTTAGACTAGGCTATGAATTTTCAAGTCACTACTCTAAAGTTTTCTTTCCCCAATTCTTTCCCCAATGGCTTTTCCCTAACTATGGAAACAGGTCGTTATATGGGCTGTGTTTGAATGAGCTTTCATGGGGCATTTCTTTCCCCGTGAGAGAGGCAAAGGCAAGAGAATTCCTCACTCTTAAGTAGGAATCTATAAGTGTGCATGAGTATAGCATTAAGTTCACTCAACTATCCCACTATGCTCCGGAGCTAGTTGCTGATATAAGGACCATGATGCGTTTGTTTGTTTCTGGGGTGTCTCGTCTGTCAAGCAAAGTTTGTAAGGCCGCTATGTTGATAGGAGACATGGAAATAGCAAGACTTATGATTCGATTGTTGCAGGTGGAGGAAGATAAGCTGAGAGATAGAGAAGAGTTTCAAAACAAGAAAGCTAAGACAAGTGGGAATGAGTCTGGACAATAGAAGAGTAATGTGAACCGGTTTTCTTTCCAACAAAAGCAAAATGGACCTGCTCCATCATCTTCTAGTACACCTGCATCAAGGAACATAAGTGAGTTCAAGAATCATAATTCACAGAATTTCAAAGCCAGACCTGTACAGTCTCAGGGTAGTGTGCCACAAGGAGGTAATGAGACTCCTGCATGTGCTAAGTATGGTAGGAATTACTCAAGAGTGTGTTGCGATGGCTCCACTGGTTGCTTCAAGTGTGGTAAGAATTGTCACTTCATGAGAGAGTGCCCAAAAAATAGGCAAGGTAGTGGTAATGGGGAAATAGAGCCCAATCTTCTTTAGTGGCTCTTCCAGACAGAGTTGCACCTAGAGGAGCTACTTTCGGGACATGTGGAGGAGCAAACCGTTTATATGCTATCACTTGTTGCCAAGAGCAAGAGATTTTGCTAGATGTTGTCACTGGTATGTTCAAAGTCTTTTCTTTTGATGTATATGCATTGCTAGATCCAGGTGTGAGTCAATCTTTTGTGATTCCTTATATAACTATAAGGTTCGATATTATTCCCAAACAACTTCTTGAGTCCTTCAACGTTTCTACACCTATCAGTGAATCTATTCTAGGTGAGAGAGTTTATCGTGATTGTACCATTTATATCAATCACAAGGACACCATAGCTGACCTAGTCGAGTTAGACATGGTAGATTTTGATATTATTCTAGGTATGGACTGACGTCATGCCTATTATGCCTTAGTTGATTGTAGAACTCGAGTAGTTAAGTTCCAGTTTCCTAATAAGCCAGTCATAGAGTGGAGGAGTAGTTCAGCACTGCCTAAGAGTCGTTTCATTTCATACCTTAAGGCGAGAAAGTTAGTTTCCAAGGAGTGCATCTATCACTTAGTACGAGTTAATGACTCTAGTGTTGAGACACCACCTATTTAGTTAGTTTTAGTTATGAGTGAGTTTCTAGAGGTCTTTCTAGACGATCTTCCTGGAGTCTCTCATAAGAGAGAAATAGACTTCAGTATAGATATTCTTTCCAATACTCGTCCTATCTCTATTCTGGCATATATAATGGCTCCAGTTGAGTTGAAAGAGTTAAAAGAACAGTTAAAAGATCTTCTTGAGAAAGTCTTTATTCGACCAAATGTCTCACCTTGGGGCGCTCCGGTCTTATTTGTGAGGAAGAAAGATGGTTCTCTTAGATTGTGTATAGATTTCCATCAGTTGAACAAGGCTACTATCAAGAATAAGTATCATCTTCTGAGAATTGATGATCTTTTCGATCAACTTTAGGGTGCCACTTGTTTTTCTAGGATAGACCGCAGATCAGGCTATCATCAGTTGAGAGTAAGAGAAAGTGTCATCCCTAAGATAACTTTCAGGACCCGCTTTGGTCATTATGAGTTTCTGGTTATGTCTTTTGGCCTAACTAATGCTCCTGCAACATTCATGGCCCTTATGAACAAAGTATTCAATACTTATCTAGATATGTTTGTTATTATATTCATTGATGACATTCTAATCTATTCCAGAAATGAGGAAGATCATGCTAGTCATCTTAGAGTAGTTCTTTAAACTCTCAAGGATAGAGAGCTGTATGCTAAATTTTCTAAGTGTGAGTTTTGGCTTGAGTCAGTGGCATTCTTAGGTCACATTTTTTTGGTGATGAAATTTGAGTTGATATTCAAAAGATTGAGGCAGTGCAGAACTGGCCTAAATCCACATCTCCAACTGATATTAGGAGTTTCTTGGGATTGGCTGATTATTATAGGAGTTTTTTAGAGAGGTTCTCATATATTTCATCCCTGTTGACCAAGTCGACTCATAAAATAGTTAAGTTCCAATGGTCTGAAGCTTGTGAGAAAAGCTTTCAAGAATTGAAAACTAGGTTGACTACTGCCCCAGTATTGACCTTAGCAGAAGGTAAACAAGGTTTTGTGGTATATTGTAATGCGTCCAGAGTTGGACAGGGTTGTGCATTGATGCAAAGTTGCAAAGTTATAGCTTATGCCTCTAGACAACTTAAGTTTCACAAGAAGAATTACCCAACCCATGATCTATAGTTGGCTACCATAGTTTTTGCGTTGAAAATATGGCGACACTATCTGTATGGTGTTCATGTAGATGTGTTCACCAATAACAAGAGCCTTCAGTATATGTTCAGTCCAAAAGACCTTAATCTCAAACAGAGGAGGTGGTTGGAATTACTCAAGGATTATGACATGAGTTTTCTCTATCACCTCTGATGCCTTGAGCAGTTTGTCTATGGGTAGAACTTCCCATGTTGAGAAGGACAATAAAGAGTTAGCAAAAGATGTGAATAGACTTGCTCGATTGGTAGTCCAGTTGATGGATTCCAATGAAAGAGAAGTGGTGGTGATGAATCGGGCTGAATCGTCACTAGTGTCCAAAGTGAAAGAGAAACAAGAACAATATCTATTTTGCTTAAATTGAAGGTAAATGTTCAAAAGCAAACAATAATGGCTTTTGAACAAGGGGGAGATGGTGTATTGAGGTATCAAGGTAGATTGTGTGTATGAACTTCAAGAGAGGATCATGGAGGAAGCTTATAGCTCCAGATATTCTATCCATCCGGGTTCCACAAAGATGTATTGTGACTTGAGAGAAGTCTATTGGTGGAGTAGTATGAAGAGGAGTATTGGAGAGTTCGTTGCTAAGTGCCCGAATTATCAACAAGTCAAGGTAGAGCACCAGATGCCTGGTGGTATTGCTTAGAGCATAGACCTTCTAGAATGGAAGGGGGAGATGATCAATATGGATTTTATTACTAGTTTACCGTGGTCTCGCAGACAACATGGATCGATTTGGGTGATTGTAGATCAAATGACTAAATCAGCCCATTTCTTAGTAGTAAAGACTACTTTTACAACAGAGGATTATGCCAAGTTATATATCCAAGAGATAGTTAGACTTCATGGAGTTCCAGTGTCCATTATTTCAGTTAGAGGTGTGCAATTCACCGTACAATTATGGAAGTCTTTAGAGTCATCAGAAATCCTATATAGATGTTAGGAGAAGAGAATTAGAGTGTGAGGTAGATGAATGGGTTTATTTGAAGGTTTCATCCATGAACGGTGTTATGAGATTTGGTAAGAAGGGGAAGCTTAGTCCCTGGTATATTGGTCCTGACAAGATATCCAAGAGGATTAGCAATGTAGCCTATGAGTTGGAGCTACGGCCAGAGTTGGTAGCAGTTCGTCCGGTATTTCACATTTCTATGTTAAAGAATTGTATGGGCAATCCTTCACTTATTATATAGATTCAAAATATTGGTATTAAGGATAGCATGTCTGACGAGGAGATTCCCGTTCAGATTCTAGATCGTCAGGTTCGCAAGTTGAGGAGCAAAGAAGTAGCATTAGTCAAGGTCTTATGTAGGAATCAGTTCGTTGAGGAAGCTACTTGGGAGGCTGGGGAGGATATGAAGAAGATATATCCACATCTCTTTGAGCCCTGAGAGATTCCCAATGAAGGTACTAGTTCTTTTCTTAGTACTTTTTAAGTTGAAATGTAGTGTTAATTTACATGTTGAATGTTAGAGTTGGGTGCTAAATGATTCCACCCTTAGTTCTACTTTAGAGTGATCTCATTCGAGGAGATAATGTAACATCCTGCCTTAGAAAGAGCTAAAAATAGAAAGACTAATTTGGAAAGAGCAAAATTTAAATTTTGCAAGCTATGCATAGGTTATGAGTTTTGGATCAACTTCAAACGACCATAAATTTCAGTACAGGATGCCCTAGGTGGCCCATAAGATATCAAATGAGATTCCCAATGAAGGTACTAATTCTTTTCTTAGTACTTTTTAAGTTGATATGATGTGTTAATTTGCATGTTGAATGTTAAATGCTTCCACCCTTAGTTCTACTTTAGAGTGATCTCATTCGAGGACGAATGTTCCCAAGGGGGAGATATTGTAACATCCCACCTTAGAAAGGGCTAAAAGTAGAAAGAACTATTTTGGAAAGAGAAAAATCTGAAATTCTGCAAGTTATGCATAAGTTATGAATATTGGATCAACTTCAAACGACCATAACTTTTAGTACATGATGTGTTGGGTGACCCATAAGATATCAAATGAAAGGTCTTTGAATCCTCTTTCCAATGCCACCGAGTTTTCTAAATTTTGAGCTGGTATGAGGGAGATATTCCCGTTTGAAGTTAGCATGCCTAGTTAAGGAAAGTTACCAGAAAATATGATGGGTATTTTGGTCTTTTCCTTACCCATCAGCTTAAAACGAATAAAGGTTATATTTAGGGGTCTAAACTGATGTGGTTTAGTTTTCACAATCCTAATTACGCTTAGGGTTTTAGAAGAAAGTTCAAGAAGAGAAAAGAGGAGAAAAGAGGAAAAGGTTCTAGGCGTTCATCGAGATTTCTTGCGAATCGAGGATTCTTTTGCCAAGGGTTGATCCCTAAAAGGTATGTGAGTTCTCATAGTGTTGGATTTGTTCAACCACACACCAATCATGCTATTTTAATGCAATTTCATTCTCAAAGTTGAAGGATTTGAGTTCTTGATAAGTTTTCGTGAAATTCCATTCGTAATCTTGATTGTTGGGATTTTGATGAGTTCGTGAGATAAAATTTAGTGATTTGAGGAGTTTTTTGAGTAGATTATCATGAACTTATGTTTGGTATTCGAATCTATGTGATTGGAAAAGAAACCTTTCTATTCTAGGCGAATTAGGGTCAGAAAACGAGAAAGAAAATTTGTCGGAAAAATTGGGGTAGAGGCTGGCACCGCGCGCCAACCAGTGCGCCAGAAAAGTACTTTTGTTGTTAGGGGGTTGGCGCCCTGCACCAACCAGTGCTCCCCAACTACTATTCTGTAGTTCTAGGGCTGGCACCCTGCACCACTTAGAGCGCCAGGGTCGCCTACCCCTACCCATTCTCCATCACTTAGCCCGTATGAGTTCTTTCAAAGGGTACATTTACTCCTCTTTGATTCTAACTACTCTAAACTACTTCTAAACATCTAGAAATCGTTCATAACATGGATCATCACATCGAAGTCATAATTCAAATTCAAGGTAGAGGTAAGAGTCAAGTCTTGAGAATTATTGGAGTCATTTTAAGAAGTCTTTTTACAATCTTTTAAACTTGTTTTAAGACTTGAGCATTTGAGTTTGAAAATGAGTAGAGCTCAATTTATTTTCTTGAAAATGATATATGGGAACTTAGTATTCCCAAGAGAAATGTTTTTACATTTAAGAAAAGAGGAAACACCGATTTCCAAAAGAGTTCCTGAGCAGTTTTGAGTACTATCTCTTTTTAGAGAAGCCTTTTGAGTAATAATCTCGAAGTTGAGGATAAAGAAATGTTTTCTTTAAAACATAATGAGCTAAGTTATATTTTGGAAGTAGTATGTAGCACCGATATGGGGGAGAGTTCTAACAACTCACAACCCCCATAAACCATGTAGTCAACGTGGGTAGAAAGGATCATACTTTTTAGATGATTCTTTATTGCTTTTTTAGCATAAACTAGTGGATCCACTTAGTTGAGGAGTTCTATACCCTAAAAAGGTATAGGAGAGTTATGGCAGCATTGGTGAGACATTGTATCATCACATTGCTCATAGTGATGGTTGTCGGTTAGAGAATCTCCCAAACAGAGGTTATTTTGTATTTTACATACAAAATTAGTTATATTGTAATTTTCAATACATTGAGTTGTTATCTACTATTTTAAAAGATTTTCTTTATATCACATTAATTTATTATTTTTATATTGAAATGAGTTGAAATTAAGCTGAGTTGAGACGAGGTAAGTTGTTTCTTGTGTTCTAGTTCAAGCATATGTCATGTTTTAGATTTCCCTTTGCATTCTCGTACATTCCATGTACTGATCCCATTTGTCTTGCACCTTTTATGATGCAGATACAAGTAACCAGAATTAGCAACCATAGCGCTTCGTTGATTCAGTTGAGTTCCAGAGTTGTTTTGTGAGCCTCCTTACTTCCGGAGGATCCCTTATTTATATTCAGTTATTTCAGTTTGTTAGGATGATCAGGGGTCTTTTTCCGCCATCCCTCATAGTATTAGAGGCTTCATACATAAATAGACAGTAGTGCATGAGTCTTTTCATTTTCACTTGTTTATGTTGAGACTTGAGTTGCTTTTTTGGCTTGTTGAATGTTTTACAGTAAAACCTCTATAAATTAATACTCGGTAAATTAATAATCTTTCTAAAGTAATATTTTCCTCCGGTCCCGACTTGGGCGAATGGACAAAAACACCAATTTCGAGAAGATAATAAGATAATATATTTCCAGAAGACCCCTTTATAAATATATGGTCCCACTAATATCATAAATTAATAATTCTTTAAAAGTACAAATATATTTAAGATAATTTAGTGAAATATGATTCTATTGTGTTCTATATTTTCTTAAAACTTAAATCTAGTTGAAGCTCATCTTTAACTTTTCTTATTGCATCAAAGAGCTCTTATGTTGTCTTTTCGAACTGCACCATAAAATTGTGAAGAGTTCTAGATGCGATAAGTGCTTCCTTACGTGTAACTAGTTCCAAAGGTATAGTATCATTTTCAACTTCATCATCAACATTTCTTTTTCCGATGGTATCCACAATTTCTTTTAAGCTCTAGACCTCTGAACATGTATCACTTTCACCCGGATAATCCAACATGTTATTGACATCCATTTTATTGTGGTAACCGAGATCATTAATCATGAACTCAAGTTCATGAATGACGTTTTCACAAGTGGGATCATTCAAATTCTCTGAGATTGCACCCCCCGAACGAATCTTACTGTGTCGAAAACAATTTGCTATTGTCTCTTGCTGAAAATTTGTTGTTCGAGCAGGGATTGCAAAATTGATAGCATCTAAAACATTAATCTTTGCTGGATTAGTTTGTCCCACTTCATAGCCTTCTACTATCCTATGATAAAATCTGTTACGATAATACATCTTGAAAGTTCATACTATCCTAGCATCACAAGGTTGAATTTTGGATGTCATGTTGGGTGGCAAGAAAAAACAATTCAACATTTTGTAGTCCTTCAATATTTCTATTATGGGCTGGACAACTATCTACCACAAGCAAAACTCGTCTACAATGCATTTTGTGGTTAAATCAACGAATATATTCATAAACAAACACAGTTGTCATCCATGCTCTTTTGTTTGCACGATAGAGACCATTCAATAAATATGATACATAAATTAGTAAGCTACAATGATTTTGATGTATTCATTGTATTTTATGTTTAATACTTTTTTATTTGAAATCAATAAATATGATACATAAATTAGTAAGATACAATGATTTGGATATAATCAAAATTAACCTTCATTAAATCTTAAATATTAATTTATCAATTAAATAATATCTCTATAAAATAATAAAATTTCATGGTCCCACCTATATTAATGTCACGACCTAGACCATCGTGATTGGCACCCACACTAACCCTCCGGTGGGAGAACCACTACTACAATCCAAACCAAGCAACTAAACCAAAAAATAAGCATTTAAGGATACGGAACAAGTTAAATACTAAGAACGAAATAGGGAGTTCTCATAAACTCCAAACAAAAGTCTATCAACTAAACAAATGCGTAAGTAACACCTAGAACCTAAAAGTCAATGTACCAAAACATCTAAAGTTCAACAAGTCTAAACAAGAAGGGATACTGCCCCAAACTAATGCACTAATAACTAACTAGAAAGTCTAAGTACGAAATGGTGGACAAAGATGAAAGAAAACCCATGGCAGCTTGGAAGAATTGGCTCACCCTTGAATTCGAACGATCACTGATCTTCTAAGCGAGGTATGTCAATAGCCGCCAAAAGATGCCCTGTACTCAACAAAAATAAGAGCAAGTGCAGTATCAGTACACAACCATAATGTACAGGTAGGATCACGCGGCTATCCCACTAAGTGTAACATAAGTAAGTCAATAAAACATTATAAACACATGCATATATCAAACATATACAATACTATCAACATTTATGAACAATGAACAACTTCACATTTCTCAAGATACACAATTATGACAAGTCATTGGTCCTCTCATGGAACTCAAACCCAAACAGTTAGCATATCGGAACGTGGTACCCAATTCAATGTTTATGTCGAAACGTGGAAACCGATCCCATAACTATGCCGGAACATGACAACCGATCCAAATTAGTTATGCTGGAATGTGGCAACCGAGTCATTCAACACACCACAATCACAATCACAAGTACCTTCTCAAGTTCATACAATTTAGTCATGATTCATGGCATTCATGATTTCTCTATCTCATTTACAACAAGCGTGATCAATAATGCAACATTCACATACATACATGTATCATAATGAAACACGAACACACATACATCACACCATCATAGAATCACAACCATCACCTACCTCAAAATAAGCTTGAAACCTTAAGAAACTTGATCCTTCCCTTTCCGGATTCGTTCTGCTTGTTCTTGCTCTACAAACAATCAATATAATACGGGAATCAATAAACAATCACTAATTACCTGGATTACTAACAATTCTAACAACCCTAGATCATACCTATGATCCCAAGTATCCAAATTAGGGCTTTTCCACCATAGTTCCTAGATCAAAACCCTCCCTCATCGATAATTACCCATTCTATTATGTTCTACGAATTACAAAATGGATTCGGGGAGTTAAAATCTTACATTTAGCCTCGAGAATGGTGGAAAACTGTCAAGAACTCGTATGGGGTCGTCTCCAAGCTCTCAAAGTCAAAAAGTGCAGAATAAAGTCATTTTGGAGTTTATTTACGACCTAAAGTCGCATCGAACCTGCCAAAGTAACCCTCACCTCACTGCAGCGGCCCCGCCCTGGCGGTAGAAATCCCGCCCCAGTGACTTGCATGGAACCAGTGAGCTATTTTAATAATTCCAAGACCCCCATTTCACAACACACCCTTACCCAACGACGCTCAGAAAATAATGTTCATGCTAAGATCGATTTTGGGAGTGCTAATCACCCGAATTCAATTGCGTAAAGTCATACGGATTCCTTAACGACTTATCTAACTACTCATGTAATCAAATTCATATATAAGTTACCTGATTTCTACCAGATTTACCTACACCTCAATGACTCTAATTTCGTCCAAATCTAGACTAGGTTGGGAAATTCCAAGTTACTACGAAAAAGTTTTCCGACCCAAAACTTTTCCTCGTTCGCTTTTCTATAACGACAAAAATCAGTCGTTACAATAGGTACCAATTTACCCATCACTCGTCCCCAAGTGATAAACTTAGGAAAAATAGGCTAAGGAAGGAATGGAGTAGTACCTGAATCGACGAACAATTGGGAATACTTGTCTCGCATGTCCCTCTCGGTTTCCCAAGTAACTTCCTCAACCGGAAGATGCTTCCATTGAACTTTCACAGACTTAATCTCCTTGGTCCTCAACTTGCGCACATCACGATCAAGAATTGCAATCGGTTCTTCCTCATATTGGAGGTCTTTGTCTAACACAATTGAGTCTCATTTAATTATGTAATCCCCGTCACCATGGTATCTCTTCAACATGGAGACATGAAATACCGAATAAACACCCGATAGACTAGGAGGTAAAGTCAATCTATACGCTACCGGTCCCACACATTCGAGAACCTCAAATGGACCAATGTATCGCGGACTTAGCTTACCTTTCTTGCCGAATCACCCCTTTATGGGTGATACCTTAAGAAGAACATTTTCACTAGTTTGAAACGTCGTTTCTTACCTTATGATCCGCATACTTCTTTTGTCTACTCTGGGCTGCCAAAAACATATCTTGAATTCTCCTCACCTTATCTTGATCATCCTTCACTAAATCAAGCACACATGCTCTCAACATGTCTTCTAACACTTGAATAGTCCTCTCTGACTACCCGTCTGTCTGTAGATTGAAGGCTGTACTAAATGTGAGTTGGGTGCCCAATTCATCATGTAATTTCCTCCAAAACTTGGATGTGAATTGGGTACCACAGCCTGAGATGATAGAGAGGGGCACCCCATGCAACCTTACTATCTCCTTCACATATACTTTAGCCCATTGTTCAGCATTATAATCTATTCTTACCGGAATAAAATGGGCTGACTTAGTCAATCTATCAACCATTACCTAAATATAATCAAATTTCCACAGAGTCTTGGGAAGACCTACCACAATATCCATGGCTATCATTTCCCACTTCCATTCCAAAATTTACATTCTTTGAAGCAAACCCGCAGGACTTTGATGTTCATACTTCACTTGTTGACAATTCTGACACTTAGCCACAAACTCCGCTATATCCTTCTTCATGCCCGACCACCAATAAATTCGCTTCAAATCTCGATACATCTTGGTCACACCCGGATGAATAGAATATCGCGAACCACGAGACTCTATCAGCAACTTTTGAATCAAATCATCAACTCGGGGAACACAAATTCTTCCTTTGAAACTAAGTACACCTTCCGCATCAAGAGTGGTCTCTTGTGCCTTACCAATCACAGTCTTTTTTCTAAGCTCCTCCAAATTTTCATCCTCAAATTATTTGACCTTGATCTCTTGGCCCTCGTTTCAATGCTAGCTAACACCCCACCTCTATCTGAGATGCCCCACTGCATGAACTTAGATTCTAAGGTCTGAATTTCCTTTGCCAAAGGTCGCTTGGATACATTCAAGAAAGCTAAACTACCCATACTCACCGCCTTTCAACTCAAAGTGTCTGCCACCACACTATCCTTGCCTTAATGGTATTGAATGGTCACATCATAATCCTTGAGCAACTCCATCTACCTTCTCTGTCTCAGATTCAGATCCTTTTGAGTGAACACATGCTACAAACTACGATGATCAGTAAACAATTCACACTTAACCCCATAGAGGTAATGTCGCCAGATCTTAAGAGCAAACAGTACCGCTGCCAACTCCAAATCAAGTGTTGGGTTATTCCTCTCGTTCACCTTCAATTGATGCGAGGCATAAGCTGTAACATTCTTATCCTGCATCAACAAAACAACCAAACTAGAATGTGAAGCATCACAATAAACAATAAAATCTTTACCTTCAACCGGTAAAGGTAGAATAGGCGCGGTGGTCAAAAGAGTCTTGAGCTTTTGAAAGCTCTCCTCACATTTTTCAGTCCATTCAAATGGTATGTCCTTTTTGGTCAAATTAGTCAAGTGGGTGGCAATAGAAGCAAAGTTCTTCACAAATCGACGATAATAGCTAGCGTGCCCCCACAAAACTCCTAACTTCCTTCACAGAGCTAGGCCGGACACAATTCTTAACCGCCTCAATATTTTGAGGATCTACCATTACCCCTTCTTCTGAAACAACATGTCCCAAAAATGCAACAAAAGTCAACCAAAATTCACACTTAGAAAATTTAGCATACAACCTTTGTTTCCCAAGAACGTCCAAAACAATACGAAGATGGTCGGCATGATCTTACTGACTTTTCGAATAGACCAAAATATTATCAATAAAAACTATGACGAAATAATCAAGAAATGGCTTGAAAAGCTGCAGGCGCATTGGTCAAACCAAAAGACATAACCAAAAACCCATAGTTTCATATCGAGTTCTAAACGTCGTCTTGGGCACATCTCCATGCCTAATTTTCAACTGATGGTAGCCAGACCTTAGATCAATCTTAGAGAAAACTGACGCACCTTGCAATTGGTCAAAAGATCATTTATTCGAGGCAAATGGTACTTGTTTCGAATAGTGACCCTATTCAATTGCCAATAATCTATACACATTCTCATACTACCATCATTTTTCTTAACAAACAAAACTGGAGCACCCCATGGAGAAGCGCTCGGACGAATAAATCCCTTATCAAGAAGCTCTTGGATTTGAGCCTTAAGCTCTCTCAATTCAGCTGGAGCTATGCGATATGGAGGGATAGAAACGGGGCACGTACCAGACTCTAAATCAATACAGAAATCTATATCTCTATCTGGAGACATATCGGGCAAGTCATTAGGAAATAGTTCTCTAAATTCTAACACCACAGGAATAGACTTAATGGATGAAGTCTCAATTTCAACATCCCTAATACGATCCAAATAAGCCAAACAACTCTGCTCTACAGTTTACTTGCCCGAATGGAGGATACGATCTTAGCTTGCTTAGGCTTTTACAGCCCTTCCCACTTTAACTTTTCCCTTCCCGGAATTTCTAGAGTTACAGACTTATTACTACTTTTAACACAACATAATGTTGAGACAACCAAGTACTGCCTAAGATTATATCAAAATCAGTCATATCCAAAATCAGCCCATGTTTGAAAACCCACAAACAAAATAGGACAAGAACGATAGAGATGGGTGACTATGACTGCCTCTCCAACTGGGGTAGAAACATGGATGGGGGCTTCAAGTATATCACAAATCATAGCAAATTCTAAGGCAAATCACACGGATACATATGAATAAGTAGAACCCGGATCAAATAACACATTAGCCATCCGTTCACAGATAAGAATAGTACCTATGACACCACGTCAGACGCCTCTGCCTCATTCTTGGTCGGAAAGGCATAACACTGAGCCCTATCATCTTGACGAGCTACTTCTCTGCCTGGTTGCATGTTACCCCTGCCTGCGTTACTATTTCCTCTACCTCCACGGCCTCGTTGATTACCTCTTCACCCATCTTGTGGACACCCTCGACCATTATTACCATTTCCCACGTGTACCACTACTCTAGACTGCTGTTGCACGGAATCTAACGCAAGTGGGTGGGAACAATCTCTCCTCATATGCGCAGGTTCACTACAATTGTAACATGTACGATCAAAAGTTGGCATGCTGCCTGCTGAAGGTGCGACTCCCTAGCTATCCTGAATCACATTATGAGATGGAGTTGCATAGCGGACTGAATTAGCTTGGCTGCCAGTATTGGCCTCCCTGAACCTCTGGAATAAGAACCTTGAAAGTTTCCTGAATTCTTTGCCCTTTTTGCCAATGCCTTAGCCTGACCGTCTCGCCTCACCCCCTGCACTTTCTTAACATAGTCTGTTACCTCATTAAAGCTCCTCTCTGTCGAAGTCATATGAACATATAATACTTGCAACTTAGAATTTAATCCCCTAATAAATATTTGGATCCTCTCCTCCTTAGTAGTCACCAATTGTGTAGCATATCTCGATAAAGCATGGAACTTGGCCTAATAAGTAGCCAAAAACATACCACATTGCTCCAAAGCCATGAACTCATCCTTCTTGCGATCTCTCAAAGTTCTAGGCACATACTTCTCTAGAAATAGAGCATGAAATTGGGTTTAAGTAAGTGGAGGTAAAGTAGAAGATCTGCATTACACAAAAGCTCTCCACCACTACTTAGCCTAACCATGAAGCTAAAAAGTCACGAACTCAACACCATGTTGATGGACAATTCCCAACCTATGAAGCCTCTCATAGCAGTCTAAGATAAACTCATAAGCATCCTCATTTTCAAAACCAAGGAACACATGAGGGTTTAGCCTCAAAAACTTAGTCAACATTTCATGCTCATTACCAGTCATAACAGAACCCAACAAAGGACGGAAGGAAGCATCATTACCTCCCGTTTCACCCGTCTTGGGGGTAGTGCTAGAAACAGGGGGATTAGCGGGAGCTTGAGTTGCTTGAACAGAAGGAAGCACTCCAGGACCAACCAACCATTTCAAGAATGACATGATCTGTCGAGATAACACTGGGTCTATGAGAGGAATATCGGTAGTCTCAGCCTGCACCTCTTCTTCTTGTCCCATATCCTCAACATTTTCAACATCAACATTCTCCACTATCTCTTCATGATGCACATAATGGTTCTCATTCATAGGAGCATTTTCAAAAGGAGCTTCATTCCCAGTAGGCGCTACTCTTCCACATCCTCTACCCCTGCCTCGACCGCGACCTCCCGCTGCAAATTCCTCAGCTGGAGCATTGACGGGAGCTACTGGCCTGACACCGTTAAACCTAGTATTAACCATCTGCGAATAGTAGAGTGAAGGAGGCTAGATACCAATTTATATCGACAGATACCAGTTGGAATCAAGTTATAGCACGAAATAGACAAGAGAAAATAGAGAGATTTCGTAAAGTCTTATAACCTCTCGAAGAAAAGTAAAGGCGTCCCCGTACCATTCCGTAAGACTCTACTAGACTTGATTTGGTACAACAAGATCAACAAACCTAGGATCTGATACAAACTTTGTCACGACCCAGACCATCGTAATAAGCACCCACACTAACCCTCCAGTGGGAGAACCATTACTACAACCCAAACCAAGCAACTAAACCAAAAGCGAAGCATTTAAGGATACGAAACAAGTTTAATACTAAACATGAAATAGGGAGTTCCCATAAACTCCAAACAAAAGTCTATCAACTAAACAAATGTGTAAGTAACACCTAGAACCTAAAAGTCAATGTACCAAAACATCTAAAGTTCAACAAGTCTAAACAAAAAGGGATACAACCCCAAACTAATGCACTAATAACTAACTAGAAAGTCTAAGTCCAAAATGGTTGACATACACGAAAGAGAACCTATGGTAGCCCGAAAAAATTGGCTCACCCTTGAATTCGAACGATCACTGATCTTCTAAGCGAGGTCTGTCAATAGCCGTCGGAAGATGCCCTGTACTCAACAAAAATAAGAGGAAGTGCAGTATTAGTACACAACCACAGTGTACTGGTAGGATCAGACGGCTATCCCACTAAGTGCAACATAAGTAAGTCAATACAACATTATAAACACATGCATATATCAAACATATACAATACTATCAACATTTATGAACAACGAAAAACTTCACATTTCTCAAGATACACAATTATGACAAGTCATTGGTCCTCCCATGGAACCCAAACCCAAACAATTAGCATACCGGAACACGGTACCTAATCCAATGTTCATGCCGGAACGTGGCAACTGATCCTATAATTATGCCGGAATTAGTTATGCTGAAACGTAGCAACCGGTCCATTCAACACACCATAATCACAATCACAAGTATCTTCTCAAGTTTATTCAATTTAGTCATGATTCATTGCATTCATCATTCCTCTATCTCATTTACAACAAGCGTAGTCAATAATGCAATATTCACATACATACATGTATCATAGTGAAGCAAGAACCCACATACATCACACCATCATAGAATCAGAACCATCACCTACCTCGAAAAAAGCTTGAAACCCTAAGAAACTTAATCCTTCCTTTTTCGAATTCGTTCCGCTTGTTCTTGGTCTACAAATAATCAATATAATACAGGAATCAATAAACAATTACTAATTACCCGGATTACTAACAATTTTAACAACCACAGATCATACCCATGATCCAAAGTATCCAAACTAGGGCTTTTTCCACCATAGTTTCTAGATCCAAACCCTCCCCCATCTATAATTACCCATCCTATTACGTTTTACGGATAAAAAAATGGATTCGGGGAGTTAAAATCTTACCTTTAGCCTGAAGAATGGTGGAAAACTGTCAAGAACTCGTATGGAGTCGTCTCCTAGCTCTCAAAGTCGAAAAGTATGGAATAAAGTTATTTTGGGGTTTATTTACGTCCTTTAGTCGCGTCGATCTTGCCACAGCGGTCCTCACCCCGTTGTAGCGGACAAGCCGTGGCGGCAAAAATTCCACCCTAGCGACTTGCATGGAACCAGTGAGCTATTTTAATAATTCCTAGACCCTCATTTCAAAATACACCTTTACCCAACGACGCTAAAAAAATAGCGTTCACGCTAAGATCGATTCTAGGAGTTCTACTCACCCGAATTCAATTCCATAAAGCCGTAGAGTTTCCTTAATGACTTATCTAACCACTCATGTAATCAAAATCATAGATAAGTCACCCAATTGTTACCATATTTCCATACA
This sequence comes from Solanum verrucosum, assembly GCF_900185275.1. NCBI lineage: Eukaryota > Viridiplantae > Streptophyta > Magnoliopsida > Solanales > Solanaceae > Solanum > Solanum verrucosum. The sequence continues at coordinate 1,758,084 of NW_026020705.1, forward strand.
CCTTAATGACTCCAATTTCACCTAAATTTGGACTAGGTTGGCAAATTCCAAGTTACTACACAAAAGTTTTCTGGCCCCAATTCTTTCCCCATTGGCTTTTCTATAACGACGGGAACATGTCGTTACAATAGATACCAATTTACCCATCACTCGTCCCCGAGTGACAAACTAGGAGAAAAGGGCTAAAGCAAGAATAGAGTAGTATCTGAATCGTCAAATAACTAGGGATACTTGTCCCACATACTTTTTCTGTCGACTTTGGGATGCTAAAAGCTTAGATTAGCTACTTCTCACCTTACCCTGAACATCTTTCACCAAATAAACTCTCAAAGGTTTCACATCTTCAACCTCAAACCAACTAATTGAACACCTACACATCCTCCCATACAATGCCTCAATGGAGTCATTTAAATACTCGAGTGATAAATATTGTTGTATGTAAACTTAACTACACCAAAAGTGATTCCCAACAACCACTAAAGTTGATCGTACACACATCTCCAACATGTTATCAAGGACCTTGACACAATCATTCGGACGAATCCTTTAGCACTTATACATGATAAAATTCCAAGTCAATACTCGCTATAAATAGTAGTGAACCTGAATCAATCAACACACACTCATAATACCCAAACAATCATAGTTCTTTTCAATATCTCCTTCTAACAATGTAAATTTACATAAGATTAAGTTACAAAATATTGGTTTTTAGACATCAGATAATTATTGAGGGATATGTCCAAGCATACAACCCCTGCAACAACACTATCGAAATGCTACATTTAGTAATTGTAGATTACCTCGTAAGAACAGTAGAATTAGACCCAATGATCCCCACATTCAACCACACATAATCAATACATGACCTCGACGACTAGAGGAATATTAAGATTATCGGACAACCACAAATACGCATGGTAGCTCTTTTATAAATTCTCATAAGAAAGGTAGTACATGTAGAATTACTAAAATACTTTAACAACTCCAAGGCACCACCAATTATGTCATTCGAAATAACCAAATCTTCCCAATCTTCCCACTCAACCAAGAGAACATTGCAGTATTTGGTACCCCTGATCCACCAGTAGGGATCCACCCACAAAAGTGAAAACACACTAGAGCATAGCTAGTGAATCATACTCACAACACTAACAATCATCATAAACACACCGACCTTTTACCTTATTATAAACCAACACTTTTTAAATGAAAACCTTTCTTAAGTACTTTAACATTCAACAATAATCAACTTTACAACTCAACCCGGGTGTAAGTCCTTTCCAATGCTCAATACCTAATACAATTGATCATTCCTCACCTTGTAAATTCATACCTTGACAAAATATATCACCATGAATGTAGACTTTCAATGGAAAATATGAATTGTAAATTCAATTGTATAACACCATCCCCTTATCTATCAACATAAGCTTATACCTCAAAATTTTTTATGAATTCATGGATCTTCGCTTATCGTGGATCGTATCTCTATCGATAACATTATCTTTTGCTAACAATTCAATCGTATTCATTACTAAACTCAAAACAAAACAAATGCACTTATCATCACGCTCGAGCTAATGTCTATCCACTCCTTCCTCAAGTCCTTTCCAATAGTTTTTAACCAATCTGAAGGACTTGTGACACTATTACCATAGCCATAACAAAACAAATTAAATCACGCGTCTCTGAACCCAATTATCTACCCCTCTGAAGATATTTCTTTAGCTTTTGCAATCAGTAAAATATTTTTGCTCTCACCTCTCTCTAAAGGTTGTACTACATCCCACAATTTTTCTTCATTATTACTCTAGGTCTTTTAAATTCTATTTGAGTTGTGTCCCACCATCTCTTAAAACTTTCCATACAACCACTTTACTCACTAAAAAATTAGAAAACCACAACCTTAGGTACTCGCAAGTCATAATTACTATACAAAATTTGCTTATCCAACAATCTTATTCTATAGTTGCATCCCCTCACAATCCATCACGACTCTTATTACAATTACACTCCGTCATCCTTGACTACCACTACGAAGTCAACCCTTTCATCAACACGACACCTCAAACTCAGGTATACACATCAAATTCAGAGGACTAACCCAATTTATACGCACTTTCTTACTAAAATACTTCAATTGCCTCGACCCAAGTATACTCGATGGAACTTTAGTTATCCATAAGCTTGTCATTCCGGTATTAATCCAACCCCTTATGGATTTAGATAAAAGCATCAGTCCTCACACTACCCATTCTTTTTCACAAACAAGACATTAGCACCCCACTTGGAAACACTTGGACGGATGAAGAAGCTCTTGGATTTGAGCCTTAAGCTCTCTTAATTCTGTTGGAGCCATACAATACGGAGGGATGGAAATGGGGCAAGTGCCAGTTTCCAAGTCAATGTAGAAATTTATATCTCTATCCGGAGGCATACCAGGCAAATACGTAGGAAACACCTCTTTAAACTCAGACATCACATGAACAGACTCAATAGAAGGAGACTCAACCTCAACATCTCAACATGAGCCAAATCAGCCAAACAACCCTGCCCTACCAGTTTCCTATCCCGAATGAAGGACATGATCTTAGCTAGCTTAGGCTTGTACACCCCTTCCCACTCTAATCTTTCCCTACCGGGGATCTCTAGAGTTACCGACTTAGTATTATAATTAAGCTCGATATAATAGGGGGATAACCAAGTCATGCCTAAGATTATATCAAGTCATTCATTCCAGCATAACTAAATCAACCCAAATCTGAAAATCCATAACCACAACAGGACACCATGGTACACATGGGTGACTATGACTGACTCTTCAACTAGGGTAGAATCATGGATGGGTGGGATCAAGTATATCACAAACCACATCAAATCCCAAGGCAATTGAACTAACACATACGAATAAGTAAAACCCAGATCAAACAAAACAATAGCCATACGGGCACAGACAAGAGTAGCACTTGTGACCACTGCATCACACCATCAAACTCGATCTTACCCAGAAAAATATAAAACTGAGCCCTGTTATTTTGACGGAAACCTCCTTGCCTGGTTGCACTATTCATCTACATGCATTACCATTTCCTCGGCCTCCACGTCCTCGCTGATTTCCTCTTCATATGCCCAGGTTCTCCAGAATTTTAAAACACATTATAACTTATATTTGATTGCTGAACACTGAATTAGATCGCGGGGGTGGGTACGATTTGCGCTCCATAATTGTGACTATGGGAAAATAAGGGAGACAAGGCTGAGATTCTGCCTCGCCTTGTCCCCCTCTGGCAGGAAAAATCCCGCACTAGCGGCCTCACCGTGGCAGGAAAATCCCGCCCCAGCGGCCCAAACGAACACAGAACCCAGGCAATAAATTTTTCTGGGGTTCTTTTCTTTTCTAAATCTCCCAACGGTTTTCAGCATTACTGAGCAAATTAGGATAATCCTCTAAACTAGGATAATCATTGTCTACCATGAGTCAATCCAACGATACACAATCCAACTCGTTCTCATTAATTCAATACCATAACCCACACATCCCCAAGATACACCCAGACACTCACTCGGTTATTACTCAAGCGCAAGATACGTCTAGATCTTTCTTATGAATCACCTCATACATTATCTAGTCCCTTGAATCGAACTTAGTCGTGACCTTCTTTTCACAACAAGTTTCGCAATACTCGTCAGTTACAACTTGCAGACAAATCCAAATTCTTTAATTAGTTTGTTCCATAGACGACCATTACTGATAATCTATACCTTATATGGCCCCTAAGGCCAAATACCAATTGGAACCTTCTCAATTCCAATTAACTTGTTTGTGTCCATTCAGCTGGGACTATGGTGTCTTGTTCACTTCGTTGGGATACCAATTGGACTCAAATCATACCACAAGCGACAATAGTAGCTAGCGAGCCCCACAAAACAGCTAATTTCAATCATAGAACTTGGTCGAACCCAACTTTTAACCGCCTCAATCTTTAACTAATGGTAACCAGACCTTGAATCAATCTTAAAGAAAACTGATGCACCTCCCAATTGGTCAAAAAGGTTTTCTATCCGAGGCAATGGATACTTATTCTAAATGTTGACCCTATTCAACTGTCGGTAGTCTATATACATCCTCTCTTGCTAGTGTTGGTGTTACCACTTTTTTTGTTCTAATTCGGACCATAGAGTGAATGAGGAAAGATACCAATTTGTATCACCCAAATACCAATTGGATTCAAGTCATAGCACGAAGGAGTAGAAATAAGTGAGTTTTTCCTAAAGTCCCATATTCTCTCGAAGAAAAGTACGAACGTCATCGTACCGTTCCGTAAGACTCTACTAGACTCGTTTTGGTACAATGAGATCAACAAACCTATGGCTCTGATACCAACTTTGTCATGACTCAAACCGTCGTGAGTGGCACCCACACTAACCCTCTGGTGGAAGAACCAATACTATAGCCCAACTAATAAATTTTATGAACACTAAGGGATTTAAAAATACATAAGCAGATTTAAATGTCAAGAAAAATAGAGTCCCCATAAACTCCAAGGTTTAAACAAACAACTAACCAAACTAATGCGGAAGAACAACCCCTAGAACCTGAAAGTCATTGTACCAAAACTATACTAACGACAAGTCTAAGAATAACGGGTACAACCCCGAAACTATACAACACCTTAAACAAATAGTCTAATTCTGAAAAGAGTGGACTTAAACAAGAGAGATTTATATGGCAGCCTGAAAGAACTGGCTCACCCTTGAATCCGGTCACGCTCAATAGTCACTTAGCTGAGGTCTATCAATAGTTGCCTGAAGATGCCATGTACTAAAGAGAGAACAAGCAAATGTAGTATCAGTACACAACCATAGTGTACTGGTAGGATCAACTATTTCAATAAGTGAAACACATGCAAGTAACCACAACATTATAAATATGCATATACCAAACATATACAATATTAGTCATCTTTTCAGGATCAATATAACATCACACGTTCTCAATATTACCCATTTGTTATCAATTTAGAGAAATATACAGTCTTCCAATATCAATCATCATTAGATATGAACGTAATCATCACAAGTAGATACATAATACAATTCAATGGTCCTCTCATGGAACCCAATTCAATGATCCTCTCATGGAACCCACACCCAAGCTGTTAGCATACCAAAATGTGGTACCCGATCCAATGTTTATGCTGGAACGTGGCAACCGATCCTATATTTATGAGGGAAATGTGGCAACCGATCCTATGTTTATGCTGGAACGTGGCAACCTATCCCATGTTTATGCCAAAACATGGCCACCAATTCATTCAACAAACCACAATCACAATCACAATGTATATTCTCACAATCATACAACAAGAGGTGATTCACGACATACAATTACTCAATTATCTCATTTACGATTAGGGTGATCAATAATGCAACATTCACATACACACATGCATTATAATAAGCAATTACAAACATATATCACACCAACCTGAAATCACAACCATCACATACCTCGAAACAAGCTTGAAACCGTAAGAAATTTGATCCTTCCCTTATCGGATTCATTCCGCTTGTTCTTGCACTACAAAGAATCAATATAATATGAGAATTGATAAACAATCACTAATTACCCATATTACTAATAATTCTAAGAACCTTAGATCATACTCAGTATCCCAAGTATTCAAATTAGGGCTTATTCCACCATAGTTTCTAGAACAAAACCTTCCCCAATTGATAATTACCCATTCTATCACGTTCAATGGATCAAAAACTGGATTTGGGGAGTTAAAATCTTACCTTTAGCCTCAAGAATGGTGGAAAACTGTCAAGAACTCATATGGGGTCATCTCCTAGCTCTCAAAGTCAAAAGGTGCAGAATAAAGTCGTTTTGGGGTTTATTTACGACCTTAAGTCGCGTCGAAACCACCACAACGGCCCTCACCCCGCTGCAGCGGCCCCGCCCTGGTGGCAAAAATCCCGCCCCAGCGGCTTACACGGAACCAGTGAGCTATTTTAACAATTCCAAGACCCCCATTTCATAACACACCTTTACCCAATGACGCTCAGAAAATACCATTTATGCTAAGATCTATTTCGGGAGTAGTACTCACCCGAATTCACTTCTATAAAGTCGTACAGCTTCCTTAATGACATATCTAACCACTCATGTAATCAAAATCGTAAATAAGTCACCCAATTATTACCAGATTTCTCTACACCTTAACAACACCAATTTCGTCCAAATCTGGACTTTGTTGGGAAATTCAAAGTTACTATTCAAAAGTTTTCTAGCCCCAATTCTTTCCCATTGGCTTTTCTATAACGACGGGAACAAGTCGTTACAGTAGATACCAATTTACCCATCTCTCGTCCCCGAGTGACAAACTTGGAGAAAAGAGCTAAAGCAAGAATAAAGTAGTATCTGAATCATTGAATAACTGAGGATACTTGTCCCACATACTTTTTCTGTTGACTTTGGGATGTTGATATACCGTGAGTTTACGGTATTTCTAATACATTTCACTTACAAGTTGTGTGTGTCTAGGGCCTTTTTATGTTGGTTTTTATGTGTTTTTATCATGTTTTGTAGGAAAGGTGTTCAGGCACGGAAGTTTAGAGACAGCTGAAAGAAATGCAGAAAAAAGCATCCACGGAGGTGATCTACAGACCATAGGTCCATTCACGGTTCGTAGGTTATGACCGTAGATCAGCAGGCATGGTGTTGAGGACAAATAAGGGAAATCTGACCAAGTGTGGAACCATGGTGCCCATTGACGGTCCGTAGATTAATCTACGGCCCGTACTGTTGATCCGTAGAGTGAGACTGCGAGGGTTCCAGTACCTGATTTTTGAAGATTCTAAGTATGGAGCTACGGAGGGGATTCACGGGCCGTAGGTCGATCTACGGTCTGTACTGCTGGTCTGTCGTTTGCTTCAGAAAAACTGAGTTTTGGAAGCTGAAATATTTTCTAAGTCCTGAGAGACGGAAAGGACTTACAGACCATAGATCAATCGACGGTCCGTAAGTCAGTCTCGTGGATCGAAGACGCGTACCTGAATAAAACTTTCCTTAATTTGTTTCCTTTTTTATTTAGGATTTGTTTTTTATAAATAGGACATGTAAACCTTGTTTTTGGAGGTTAGACACTATTATTCTATTTTTGCTTTGTAACTTTGGAGATTAATTTGCAACCCTAGCAATCATTGATTTCCCAAGTTCGTTTTGAAGAGTTTGGCTTTGCAATTCAAGTTAATTTTCTGGGTTTATTATTCTTTTTACGTAAGTTCATGATTTCTTCATCTACAATTATGAATTGTGTTCTTGCCAATATGAGTAACTAAATCCACAACTAGGGTTGTGGGAACCCTGATCAATTAACAAAGTATGAATAGTAAATAAGCAAATCTGGACTAGTATTTTGCATGCATTGATAATTCTTTCGTTTAGAAGTCTTTTTAACGGTGGCCAACGTTAGAACTCGCCTTGTTACTACTTGCCGGACCAAGGAGGTAATTAACAAGAAAAGAATTATCAACATAGATTTAGTGTGATACTATCAAATAGGCTAGTGTCGATTGGTGCGAAGTAATAACTAAGCCAAACATCGATTATGATGTCTAATATGAGGTAAAGGTAAGGGTTAGTAAATTATACACACGTAGCCGGACCAAGGTGCGGGGTGAAATTTTCTAGATGCCGGACCAAGGATTTAGAGATACCTAACTTATCACTTTGCGTGTAATACACTAGAAAAGGATTGCTATTACTAGGATTACTGCGTTACGAGATTGTGGGGAACACGTATACCCTAGTTCTTTCTCTTATCTTGATAACAACCAAAGTTGAGTTTAATTATTGATTACTTATTAAGTTCTTCCTATTTGTTTCACACAAGCACAACCCCCCTTTTATTTCCTATTTCTGGAAATAATTTGACTAATTGAATATAATTGTTGGTTAAAAGTAAAGTCTAAACCGTTTTCCTCGTGGGATCGATCTCAACCTATAAGTTAGGTTCTTTACTTGATAACGATCGCTTATGCTTCTGAAAGGAGGTGTAATTTGAGCGTATCAAATTTCCATATACGGACCATTCTGCACTTCCGTGGTTTCCATCTGTGGCCTATATTTCAGGCCCCCTGATCCACGGAAGAGATCCACGGATCGTAGATCAGTCTACGGACCGTAGGTCTCCTCCGTGGATGACCACTGTAGCATCTGTCAAATTTTTTTGTGGACTTAGTTTAGGGTCGTTACCGATTCTTAATAGTTTCTTTTGCTGCATATGGTTAGTTTTGGCACTAATATCGTTCCCGCAGGTACGATGGCACCCAAGAAGATGGTAACCTACTAAAAACGGGATAAGTCCAAATCGGTTGCCCCTAGTTTCCGGTTGATTGATGAGGACACCGAGAACCACTCTGACCCAGCATATGTGCCTCTCAACCCTAGGGCTTCTCGCGCTGCACCCAGAAGCACCCCCCGGAAGGTGATCCCCGACGTAGTCACTGTCTCCCAGTCTGATGAGGAGCACACACTGATCGGGTCACCAACTGGGGTGCTTCCAGTTCAGAGGGACCTATGTCCGAATCCGAGTCTACCCATGCCTCAGGCTCCCAGTCTGCCCACTCTTCAAAATCAGAGTCTGTCCATGCTACAGGGTCCAACGCCAAATCATCCACAGGGTCTGGAGAGAATGACCAAGCAGCCTCGTCTAATGAGGCAACTAATTCAGAGTCCATGCCTGCACCAAGGAATGATGAACCCGCTCCTGTAGCAGGGGAGCTGAATAGGTGGTGTGTAGAGGGTCATGGCAAATCTATCGGGATGCAAAGATGGTCAATGATAAACAAAAGATGGCCCGATTAATTCAAAAGGAGCGCAGAGTCCTTACGGGGAGCTTGCATACTGTTCCAGATATTCACCGACTGTTAAAACTTCACAAGTGTGATTGGATGGCTCGAGACCCAGGGACGTATAGCAAGGAGATTGTCTGGGAGTTCTATGCCTCCTATGCTGCCACTCTCCGCAGGTCCATTTCCAAGCGGTCAAAGCCACTAGCTCAGGCTCCGCTGACTTCCACCTTGGTTCGAGGGTGTCCGGTCGACATATCACCTGCCACCATTAGCCGGTTTCTCTATGGTCCTACCACGGGCCACTCTTGGTCTCCTAACACTTCAGAGTTTCATTACCGCTGGGACATCATGCGGAGTTGCGCTTTCCAGAGGAATGCTGAGCAGCGAGAAGCTGTGATACTATGGCTGGCCAGATACATTGCTGCGGATGGCGAGCGGGCGGAATGGGTCGCTGCTCCACGGTTGGGCATCCGGAAGGCCACATTGAATTTTGTAGCCAAGTTCTTCTGGTTGTTGGTACGCAACAGAGTGTCGCCTACAAAAGCTGACAATTAGGTCACTTGGGACAAAGCGGTGATGGTTGCTGCATTGGTGGCGGGAGTAGAGATCGACTTTGCCCGAATGCTGCTGATAGAGATCCACGAGAAAGCTTTCAGGACCTCCACTACTTACCCCTTCCCATGTCTGATTTTTCATTTGTGCTGGGACTCTGGAGTGCCGATCTGGCATTGTGACAGGCTAGTCCACCCTACAGGGGCATTGGACATACGCCTTATTCGAGATGAGGCAAATGTGGCTGCACCTCGCAGAGAGCCCCAGATTGAGGTACCCCCCTTAGGCTCCGATCTTGCAGACACTGTGGGGCAGGCACAGGGCAGTGACCCCATTATCCCAGACCACACCGACACTGTCCCAGGCTCCTATTCTCAGGCAACTAGTATTGCTCCTAGTTCTTCCCGGTCCACACCACAGTTAGGAGCGACGGTTGTCCCGATGGCCAGAGTACAAAAGTTAGAGGCGCAGATGGCCACACTGCTGCATCACATCCAGCCGTGGATGCAAAAGTCGATTGCCGAGTCCGAGGCTAGAATGGAGCACAGGATGGAGGGGATGATGGACCGTAAGGTCCTGGTGGTTAATAAGCGGCTTGACGCCTTTGAGTTGCGAGTCCTTGAGCGATCATCTCCAGCCACAGACTTATATGCTTTGCAGGCTGACATAGCCAGCCTCCGGACTGATGTTGATGCCATTCTTGTTGCACCTTTAGTTGAGACTCAGGCTGCCCCTACTGCGCTGGCTGATGATACAGTGCTAGATGCTCTATTCGGTGGCATCGCCGAGGAGGGGCCTGCACCGACACATGCCTAGGGCAAGCGGCACCGCTTTCATCGCACGGAGGAAGAGAAAGCTCAGAAAAGACAGCGTCGACAAGAGAAGGAGGCTAGGAGGTCTTCGATTGCAGACAAAGAGTTGCGCCAGCAGAGGATGCGTGAGAGAGCTGCAGAGGCATCGAACTCTGCCCAGTTGCAGAGGTTAAACCTATTGTGAGGGGCGTTGCGAGCACCACTAATGGTGTGGAGCAGTTGATAGAGAGCACTACTGAGGGTGCTGGGATAGCTAAGGTAGGCACTACTGAGGGTGCCCCCACTGATGTTCCAGAGGGCGCCCCCACTGATGTTCCAGAGGGCTCCGGGAAACCGGACCCCCTTGCTTGTTGATGATTCGCCGGCGCTTTGCGCCACAGGTTTGCTTCATTCAAATCCATTATCTTTTACTGTCTATGTATGCATTGTGGACAATTGCATCTACTTTTGTTTGGGGTGGGGTAAATGGATTGTGAGTGATAGGGTGAAGTCTGAGTAACCCAACTCATGAATCCTCTCTTGGGGTTTTCTTGCCTGTGTTCTTTTCCCCCAAGAGACTGTTTAATTTTTGTTGAACCGGCATGTCTTAGGATCGTAGGTGTAGAAGCATGATACAAAATGAAGCATGATGGCTCTGAGTATGACATAGTAACAATCGACCATATGACATGACTAGACCTGAAACTTGAACTGGATAAACTGATAATCTGATAATGAAACTATGTGCCAAGAGTGAGTGAGAATCATTGACTGTTCAAACGGTTTTTGTGCAACACTAGAACTTGCCCGGTTAGTCCTGCTAAGACAATTCAATCAAGAGGATAGGAAGTGATCGTAGGCCGTTGTTCTGAAAAATCCACAAATTGCCTAGAAGGATTCAACCAAATGAAATAACTGTTCCCTTTGATCCAACTTTGAGCCTAAAAATAAACCATTTCTTTCTAAAACCCTGAACTCACTTTCCCATAATCTATTATGTTGGCCCTGGTCCCTCCTTGGACATGTGCACTTTGACTTAGGCCAAAAGCCTAAGTTGAGGGTGGCTAATGTAAAAAGTAACTTCAATCTTGGCCCTGACCCGACATCGGATATTGTGCATCTCAACTAACGGAAAATCCATAAGTTCAGGGTGGCTATGAAAGAGGAAACTGAAAGAAAAATGGCTATGAAAAGAGTGAAAACAAGAAATAAAAAAAAAAAAAAAAAAAAATAAAAAAAAATAAAAGAAGGGAAAAACGTAAGGAAAGGATGTGACCTGTTATAAGCGAAAGGAACAATAAAATAAAAGGAAAATGATCTACAAAGTCTAAAGTCACATCCGTGGTTGAAGAAAATGAAGGAAAAGAAGGTAAAGCAATCATATGACAAAAATAAGGCAAAAAGAGGTTAAAAGTCTAGTGTAATGAAAAGAAGGGAAGAAAGTCACTAAACAATACCCAAATGTACCACACCTGGCCCTGAGCCTACGTTACAAGCCAATAAAGTCCTATAGTGATCCTGGAGTCTATTTTGGAGAGTTTAAGAAGTGAAAATAAGGGCAAGCTTATGGCAGTAAGCACTAACTGTATTTGAAATGACTTCTGAGCGTGAGTGTAGAATAAATCCTTGTACCATGAATGAAATTAATTTTTTGCGAAAAGAGGATTTCGTTTGAAGTAAGGGCACTAGTTACATCGTCGGAAAGTTGGTACCTCGGTGACAGTGAGAAGGTGTCTGTTGTGTGTCAGTTGGTTGGTCTGTGTCACGATGTGATCCACATGAGTTGGCTTGTCGAGTCTAAGAGAACGAATGTGCACCCGAACAATGAGGAGGTAGAGAGCCATGCGATTGCTTGAGTTTAGAAATGCTTGTTTCTATACTAGTGTCGTTTAGAGTTGTAGTGCGTCGCTTGAGGACAAACAACGAATTTAAGTTGAGGGTGTTGATATACCGTGAGTTTACGGTATTTCTAATACATTTCACTTACAAGTTGTGTATGTCTAGGGCCTTTTTATATTGGTTTTTATGTGTTTTTATCATGTTTTGTAGGAAAGGTGTTGAGGCGCGGAAGTTTAGAGACAGCTGAAAGAAATGCAGAAAAAGGCATCCACGGAGGTGATCTACGGACCCTAGGTCCATTCACGGTCCGTAGGTTATGACCGTAGATCAGCAGGCATGGTGTTGAGGACAAATCAGGGAAATCTGACCAAGTGTGGAACCACGGTGCCCATTGACGGTCCGTAGATTGATCTACGAACCGTACTGTTGATCCGTAGGGTGAGACTGCGAGGGTTCCAGTACCTGAATTTTGAAGATTATAAGTATGGAGCTACGGAGGGGAGTGACGGACCGTAGGTCGATCTACGATCCGTACTGCTGGTCTGTCGTTTGCTTCAGAGAAGCTGAGTTTTGGAAGCTGAAATATTTTCTAAGTCCTGAGCGACGGAAGGGACTTACGGACCGTAAATCAATCGACCGTCCGTAAGTCAAACTCGTGGATCGAAGACGCGTACCTGAAGAAAACTTTCCTTAATTTGTTTCCTTTTTTATTTAGGATTTGTTTTTTATAAATAGGACATGTAAACCTCGTTTTTGGGGGTTAGACATTATTATTCTATTTTTGCTTTGTAACTTTGGAGATTAATTTGCAACCCTAGCAATCATTGATTTCCCAAGTTCGTTTTAAAGAGTTTGGCTTTGCAATTCAAGTTAATTTTCTGGGTTTATTATTCTCTTTACGTAAGTTCATGATTTCTTCATCTACAATTATGAATTGTGTTCTTGCCAATATGAGTAACTAAATCCACAACTAGGGTTGTGGGTACCCTAATCAATTAACAAAGTATGAATAGTAAATAAGCAATTCTGGACTAGTATTTTGCATGCATTGAAAATTCTTTCGTTTAGAAGTCTTTTTAACGGTGGCCAACGTTAGAACTCGCCTTGTTACTACTTGCCGGACCAAGGAGGTAATTAACAAGAAAAGAATTATCAACATAGATTTAGTGTGATACTATCTAATAGGCTAGTGTCGATTGGTGCGAAGTAATAACTAAGCCAAACATCGATTATGATGTCTAATATGAGTTAAAGGTAAGGGTTAGTAAATTATACACACGTAGCCGGACCAAGGTGCGGGGTGAAATTCTCTAGATGCCGGACCAAGGATTTAGAGATACCTAACTTATCACTTTGCATGTAATACACTAGAAAAAGATTGATATTACTAGGATTACTGCGTTATGAGATTGTGGGGAACACGTATACCCTAGTTCTTTCTCTTATCTTGATAACAACCAAAGTTGAGTTTAATTATTTATTACTTATTAAGTTTTTACTATTTGTTTCACACAAGCACAACCCCCCTTTTATTACCTGTTTCTGGAAATAATTTGACTAATTGAATATAATTGTTGGTTAAAAGTAAAGTCTAAACTGTTTTCCTCGTGGATCGATCTCAACCTACAAGTTGGGTTCTTTACTTGATAACGATCGCCTATGCTTCTGAAAGGAGGTGTAATTTGAGCGTATCAAATTTCCATCTACGGACCGTTCTGCACTTCCGTGGTTTCCATCTGTGGCCTATATTTCAGGCCCCCTGATCCACGGAAGAGATCCACGGATCGTAGATCAGTCTACGGACCGTAGGTCTCCTCCGTGGATGACCACTGTAGCATCTGTCAAATTTTTTTGTGGACTTAGTTTAGGGTCATTACCGATTCTTAATAGTTTCTTTTGCTGCATATGGTTAGTTTTGGCACTAATATCGTTCCCGCAGGTACGATGGCACCCAAGAAGATGGTAACCTACTAAAAACGGGGTAAGTCCAAATCGGTTGCCCCTAGTTTCCGGTTGATTGATGAGGACACCGAGAACCACTCTGACCCAGCATATGTGCCTCTCAACCCTAGGGCTTCTCGCGCTGCACCCAGAAGCACCCCCCGGAAGGTGATCCCCGACGTAGTCACTGTCTCCCAGTCTGATGAGGAGCACACACTGATCGGGTCACCAACTGGGGTGCTTCCAGTTCAGAGGGACCTATGTCCGAATCCGAGTCTACCCATGCCTCAGGCTCCCAGTCTGCCCACTCTTCAAAATCAGAGTCTGTCCATGCTACAGGGTCCAACGCCAAATCATCCACAGGGTCTGGAGAGAATGACCAAGCAGCCTCGTCTAATGAGGCAACTAATTCAGAGTCCATACCTACACCAAGGAATGATGAACCCGCTCCTGTAGCATGGGAGCTGAATAGGTGGTGTGTAGAGGGTCAATGGCAAATCTATCGGGATGCAAAGATGGTCAATGATAAACAAAAGATGGCCCGATTAATTCAAGAGGAGCGCAGAGTCCTCACGGGGAGCTTGCATACTGTTCCAAATATTCACCGGCTGTTCAAACTTCACAAGTGTGACTGGATGGCTCGAGACCCAGGGACGTATAACGAGGAGATTGTCCGGGAGTTCTATGCCTCCTCTGCTGCCACTCTCCGCGGGTCCATTTCAAACCGGTCAAAGCCACTAGCTAAGGCTCCGTTGACTTCCACCTTGGTTCGAGGGTGTCCGGTGGACATATCACCCGCCACCATTAGCCGGTTTCTCTATGGTCCTACCACGGGCCACTCTTGGTCTCCTAACACTTCAGAGTTTCATTACCGCTGGGACATCATGCGGAGTTGCGCTTTCCAGAGGAATGCTGAGCAGCGAGAAGCTGTGATACTATGGCTGGCCAGATACATTGCTGCGGATGGCGAGCGGGCGGAATGGGTCGCTGCTCCACGGTTGGGCATCCGGAAGGCCACATTGAATTTTGTAGCCAAGTTCTTCTGGTTGTTGGTACGCAACAGAGTGTCGCCTACAAAAGCTGACAATTAGGTCACTTGGGACAAAGCGGTGATGGTTGCTGCATTGGTGGCGGGAGTAGAGATCGACTTTGCCCGAATGCTGCTGATAGAGATCCACGAGAAGCTTTCAGGACCTCCACTACTTACCCCTTCCCATGTCTGATTTTTCATTTGTGCTGGGACTCTGGAGTGCCGATCTGGCATTGTGACAGGCTAGTCCACCCTACAGGGGCATTGGACATACGCCTTATTCGAGATGAGGCAAATGTGGCTGCACCTCGCAGAGAGCCCCAGATTGAGGTACCCCCCTTAGGCTCCGATCTTGCAGACACTGTGGGGCAGGCACAGGGCAGTGACCCCATTATCCCAGACCACACCGACACTGTCCCAGGCTCCTATTCTCAGGCAACTAGTATTGCTCCTAGTTCTTCCCGGTCCACACCACAGTTAGGAGCGACGGTTGTCCCGATGGCCAGAGTACAAAAGTTAGAGGCGCAGATGGCCACACTGCTGCATCACATCCAGCCGTGGATGCAAAAGTCGATTGCCGAGTCCGAGGCTAGAATGGAGCACAGGATGGAGGGGATGATGGACCGTAAGGTCCTGGCGGTTAATAAGCGGCTTGACGCCTTTGAGTTGCGAGTCCTTGAGCGATCAGCTCCAGCCACAGACTTATATGCTTTGCAGGCTGACATAGCCAGCCTCCGGATTGATGTTGATGCCATTCTTGCTGCACCTTCAGTTGAGACTCAGGCTGCCCCTACTGCGTTGGCTGATGATACAGTGCTAGATGCTCTATTCAGTGGCATCGCCGAGGAGGGGCCTGCACCGACACATGCCAAGGGAAAGCGGCACCGCTCTCATCGCACGGAGGAAGAGAAACCTCATAAAAGACAGCGTCGGCAGAAGAAGGAGGCTAGGAGGTCTTCGATTGCAGACGAAGAGTTGCGCCAGCTGAGGGTGCGTGAGATAGCTGCAGGGGCATCGAGCTCTTCTCCAGTTGCAGAGGTTCAACCTATTGTGAGGGGCGTTGCGAGCACCACTAATAGTGTGGAGCAGTTGATAGAGAGCACTACTGAGGGTGCTGGGATTGCTGAGGTGGGCACTACTGAGGGTGCCCCCACTGATGTTCCAGAGGGCTCCGGGAAACCGGACCCCCCTGCTTATTGATGATTCGCCGGCGCTTTGCGCCACAGGTTTGCTTCATTCAAATCCATTATCTTTTACTGTCTATGTATGCATTGTGGACAATTGCATCTATTTTTGTTTGGGGTGGGGTAAATGGATTGTGAGTGATAGGGTGAAGTCTGAGTAACCCAACTCATGAATCCTCTCTTGGGGTTTTCTTGCCTGTGTTCTTTTCCCCCAAGAGACTGTTTAATTTTTGTTGAACCGGCATGTCTTAGGATCGTAGGTGTAGAAGCATGATACAAAATGAAGCATGATGGCTCTGAGTATGACATAGTAACAATCGACCATATGACATGACTAGACCTGAAACTTGAACTGGATAAACTGATAATCTGATAATGAAACTATGTGCCAAGAGTGAGTGAGAATCATTGACTGTTCAAACGGTTTTTGTGCAACACTAGAACTTGCCCGGTTAGTCCTGCTAAGACAATTCAATCAAGAGGATAGGAAGTGATCGTAGGCCGTTGTTCTGAAAAATCCACAAATTGCCTAGAAGGATTCAACCAAATGAAATAACTGTTCCCTTTGATCCAACTTTGAGCCTAAAAATAAACCATTTCTTTCTAAAACCCTGAACTCACTTTCCCATAATCTATTATGTTGGCCCTGGTCCCTCCTTGGACATGTGCACTTTGACTTAGGCCAAAAGCCTAAGTTGAGGGTGGCTAATGTAAAAAGTAACTTCAATCTTGGCCCTGACCCGACATCGGATATTGTGCATCTCAACTAACGGAAAATCCATAAGTTCAGGGTGGCTATGAAAGAGGAAACTGAAAGAAAAATGGCTATGAAAAGAGTGAAAACAAGAAATAAAAAAAAAAAAAAAAAAAAAATAAAAAAAAATAAAAGAAGGGAAAAACGTAAGGAAAGGATGTGACCTGTTATAAGCGAAAGGAACAATAAAATAAAAGGAAAATGATCTACAAAGTCTAAAGTCACATCCGTGGTTGAAGAAAATGAAGGAAAAGAAGGTAAAGCAATCATATGACAAAAATAAGGCAAAAAGAGGTTAAAAGTCTAGTGTAATGAAAAGAAGGGAAGAAAGTCACTAAACAATACCCAAATGTACCACACCTGGCCCTGAGCCTACGTTACAAGCCAATAAAGTCCTATAGTGATCCTGGAGTCTATTTTGGAGAGTTTAAGAAGTGAAAATAAGGGCAAGCTTATGGCAGTAAGCACTAACTGTATTTGAAATGACTTCTGAGCGTGAGTGTAGAATAAATCCTTGTACCATGAATGAAATTAATTTTTTGCGAAAAGAGGATTTCGTTTGAAGTAAGGGCACTAGTTACATCGTCGGAAAGTTGGTACCTCGGTGACAGTGAGAAGGTGTCTGTTGTGTGTCAGTTGGTTGGTCTGTGTCACGATGTGATCCACATGAGTTGGCTTGTCGAGTCTAAGAGAACGAATGTGCACCCGAACAATGAGGAGGTAGAGAGCCATGCGATTGCTTGAGTTTAGAAATGCTTGTTTCTATACTAGTGTCGTTTAGAGTTGTAGTGCGTCGCTTGAGGACAAACAACGAATTTAAGTTGAGGGTGTTGATATACCGTGAGTTTACGGTATTTCTAATACATTTCACTTACAAGTTGTGTATGTCTAGGGCCTTTTTATATTGGTTTTTATGTGTTTTTATCATGTTTTGTAGGAAAGGTGTTGAGGCGCGGAAGTTTAGAGACAGCTGAAAGAAATGCAGAAAAAGGCATCCACGGAGGTGATCTACGGACCCTAGGTCCATTCACGGTCCGTAGGTTATGACCGTAGATCAGCAGGCATGGTGTTGAGGACAAATCAGGGAAATCTGACCAAGTGTGGAACCACGGTGCCCATTGACGGTCCGTAGATTGATCTACGAACCGTACTGTTGATCCGTAGGGTGAGACTGCGAGGGTTCCAGTACCTGAATTTTGAAGATTATAAGTATGGAGTTACGGAGGGGAGTGACGGACCGTAGGTCGATCTACGATCCGTACTGCTGGTCTGTCGTTTGCTTCAGAGAAGCTGAGTTTTGGAAGCTGAAATATTTTCTAAGTCCTGAGCGACGGAAGGGACTTACGGACCGTAAATCAATCGACCGTCCGTAAGTCAGACTCGTGGATCGAAGACGCGTACCTGAAGAAAACTTTCCTTAATTTGTTTCCTTTTTTATTTAGGATTTGTTTTTTATAAATAGGACATGTAAACCTCGTTTTTGGGGGTTAGACATTATTATTCTATTTTTGCTTTGTAACTTTGGAGATTAATTTGCAACCCTAGCAATCATTGATTTCCCAAGTTCGTTTTGAAGAGTTTGGCTTTGCAATTCAAGTTAATTTTCTGGGTTTATTATTCTCTTTACGTAAGTTCATGATTTCTTCATCTACAATTATGAATTGTGTTCTTGCCAATATGAGTAACTAAATCCACAACTAGGGTTGTGGGTACCCTAATCAATTAACAAAGTATGAATAGTAAATAAGCAATTCTGGACTAGTATTTTGCATGCATTGAAAATTCTTTCGTTTAGAAGTCTTTTTAACGGTGGCCAACGTTAGAACTCGCCTTGTTACTACTTGCCGGACCAATGAGGTAATTAACAAGAAAAGAATTATCAACATAGATTTAGTGTGATACTATCTAATAGGCTAGTGTCGATTGGTGCGAAGTAATAACTAAGCCAAACATCGATTATGATGTCTAATATGAGTTAAAGGTAAGGGTTAGTAAATTATACACACGTAGCCGGACCAAGGTGCGGGGTGAAATTCTCTAGATGCCGGACCAAGGATTTAGAGATACCTAACTTATCACTTTGCATGTAATACACTAGAAAAAGATTGCTATTACTAGGATTACTGCGTTATGAGATTGTGGGGAACACGTATACCCTAGTTCTTTCTCTTATCTTGATAACAACCAAAGTTGAGTTTAATTATTTATTACTTATTAAGTTTTTACTATTTGTTTCACACAAGCACAACCCCCCTTTTATTACCTGTTTCTGGAAATAATTTGACTAATTGAATATAATTGTTGGTTAAAAGTAAAGTCTAAACTGTTTTCCTCGTGGATCGATCTCAACCTACAAGTTGGGTTCTTTACTTGATAACGATCGCCTATGCTTCTGAAAGGAGGTGTAATTTGAGCATATCAAATTTCCATCTACGGACCGTTCTGCACTTCCGTGGTTTCCATCTGTGGCCTATATTTCAGGCCCCCTGATCCACGGAAGAGATCCACGGATCGTAGATCAGTCTACGGACCGTAGGTCTCCTCCGTGGATGACCACTGTAGCATCTGTCAAATTTTTTTGTGGACTTAGTTTAGGGTCATTACCGATTCTTAATAGTTTCTTTTGCTGCATATGGTTAGTTTTGGCACTAATATCGTTCCCGCAGGTACGATGGCACCCAAGAAGATGGTAACCTACTAAAAACGGGGTAAGTCCAAATCGGTTGCCCCTAGTTTCCAGTTGATTGATGAGGACACCGAGAACCACTCTGACCCAGCATATGTGCCTCTCAACCCTAGGGCTTCTCGCGCTGCACCCAGAAGCACCCCCCGGAAGGTGATCCCCGACGTAGTCACTGTCTCCCAGTCTGATGAGGAGCACACACTGATCGGGTCACCAACTGGGGTGCTTCCAGTTCAGAGGGACCTATGTCCGAATCCGAGTCTACCCATGCCTCAGGCTCCCAGTCTGCCCACTCTTCAAAATCAGAGTCTGTCCATGCTACAGGGTCCAACGCCAAATCATCCACAGGGTCTGGAGAGAATGACCAAGCAGCCTCGTCTAATGAGGCAACTAATTCAGAGTCCATGCCTGCACCAAGGAATGATGAACCCGCTCCTGTAGCATGGGAGCTGAATAGGTGGTGTGTAGAGGGTCAATGGCAAATCTATCGGGATGCAAAGATGGTCAATGATAAACAAAAGATGGCCTGATTAATTCAAGAGGAGCGCAGAGTCCTCACGGGGAGCTTGCATACTGTTCCAAATATTCACCGGCTGTTCAAACTTCACAAGTGTGACTGGATGGCTCGAGACCCAGGGACGTATAACGAGGAGATTGTCCGGGAGTTCTATGCCTCCTCTGCTGCCACTCTCCGCGGGTCCATTTCAAACCGGTCAAAGCCACTAGCTAAGGCTCCGTTGACTTCCACCTTGGTTCGAGGGTGTCCGGTGGACATATCACCCGCCACCATTAGCCGGTTTCTCTATGGTCCTACCACGGGCCACTCTTGGTCTCCTAACACTTCAGAGTTTCATTACCGCTGGGACATCATGCGGAGTTGCGCTTTCCAGAGGAATGCTGAGCAGCGAGAAGCTGTGATACTATGGCTGGCCAGATACATTGCTGCGGATGGCGAGCGGGCAGAATGGGTCGCTGCTCCACGGTTGGGCATCCGGAAGGCCACATTGAATTTTGTAGCCAAGTTCTTCTGGTTGTTGGTACGCAACAGAGTGTCGCCTACAAAAGCTGACAATTAGGTCACTTGGGACAAAGCGGTGATGGTTGCTGCATTGGTGGCGGGAGTAGAGATCGACTTTGCCCGAATGCTGCTGATAGAGATCCACGAGAGAGCTTTCAGGACCTCCACTACTTACCCCTTCCCATGTCTGATTTTTCATTTGTGCTGGGACTCTGGAGTGCCGATCTGGCATTGTGACAGGCTAGTCCACCCTACAGGGGCATTGGACATACGCCTTATTCGAGATGAGGCAAATGTAGCTGCACCTCACAGAGAGCCCCAGATTGAGGTACCCCCCTTAGGCTCCGATCTTGCAGACACTGTGGGGCAGGCACAGGGCAGTGACCCCATTATCCCAGACCACACCGACACTGTCCCAGGCTCCTATTCTCAGGCAACTAGTATTGCTCCTAGTTCTTCCCGGTCCACACCACAGTTAGGAGCGACGGTTGTCCCGATGGCCAGAGTACAAAAGTTAGAGGCGCAGATGGCCACACTGCTGCATCACATCCAGCCGTGGATGCAAAAGTCGATTGCCGAGTCCGAGGCTAGAATGGAGCACAGGATGGAGGGGATGATGGACCGTAAGGTCCTGGCGGTTAATAAGCGGCTTGACGCCTTTGAGTTGCGAGTCCTTGAGCGATCAGCTCCAGCCACAGACTTATATGCTTTGCATGCTGACATAGCCAGCCTCCGGATTGATGTTGATGCCATTCTTGCTGCACCTTCAGTTGAGACTCAGGCTGCCCCTACTGCGTTGGCTGATGATACAGTGCTAGATGCTCTATTCAGTGGCATCGCCGAGGAGGGGCCTGCACCGACACATGCCAAGGGAAAGCGGCACCGCTCTCATCGCACGGAGGAAGAGAAACCTCATAAAAGACAGCGTCGGCAGAAGAAGGAGGCTAGGAGGTCTTCGATTGCAGACGAAGAGTTGCGCCAGCTGAGGGTGCGTGAGATAGCTGCAGGGGCATCGAGCTCTTCTCCAGTTGCAGAGGTTCAACCTATTGTGAGGGGCATTGCGAGCACCACTAATAGTGTGGAGCAGTTGATAGAGAGCACTACTGAGGGTGCTGGGATTGCTGAGGTGGGCACTACTGAGGGTGCCCCCACTGATGTTCCAGAGGGCTCCGGGAAACCGGACCCCCCTGCTTATTGATGATTCGCCGGCGCTTTGCGCCACAGGTTTGCTTCATTCAAATCCATTATCTTTTACTGTCTATGTATGCATTGTGGACAATTGCATCTATTTTTGTTTGGGGTGGGGTAAATGGATTGTGAGTGATAGGGTGAAGTCTGAGTAACCCAACTCACGAATCCTCTCTTGGGGTTTTCTTGCCTGTGTTCTTTTCCCCCAAGAGACTGTTTAATTTTTGTTGAACCGGCATGTCTTAGGATCGTAGGTGTAGAAGCATGATACAAAATGAAGCATGATGGCTCTGAGTATGACATAGTAACAATCGACCATATGACATGACTAGACCTGAAACTTGAACTGGATAAACTGATAATCTGATAATGAAACTATGTGCCAAGAGTGAGTGAGAATCATTGACTGTTCAAACGGTTTTTGTGCAACACTAGAACTTGCCCGGTTAGTCCTGCTAAGACAATTCAATCAAGAGGATAGGAAGTGATTGTAGGCCGTTGTTCTGAAAAATCCACAAATTGCCTAGAAGGATTCAACCAAATGAAATAACTGTTCCCTTTGACCCAACTTTGAGCCTAAAAATAAACCATTTCTTTCTAAAACCCTGAACTCACTTTCCCATAATCTATTATGTTGGCCCTGGTCCCTCCTTGGACATGTGCACTTTGACTTAGGCCAAAAGCCTAAGTTGAGGGTGGCTAATGTAAAAAGTAACTTCAATCTTGGCCCTGACCCGACATCGGATATTGTGCACCCCAACTAACGGAAAATCCATAAGTTGAGGGTGGCTATGAAAGAGGAAACTGAAAGAAAAATGGGTATGAAAAGAGTGAAAACAAGAAATAAAAAAAAAAAAATAACAAAAAAAAAAAGAAAAAAAAAGAAGGGATAAACGTGAGGAAAGGATGTGACCTGTTAAAAGCGAAAGGAACAATAAAATAAAAGGAAAATGAGCTACAAAGTCTAAAGTCACATCTGTGGTTGAAGAAAATCAAGGAAAAGAAAGTAAAGCAATCATATGACAAAAATAGGGCAAAAAGAGGTTAAAAGCCTACTGTAATGACAAGGAGGGCAGAAAGTCACTAAACAGTACCCAAATGTACAACACCTGACCCTGAGCCTACGTTACAAGCCAATAAAGTCCTATAGTGATCCTGGAGTTTATTTTGGAGAGTCTAAGAAGTGAAAATAAGGGCAAGCTTATGGCAGTAAGCACTAACTGTATTTGAAATTACTTCTGAGCGTGAGTGTAGAATAAATCCTTGTACCATGAATGAAATTAATTTTTTGCGAAAAGAGGATTTCGTTTGAAGTAAGGGCACTAGTTACATCGTCGGAAAGTTGGTACCTGGGTGACAGTGAGAAGGTGTCTGTTGTGTGTCAGTTGGTTGGTCTGTGTCACGATGTGATCCACATGAGTTGGCTTGTCGAGTCTAAGAGAATGAATGTGCACCCGAACAATGAGGAGGTAGAGAGCCATGTGATTGCTTGAGTTTAGAAATGCTTGTTTCTATACTAGTGTCGTTTAGAGTTGTAGTGCGTCGCTTGAGGACAAACAACGAATTTAAGTTGAGGGTGTTGATATACCGTGAGTTTACGGTATTTCTAATACATTTCACTTACAAGTTGTATGTGTCTAGGGCCTTTTTATATTGGTTTTTATGTGTTTTTATCATGTTTTGTAGGAAAGGTGTTGAGGCGCGGAAGTTTAGAGACAGCTGAAAGAAATGCAGAAAAAGGCATCCACGGAGGTGATCTAAGGACCGTAGGTCCATTCACGGTCCGTAGGTTATGACCGTAGATCAGCAGGCATGGTGTTGAGGACAAATCAGGGAAATCTGACCAAGTGTGGAACCACGGTGCCCATTGACGGTCCGTAGATTGATCTACGGACCGTACTGTTGATCCGTAGAGTGAGACTGCGAGGGTTCCAGTACCTGATTTTTGAAGATTCTAAGTATGGAGCTACGGAGGGGATTGACGGACCGTAGGTCGATCTACGGTCCGTACTGCTGGTCTGTCGTTTGCTTTAGAGAAGCTGAGTTTTGGAAGCTGAAATATTTTCTAAGTCCTGAGCGACGGAAGGGACTTACGGACCGTAGATCAATCGACCGTCCGTAAGTCAGTCTCGTGGATCGAAGACGCGTACCTGAACAAAACTTTCCTTAATTTGTTTCCTTTTTT
Organism: Solanum verrucosum; assembly: GCF_900185275.1. Classification (NCBI taxonomy): domain Eukaryota; kingdom Viridiplantae; phylum Streptophyta; class Magnoliopsida; order Solanales; family Solanaceae; genus Solanum; species Solanum verrucosum. The sequence goes on from NW_026020705.1 coordinate 1,782,111, forward strand.
ATTTAGGATTTGTTTTCTATAAATAGGACATGTAAACTTCGTTTTTGGGGGTTAGACACTATTATTCTATTTTTGCTTTGTAACTTTGGAGATTAATTTGCAACCCTAGCAATCATTGATTTCCCAAGTTCGTTTTGAAGATTTTGGCTTTGCAATTCAAGTTAATTTTCTGGGTTTATTATTCTCTTTACGTAAGTTCATGATTTCTTCATCTACAATTATGAATTGTGTTCTTGCCAATATGAGTAACTAAATCCACAACTAGGGTTGTAGGAACCATGATCAATTAACAAAGTATGAATAGTAACTAAGCAATTCTGGATTAGTATTTTGCATGCATTGATAATTCTTTTGTTTAGAAGTCTTTTTAACGGTGGCCAACGTTATAACTCGCCTTGTTACTACTTGTCGGACCAAGGAGGTAATTAACAAGAAAATAATTATCAACATAGATTTAGTGTGATATTATCTAATAGGCTAGTGTCGATTGGTGCGAAGTAATAACTAAGCCAAACATCGATTATGATGTCTAATATGAGGTAAAGGTAAGGGTTAGTAAATTATACACACGTAGCCGGACCAAGGTGCGGGGTGAAATTCTCTAGATGCCGGACCAAGGATTTAGAGATACCTAACTTATCACTTTGCATGTAATACACTAGAAAAGGATTGCTATTACTAGGATTACTGCGTTATGAGATTGTGGGGAACACGTATACCCTAGTTCTTTCTCTTATCTTGATAACAACCAAAGTTGAGTTTAATTATTGATTACTTATTAAGTTCTTACTATTTGTTTCACACAAGCACAACCCCTCTTTTATTTCCTGTTTCTGGAAATAATTTGACTAATTGAATATAATTGTTGGTTAAAAGTAAAGTCTAAACCGTTTTCCTCGTGGGATCGATCTCAACCTACAAGTTGGGTTCTTTACTTGATAACGATCGTTTATGCTTCTGAAAGGATGTGTAATTTGAGCGTATCAGATGCTAGAAGTTTAGATTGGATACTTCTCACCTTATCCTGAATATCTTTCCCCAAATCAACTCTCAAAGGTTTCACATATTCAACCTCAAACCAACCAATTGAACACCTACACAACCTCCCATACAATTCCTCAATGGAGTCATCTCAATACTCGAGTGATAAATATTGTTGTATGTAAACTTAAAAAACAACAAAAGTGATTCCCAACAACCACCAAATTTGATCGTACACACGTCTACAACATGTTATCAAGGACCTTGACACAATCATCCGGATGAATCTTTTAGCACTTAAGCATGATAAAATTCCAAGTCAATTCTCGCTACAAATAGTAGTGAACCTGAACCAACCAACACACACTCATAAAACCCAAACAATCATAGTTCTTATCAACATCTCCTTCTCACAACGTAAATTTCTATAAACTTAAGTTACAAAATTTTGGTCTATAGACATAAGATACTTATTGAGGGATATGTCCAATGATACAACCCCTCCAACAATGCTAGATTTAGTAATTGTAGATTGCCTCTTAAGAACAGTAGAATTGGACCCAACGATCCCCACATTCAACCACACATAATCGATACATGACCTCGATGACTAGAGGAATATTAAGATTGTCGAACAACCACAAATACGAATGGTAGCTATTCTATAAATTCGCATAAGCAAGGTAGTACATGTAGAACCACTAAAATACTTTAACAACTCTAAGACAAGACCAATTATGTCATTCGAAATAACCAAATCTTCCCAATCTTCCCACTCAACCAAGAGAACATCATATGATTTAGTACCCTTGATCCACCACTAGGGATCCACTCACAAAAGTGAAAACACACTAGAGCATAGCTAGTGAATCATACTCACAACACTAACAAACATCATAAACACTCCGACCTTTTACCTTATTATAAACCAACACTTTTTAAATGAAAACCTTTTTATGTACTTTAACAATCAACAATAATCAACTTTACAATTCAACCCAGGTGTAAGTCCTTTTAAATGCTTAATACCTAATACAATTGATCATTCCTCACCTTGCAAATTCATACCTTGACAAAATATATCACCACGAATTTAGACTTTCAATGGAAAATCTGAATTGTAAATTCAATTGTGTAACACCATCCCCTTATCTATAAACATAAGCTTATACCTTGAATATTTTTATGAATTCATGGATCTTCACTTATCATGGATCGCATCTCCATTGATATCACAATATCTTTTGCTAACAATTCAATTGTACTCATTACTAAACTCAAAACAAAACAAAAGCACTTATCATCAAACTTGAGCTAATGTCTATCCACTCCTTCCTCAAGTCCTTTCCCATAGTTATTAACCAATCTGAAGGAATTGTGACACTATTACCATAGTCATAAAAAAACAAATGAAATCATGCGTCTCTGAACCCAATTATCTACCCCTCTGAAGAAATCTCTTTATCTTTTGCAATCAATAAAATATTCTTGCTCTCGCCTCTCTCTAAAGGTTGTACTACATCTCAATATTTTTCTTCATTATGACTCTAGCTCTTTTAAATTCTATTTGAGTGGTGTCCCATCATCTCTTAAAACTTTCCATCCAACCACTTTACACACCAAAAAATTAGAAAGCCAGAACCTTAGGTACTCGCTAGTCGTACTTACTATACAAAATTCGCTTAACCAACAATCTTATTATATAGTTGCATCCCGTCACAATCCATCACGACTATTAATTCAACACCATAACCCACACTTCCCCAGGATACACCCAGACACGCACACAGTTATTACTCAAGCGCAAGACACGTACAGATCTTTCTTATGAATCACCCCGTACATTATCTAGACACTTGAATCGAACTTAGTCGTGACCTTCTTTTCACAACACGTTTCGCAATACTCAACAGTTACAACTTGCAGACAAGTCCAAATTCTTTGATTAGTTCATTCCATAGACGACCATTACTGATAATCTACGCCTTATACGGCCCCTAAGGCCAGATACCAATTGGAACCTTCTCAGTTCCAATTAACTTCTTTGTGTCCCTTCAGCCGGGACTACGACGTCCAGTTCTCTTCGTTGAGATACTAATTGGAATCGGGAGATACCAACTGGACTCAAATCATACCACAAGCAATAATAGTAGCTAGCAAGCCTCACAAAACTGCTAATTTAAATCGTAGAACTTGGTCGAACCTAATTTTTAACCGCCTCAATCTTTAACTGATGGTAACCAGACCTTAAATCAATCTTAGAGAAAACTGATGCACCTTGCAATTGGTCCAAAAGGTCATCTATCCAAGGCAATGGATATTTGTTCTGAATGGTGACCCTATTCAACTGTCGGTAGTCCATACATATCCTCTCTTGTTAGTGATGGTGTTACCACTTTTTTTCTCTAATTCGGACCATAGAGTGAAGGAGGAAAGATACCAATTTGTATCACCCAGATACCAATTGGATTCAAGTCATAGCACGAAAGAGTTGAAAGAAGTGAGTTTTTCCTAAAGTCCTATAGCCTTTCGAAGAAAAGTACGGACTTCATCGTACCGTTCCGCAAGACTCTACTAGACTCGTTTTGGTACAGTGAGATCAACAAACCTAGGGCTCTGATACCAACTTTGTCACAATCCAGACCGTCGTGAGTGGCACACACACTAATCCTTCGGTGGGAGAACAAAAACTATAGCCCAACTAACAAATTTTATGAACACTAAGGCATTTAAAGATACAAAAGCAAGTTTAAATGTCAAGAAAAATGGAGTCCCCATAAACTCCAAGGTTTAAACAAACAACTAACCAAACTAATGCGGAAGAACAAGCCCTAGAACTGTACCAAAACTCTACTAACGACAAGTCTAAGAACAAGGGGTACAACCCCAAAACTATACAACACCTTAAACAAATAGTCTGAGTCTGAAAAGAGTGGACTTAAACAAGAGAGATCCATGGCAGCCTGAAAGAACTGATCCTTGAATCCGGTCATGCTCAATAGTCACTTAATTGAGGTCTATCAATAGCTGCCTGAATATGCCCTGTACTAAACAAAGAACAAGCAAGTGAAGTATCAGTACACAACCACATTGTATTGGTAGGATCAGGCAACTATTCCAATAAGTGAAACACATGCAAGTAACCACCACATTATAAACAGGTATATACCGAACGTATATAACATTAGTCATCTTTTAAGGATCAATATAACATCACATGTCTCAATAATACACTATGGTTATCAATTTAAAGCAACATACAGTCTTCCAATATCAATCATCATTAGATATAAACGTAATCAGCATAAGTATATACACAACACAATTCAATGGTCCTCTTAATGAACCTATATCAACGATCCTCTCATGGAACCCACACCCAAACTGTTAGCATACCAGAACGTGGTACCCAATCCAATGTTTATGCCGGAACGTGGCAACCGATCCTATATTTATGTTGGAACGTGGCAACCGATCCCATTTTATGCCGGAATGTGGCAACCAATCCCATGTTTATACCGAAACGTTGCAACTGATCCATTCAACAAACCACAATCACAATCATATTGTTTATTTTCACAATCATACAACAAAAGGTGTTTCATGGCATACAATTATTCAATTATCTCATTTACGATTAGGGTGATCAATAATGCAACATTTGCATACATACATGCATTATAATGAGAAATTACAAACATATACTACACCAACATGAAATCACAACCATCACCTACCTCAATAAAAGCTTGAAACCCTAAGAAATTTGATCCTTCCCTTTTTGTATTCGTTCCGCTTGTTCTTGGTCTTCAAACAATCAATATAATACGGGAATCAATAAACAATCAATAATTACACAGATTACTAACAATTCTAAAAACCCTAGATCATACCCATGATCCCAAGTATCCAAATTAGGACTTTTTTCACCATAGTTTCTAGATCAAAACCCTCCCCCATCGATAATTACCCATTATATTATGTTCGACGGATCGAAAAATGGATTCGGAGAGTTAAAATCTTACCTTTAGCCTCAAGAATGGTGGAAAACTATCAAGAACTCGTATGGGGTTGTCTCGTAGCTCTCAAAGTCAAAAAGCGTAGAATAAAGTCATTTTGAGGTTTATTTACGACCTTAAGTCATATCGAACCCGCCACAGCGACCCTCACCCCACTGCAATGACCCTGCCCTGGCAGCAGAAATCCCACCTCAGCGATTTTCACGGAACCAGTGAGCTATTTTAATAATTTCAAGACCCCCATTTCACAACACACCTTTACCCAACAACGCTAAGAAAATACCATTCACGCTAAGATCGATTTCGGGAGTTCTACTCACCCAAATTCAATTCTGTAAAGTCATACATAATCGTTAACGACTTATCTAACCACTCATGTAATCAAAATCATAAATAAGTCACCTGATTATTACCTGATTTCCCTACACCTTAACGACTCCGATTTCATCCAAATTTGGACTAGGTTGGGAAATTCCAAGTTACTACTCAAAAAAATTGTGTCCCCAATTCTTTCCCCATTGGCTTTTCTATAACGACGGGAACAGGTCGTTACAAATACTTCGATGTCTTTTATGCTATGGAGAAAAATATCATCATACATTCGCACGTATATGCATCCAATACTTTTTTTGATTGAAAATCCACCATCAGCTTAACCTCCGGACCCACAACATGTGCGTTTACAGAATGCTATTTTACACTCTCCAGTATAAGCATCTAAATTATTTTTGACAAGGAAATCATCTAAATATGCGACTTCACAAAATGTCATCCTACGTTCTCCTATATGTACATCCAACATTTAATTTTTCAAAAAATTCTCTATCAACTCAACCTTTGGCCCCACAATATGTGAGTTTCCAAAAAAATAATTGTGTGGTTATCTAGCCAACATTATTGTTGAATCATAACCACCCAATAAGAAATGATAGAGCCCTACTAACCGATTGACAACAAATGGCTAGAAGAAAGAGTGGTGTAGCGATAAGCAGGGGGAGCACCGCCAATAAATATTCTACAAATGAAAAGAAGAAACGAAGTTTGAGATTCAAATATAAATGAGATCGTTGTTGACTGTACCAATGAAAAGAAGATACAAATTTTGCACGTGTATCATCTATCATTTTTTTAGTATATTTTGTAAGTGTAGTTTAAATGACTTTTAAATATGTCATTCTACGATATATGATTCTCTATTATTAAAAGGTATTTATGTTATATTTAAAGTAACTAATGAATGTATTTTGTACATGTATCACTTATATATTTATTATAATTCATTTTTATGTACACCTTTCACGCAAATACCCTTTTTAAATTTTTATACATTTGGTAATAGTAAGTTTAGTTTAAATTAGCTTTAAATATGTTGATATATTACATATGATAAATGTATTTTCTATTATAAAAATTATATGTTCTTCCTATGTTTTTATAACTAGTGCACGTGTTATGCATGTAATTTGATCTTTTGGACACCATTATTTAATTTATACTCAATTTTTAAATATTTTCCCATATTTATCTGCTTCGTAATAACTTTAGACATGTGATATCTGAAAGCCAAACAAAAAAGGTAAATGAACTCTGGGCAATACACATTAAATAAAGATAACTGACAACAAATTATTTAGTTATATAAGTAGTACACTTGATCAATTTCGAGAGAAAATATATTCTTCTTCTAAAATTTGTGACTCAGAGAGAAAAAATAAATATTTTCTTAGATGTGTGTTGCAATAAATGAGTTAAATATAAGCAACAAATTAGGCAAAAGAAATCATTACATTTCAAAATTATAATGCATAATTGGTATTTTCCTCCATACAATTTCTTACTATGGAGAATTTATTTGTCATTCACACTCCAAACATGAATAATGCAAATTTTTTCTCTCTTTCATTTTCATTACCTTCTCATCTATTACTTTGATGTCCTTTAAGATATGAAGCGTTTCGTACTCATATAAAATTTATGAATCATGTACGAACTACTCATTCATTATTTTTTGAGCAAAATAACATTTTATATTTACATGTGTATGCATTAAATACATTTTTAATGAAAATCTACCATCAGCTCAATATGCGGCCCCACAATATGCGAGTTCGCGAAGAAATGATGGCATGATTATCTGGCCAACATCGTCGTCGAACCATAACCACTCAATAAAAATGACAGAGCACCAATAATCGATAGACAATAAATATGACTAGAAAAAATAGATTTGTACCGATAAGCAAGGACGGAGCAACGACAATGTATATGTTACAAATGTAAAGAATAAACAGAGTTGGATATTCAAATACAAATGAGATAGTTATTGATTGTACCAATGAAAAGAAGATATGAATTTTACAGGTGTATTGCCTACTATGATTTGTTTCTTTTTGGTATATTTTGTAAGTTTAGTTTAAATTTCAAATATGTCATTCTACGGTACATATTTTTCTATTATTAAAAGGTATACTTCTTATAGTTAATGTAGCTAATGCATGTATTTTGTGTGTGTATTACCTATATAGCAATTATAAATAATTTTATGTATGCGTACCACACATATATCATATGTATATTAATTTTTATATATTTGGTAATAGTAAGTTTAGTTGAAATAAGTTTTAAATATGTTGATATATGATATATGTATTTTCTTTTACAAAAATATATGTTCCTTCTATGTTTATATAACCAATGCACGTGTAGTGCACGTAATTTGATTTTTTTGATATCATTATTTAATTTGTACTCAATTTATTTGATTTTTAGATATATTTATCTACTTCGTAATAAATTTAGACATTCGATATTTGAAATCCAAAAAAAAATAAAATGGTGAATGAACTTTGGGCAATGCTCATTAAATAAAGACAACTAACAACAAATTATTTAGTTATATAAGGAGTGCACTTGATCAATTTCAAGAGAAAACATATTCCTCTTCTAAAGCTTGTGACATAGGGAGAAAACAATTATTATTTTTTTGAAGTGTGTTGCAATAAATGAGTTAAATATAGGAAACAAACTAGGAAAAAGAAAATCATTACATTACAAAATTATAGTTCATAATTGGTATTTTTTTTCTCTACAACTTCTTACTTTAGAGAATGTATTTGTCATTCACAATCCAAATATGAATAATGCAAAATTTTCTGCTCCTTCATTTTTATTACCTTCTCATCTATTACTTCAATGTTATTTATGCTATGGAGCATTCGTATTCATGTGAATTCATGAATCTTGTATGAACTACTTATTTATTATTGTCCGAGTGAAATATCATCCTACATTTGATCGTATGCATCCAATAGTTTTTGATAGAAAATAGACTATCAACTCATCCTACAACTCCACAACATGCGAGTTTACAAAATGCTATCCTACGTTTCCAGTATATGCATCTGGAATTTTTTATACAGGAAAATCCAGAATTAACTCAACATGTGAGTTCGCCAAATGTCATCATGCGTTCTCTTGTATTTGCATCCAATATTTTTTTTCGGGAAGTCCACCATCAACTCAAATTTGACCCCACAATGTGCGAGCTCTCAAAGATATGATGGTATGGTTATCTGGTCAATATCGTCATCGAATCATAACCACCCGATATAAAGTATCAGAGCATCAATAATCGATAGACAACAAATGGCTACAAGAAATAGTGTTGTACCGATGGGTGGGGCCTGGGGGGCAACACCACCAATGAATATGCTTTGAATGGAAAGAAGAAATGATGTTGGAGACTCAAATACAAATGAGATAGTTGTTGACTATACCAATGAATGAATTTCGCACGTGTAGTGCCTATATATATATATATATATATATATATATATATATATATATATATATATATTGCAGGTTTAATTTAAATGAGTTTTAAAAATGGTGAATCACTTGGGGAAATTTATATTAAATAAAGATAACATACCACAAATTCTTTAGTTATATAAGGAGTGCACTTGATCAATTTTCAAGAGAAAACATATTCCTCTTCTAAAGTTTGTGACTTAGAGAGAAAACAAATATATTTTCTGAAGTATGTTGCAGTAAATGAGTTAAATATAGAAAACAAATTCGGAAAAATGAATCACTACATTACAAAATTATAGTGCATATTTGATATTTTTTCCTACTATTTCTTTATTTGGAGATTTGTTTTGTCATTCACAATCCAAATATGAATAATGCAATTTTTTATCCTCCATTTTTATTATCTTCTCATTGATTACTTCAATGTACTCTCTGTTATGAAGCGTTTCGTACTCATATGAAATTCATGAATCTTTTACGAACTATTCATTCATTATTGTTCGAGCAAAATATCATCTTACATTCACACGTATATGTATCTAGTACTTTTTTTTATAGAAAATCTACCATCAGCTCAACTTTCGGTCCAATAATATGCGAGTTTACAAAATGCTATCCTACGTTCTCCAATATATGCTTCTGAAACTTTCTTACAAGGAAAATCAAAATCAGCTCAACATGCGAGTTCACTAAATGTCATACTGTGTTCTCCTTTATTTGCATCCAATATTTTTTTTATTAATAAATCCACCATCAACTCAATGTTGGTCCCACAATACGCGAGTTCGTAAAGAAATGATGGTATAATTATCTTCCCAACAACGTCGTCGATTCATAACAACTCGATAAGAAATAACTGAGCACCAATAATCGATGGACAACTTATGGATGGAAGAAATAGCGTTGTACCGATAAGCAAGAAGAGCAGCACCAATGTATATGCTACAAATGGAAAGAACCAATGGAGTTGGAGATTCAAACAAAAAAGATATTGTTGTTGATTGTGCCAATGAAAAGAAGATATGCATTTTGCACGTGTATCACCTATCATATATATATATATACATATATATTTTGTAAATTTAGTTTAAATGAGTTTTAAATATGTCATTCTACGGTATATATTTCTCTATTATTAAAAGATATTCCTCTTATATTTAAACAAACTAATGCACATATTTTGTACGTGTTCACTTATATATCAATTATACTCTCTTTGTCCAACAATAATCGTCCACTATTGACTTTGCATACTTCTTAAAAAACTTTAAATAGAAGGATAATTTTACTATATCACCCTTTGAATATAAAATATAGAATGTCTTGAAATATGTTATAGAGAAATGACTATAATTAATTATAAGGGTAAATTAGGAATATAAGTGTAAAGTTATCCATTGATTTCATAAAGTAGACAAGTATTGTTGGACATCCAATAGTATAGTGGACAACTATTATTGAACGGAGGGAGTAACTAATTTTTATGTACACGTTTCACACATATATATCATCTTTTCATTTTTGTATAATTTGTAATAATAAGTTTAGTTTAAATGGGCTTTAAATATGTTGATAAATGATATATGATTTATGATATATGATTTTTCTATTACAAAATTATACGTTTTTCCTATGGATATATAACTAGTGCACGTGTTATGTATGTAATTGAACGGAGGGAGTAACTAATTTCTATATGATATGATAGAACTTAAAAATGTTATGAATAGGAATATTCAGAAATACTAAAAAATTCACATGAGTGCAAAATACTTTCATTGAAATATCAACATTCAATATGCTAAATTTATAAGATTAAAGGCTGCGGTCAAACTGAATACAAAATAAATTATTACAAAGTAGATTGTTAACTTCTAATCTGAAATCTATAACAATGTAATACTTTCTGATTTGAATACGAAATAAAATAATTACAAGCCCAAATTTAAAATAATATATCTAAACATTGAAAACTATAAATTAATTTAAGAGTGATCAATTTTTTTTCAACGCAAAACCAATCAAACCATATCATAAGCAATTTTTTTCTTCGAATTGATTTGATTCATCGATTCGTTTTAGCTTGATGGTTTTGATACAAAATATTATAGAAATTGCAAACTTTTTAGTACGTAGTTTTCTACTGTCTTAGTAGGCTTACCTGGTGCGACTGCTAATTAATTGGTTCACTAAGCTTTAAATATCACAATTTATTTATTTTTGGACATCATTATTTAAATTTGTACTCAATTTTTTATTTTATTTTTCATTTTTATGTATTTCTTAATAACTAGACATGCAATATCTCAAAGCCACAAAAATAGTGAATGAGCTTTGGGCAAAATGATATATATGGATAACATATTTTAAATAGATACACTTAAAATATTTTAAATATGGGTTAAACGGTGTTTTCAAAGTATCCGTATGAATTCCGACACCAATTTTGCAATTTACTCATTTTCACATGATAAAAGTATTGAAAACACACTTAAACTTGGCGTGAACTATTACTTTAGTCCTCCAACTATTGACAGTCTTAAAAACACTGATCTACTTGATTAAGCAATTTAAAAATACATATCTTATGTCACTTGTCATCCACCTATGCATATGTGGAATTTTTTTTGTTGATGTGATGTACACACACAGTGACACATATATATATATATAGTTTTAAAAAACATTAAAATAATTAAATGCTAAAATTTAGTAAAGAAGAATTTTTAAATAGAAAATTAGATTTTGTCTTACTTCACCCCATCCTCTACCCAGGTAACCCACCCCCTCACCCCCCAAAATTTTATAAAAGCTTTAAAGGAATTTTTTATTTTTTTGGGGTGGGTGGATAGTGAGGTGTGAGGCTAGGGGTACAGGGTAGAGTGGGGTGGGGTGATAAGAAAAATAAATTTTTAAAAAGAAAAAAAATGAAGTTCTTTTATTTTCTTAAATTGCTAAACTATTAACATTTAATTATTTACATGTTCTCTAAATATTTTTTCTATTACATATATTGATGTGTGCGTCATGTTCAGTAGAAAATTCTACATATATGCACATGTGGCACAAGAGAGGCGTTTTAAAATTCACTTAGTCAAGAAGAGATGTGTTATTAAGGCTGTCACTAGTTGGGGGACTAAAATAATAATTCACACCAAGTTTATGGGTGTTTTCAATACTTATCTCTTTTCATATTAATTGAAAGTTTTTACCTTCTTTTATTTTCTTCTTCCTTTTCAATGCTTTCACATTAAAAATAAAAGACAACTTTTATTTATTGTTTATAAATGCTAATCTTCCTAAAGAAACCAATATTAACAACTAATAAAAAATATAAAAGGTGGATTTCTCTTTCGTATTTTTTTCTAAACAAGAAGAAAAATAGTGATTTATAATTAAGTCCATGAAATATTATTTTTCTTCTTTTCCCACGAGCTAACTCTGATATAATTGTTGACTATTACTTTGTATATTGGTGAAATGAAAAATATTACTTAATCTAAATTATGACTTTGTATGGACAGAGAATAATTAAAATAACTATTATATGTTTACTGCTATAAATATTTTTTTCTATTTTATAATTATTCAATTCTACAATTCATGTCGAGACAGATTAATGTTATTTTTAGTCTAAGTCATAATTAATTGAGATAATATTACTTACAAGTAAGACAAGTATAGCTTATCCAAATTAATAAAGAACTAGTTAACATGTTCGCGCTTCGCGCGTTCATAACAAATATTTTTAAGACAATTTTTTTTATTAATTAGCACATACTAAAAAAGAAGAAATATGATCAATACTTTGGTAAAAGGTTTAAAATGTTTATGATAATTGTTTCAATTTATAAGATACTATTTTCGTATTATTTTGTTGAGGTGAACAGAATATGTTTAATATTTTGAAAAAAAAAGTGCTAACTTAATTTTCTGCTTAATTTCTTATTTGTCTTGGATCATCAAATGAAACGTAAATAATCTTTCCTCCTCGTTTTTTAAAAGTAGGAATGCTTATTTTATATAAGGAACTACTGAACTTAGACCCTTTTAGATATAATTCTTCAATATGATTTATTTAACAAAAAATATACTTGTTAGTTACGTAATCTTTCATTAAATTATTTATTTAAAAAAAATAATTGTGCAAGTTAAAATATGAAAAATAACAAAAAGCATGTCAATAGTAATACAAAGGAAAGAACGACTAACTATTTTCTAATCAAATAAAATATAAATATAAAAAGTCGTAATAATAAAATTGGAAAGCAATCAATATTAATATTTCAATAAACAACTCAATACAAAATATATCGTCATTTTTATTTGTTTTAATTATCAAAGAATAATTATACAATTAATAAATAGTGAATATTTTAACTTTTGAGGAGTTACAAAACTCACTAAATATATAATTATTTAGAGAAAATCACAATTTAAATAATGACAAAAAAAGTAAAGAATGGGAGAAAAAGAATAAGTAGGACTTTTAGTATATAAGAGTTCCTGCTATCGTTTGTTTTTATATCATATCGAAATTATTTATAATTTTTTTCGTCTTCACACAAATAATAAAAAAAGTTTATCTTTATTTACTCAATATATTTCACTAAAATAATACTTCAATTCATTTTAGTATGTATTTTGTATGTTTTGTTGAGGTCATTTATTTAATTACTAAAAAGTTAGAAAATAGAAAAATATATTTCATTATTTTAGTACAAACTTTAAAAATCTCGAGTTTTAATAAATAATACTTACTCCCTCTATTTCAAAATAAGTGAATTGTTGAGCCTTTTTTTATAGTTCAAAATAAGTGAATTGTTCCAAGTTTAAGAGAGATGTTGAAAAATTCTTCCATTTTTGCCCTCATTTACAATGTTAAATAATTATAAAAGAAATGACTTTTTAAATACAGAATGTGTACATACATCATCAGGAAAATAAATTATTTATTTTAAAGTTATTTAGAGCGCTCATTTATGAAGTAGATAAATGACTTAATTTTGAGTAATTTTAATATATGATGTAAATGAAAGAAAAATGGAAAGAAGTCTTAAAAAAAGAGAGAAAGACTTAATTAAAAGGAAATTAAGGAGACATGTTATTTTAGCAAATATTATAAATAGATAAAAAAAATTATAAGTCATGAGATGGATCAACCCTTTAATAAAAAGAACAACGCAACATAGTCGTATTTCCCTATTAATTTTAAACAAAATTAGAGTATGTCTTGTTACCAAAAGCTTACAACCACAAATAAAGAAAAAACATATGCTCCCATGAAAATGTTCTACGTGTAAATCTTGAATAGCTGATGTGCAAATGATAGACTAAAATCTAAATCTATTATATGTTGGGAAAACTAAATGTAGAGGTAATGAAAAAAATCGTAGAAAGGAGTTGAGGAGATATGTCATTATTTAAGTAGAAAAAGTGAATAAATGGAGGTTTTTGTAATTTATGAGATGTAATTAGCTGTAATAAATATTATATATTTTTTTTAGTTTTCAAACAAATTAATTAATGAAGAGAGTAAACTCATTTTTGAGTTTCATAATCAACTTAAACAAATATCAATTTTCTCTAAAACTTAAGAAAATATGTTCATTGTAATTAGATATTGACAGAACAAACTTGGTTCATTCTGAAAAATTTCATTAAATTAGAAGAATTAAATGTTTTGTGAAATTTGAATCCAACAATAATATATATCGACTAATTTTACACAAGTGTTAACAAATAAGAAACAAAAACTTAATGGAGGGGAACTCATCTCCTTTTTAGTCAATTCAAAATCCACAAAAGAAAAAAATGTGTTATATCATCTAAATTAGAATGAAAAGAAGCGGATAAAGCTAAACAAAAGATGATAGAATCTTGATTGAGAAATTATGTCATATTAACATGTTATATACATAATATATATATCGATATAAAATATGAATTGTATATGCAAAAGACAAAAGTTTATATAATGAAAATATCAAAAGTTTTCTTTAAGCAACAAAATAATCCGTGGAAGATCATGTTGCCCTTGATACAAAAAGTGTGCTTTGTAATATAATCTTGTTCTTGAAGGGTACATATCTTGATGGATAAATAATTAATTGACAAATTATATAAGCAACAATAAATGCATCTATATATTTGTAAATTATTGAAACTTCTACTTTTTCAAATTGTACTCTTTCGAACTCTTGATGAATCTCCCACCGTCATTAAACTTTCTTCTTCGTTTTGATGACTTGTAGCGAATTAATTTTTGAATCTCTTTTGACGAATCTTACACCGCCTTCAAACTTTCTTCTTCATCTTGATAAACTTTTGCTTGGCAATTGTAACACAAGAAGAAATTCTAAAAATTATATCTATAATCTTCATAAAAGTTGAAAAACAAAAAAAATATATTAACAATATGAAGTTGGAGAAAATAGAAATGGACATGCAACAACACCATAGATGATTGTTATTTATAGATGAGAATTAAGTAGAAGGAAGTTGAGGAGACATATTATTTAATTAGAGAATTCAAATAAATAGAGGTTTTTTTGTAACTTTCATGTGATATAATTATATGTAATGAATATGATTGATTTTTTTAATTTTTTAATGAATTGATTAATGAAAAAAATGAATGGAAAAACTCAAAAAAGGAAGAAAAAAGATAAATAGCTTTCTAGGCCATTGAGAGGTGCCACATCACCTTATTTATAGAGACCTTTATTATATATATATATATATATATATATATATATATATATATATATAGATTTTTGTAATTAATTAAGTAATACAACCACTTATATAAAATAAATAATAAAGATAAATTATTTTTTAAAAAAATAAATTTCGTAATTGTAATTAGAAGAAGGACAAAAAATTAATTTTTTTTTATTAATAATAGAAATTAGAGAGATATGAATTATGAATAATTACTCCTTGTAAGTTGGCATGTGAAGAGTCTTTATTGTAAATGTTTTTCATTAATATAATATTTATTGTAATAAATTAAATAATTGACTTTTATAATAAAATAATTAATTTAAATAAAAATAAAGGCCAAAAAAATGAGAAAAAAGATAAATACATATGGAGATCATAGAGAGGTGCCACATCACCTTGTCTATGTTTCTCCTTTATATTATATTAAGATTAAGATTAAGATTATGTTTTTCTTGATAATTACTACAATCTAGTAATAATTAAAGAATTATAAATTCATAAGTCAAAATGTATTAAATATAAATAAATGATAAAAAATTCTTTGGTTATTTAAAGCAGCGCCCTTGTTCAATTTCAAGAGAACAAATTCCTCTTATAAAGTTTGTCTACTTCGAGAGAAAACATTTTTTCTTCTTCTTTTGGAGTGTTACAAGAGATGACTTATATATAGGCAACAAATCAGGAAAATAAAATCATTAAATTATATATTTTAGTAACTAAGTTGTCACTCAATACAAAAATAGAATAAATATAAAGGAAAGAGGGAGTCATACCATATGTAGCCTATAAATTCTCTTCATATTTTTTGAAATTATAGTGCATAATTAGTATTTTTTTTATATCAATTCTTACTTTAGAGAAATTTTTGGTCATTCATACATCAAATATGAATAATGCAAATTTTTCTTCTCCTTCATTTTTAATACAGTCTCGTGTATTACTTCAATGTCCTTTATGCAATGGAGTGTTTTGTACTCATATGGAATTCAGGAATAATGTACGAACTACTCACCCATCAATGCATGAGCAGAATATCATCCTACGTTCTCATGTATATGCATCTAGTATTTTCTTGATGGAAAATTTGTCATCAGCTCAACTTGTGGCCCCACAACATGTAAGTTTACAAAATGTTATCCTACCTTCTCCAATATATGCATCTGAAACATTTTATCGAGAAAATCCATCACCATCTCAACATGCGGCCCTAGCACATGCGAGTTCGCAAAATGCCATCCTACGTTTTCCTATATTTGCATCAAATGATTTTTTTTCAGAAAATATGTCATCAACTCAACCTTTGACCCCACAACATATGAGTTCGCGAAGAAATGATGGAGTTGTTATCTTGTCAATATCATCATGGAATTATAACCACTCAATAAGAAATGACAGAACATCAACAATCGATAGACAACAAATGGCAAGAAGAAATAATGTTGTACTGATAAGGAGGGGCAGAGCACTGCCAATGAATATGTTACAAATGGAAAGAAGAAACAGAGTTGGAGGTTCAAATTCAACATTTAAAAATTCAAATGAGACTATTGTTTATGGTACAAGACAATTGATAAATCAATTGGATATTCCTATTTCACCAAATGCAGATGAACTAGTTAACTTAGTTGAAGAACAAAATGATTTGGGCTTAAACATGAGGCTTTAACTAGTACAAAATTTATGTGGATCTTCTTTGTAAGGGGGGGTGTCTAAAAATGTGCTAAGTTTGGAATTTTAAAAAAAAAAAAAATTCTGTATGTTTGTCTGATAGAAGGGTATTTAAAAGTTGGAGTCTGTTGTTTTATGTTATTCTACTGTTGGTCAGTCATTGTGGTGGTCTAAAATCATATTCTGATTGGAGTCTATTGTTTTTTTCATCAAATATTTGTGTTGATTTAAATTATCTAAATCGATCTGTTTGTTTAAATATAAATAATTGCATATGGTATTACTGAGCAAATATATCAACTTTCGGCCATGAAATTATATATGACATGTCCAGGGGCGGATGTACAGTGCTTCGAGGGGGGTCATCCGACCCCCCTCGGTAAAAAAATTACACTATATATATAAGATTGATTTTTTTATGTACATGTATATATTTAAAATTGAACCACCTGAATATATATCAAAGGAGTAGCCCAATGGTTGAGGGGGTTCAAGATTTCGCTCAAGTGAGCATTGGGTCGCGGGATCGAGTCCAAGCAACAACATTTTTTTTTGTTGTAATTTTTAGCGATTTTACAGGCTGTTTTTTTTTTTTTTTTTAAAGTTAAAGATAGGCCAGCCCATTTTTATTGAACAAAAGGGGCAAAAAAAGGCCCAGATCAGCCCATGTCCACAAAGCCTAAATTAAAGCCCTAAATCATTCTTTCTAATTACAAAATAGGAAACTACCCTAGCAAAGAAAGTCAGCAAAACAGAGAAATTTTCAACCATTGAAAATTTAGAGACATTTAGAGACATTGAAAACCAACCCTGTTGCTGCTGCTTGCTGCCCTGGTGGACGAGTGGTGGTCCTCTTAATCTCATTCTCAGATTCTCTCTTTCAAGCTCCATTTGTGATGGCAACTTCTGTAAGTTTTCTTTTTCATTTTTTTTTTAATTGTTATTTTTCAGAATTCTATGCTTTGATTATGGTATTTATTGATGTGTTATTTTATTTAGCTAATTGAATTCAGATATTCACTTCTCTTAACAATTTTTTATTTTTCATATAAAAATTTCAATTCTATTAATTGATTATGAAAGTTATAATTTTATTTGTTTGGCCTTATTTGTTGATTTTATATGTTTATTATGGACATTCAACATTTCTTAAATGGATATTAACTTTTATTTATGAGATTCAAACTTTTGTTCATTGTTTATAATTTGTTTTGGTCCTTATTGCATATTTAATTTTTGTAAGTTCTCACTAAATTTTTATTACGATTCAGTCTCAATATTCAGTGAAGAAGTATTTTACACAAGTACCGAAATCAACTTTAGCCTCTCAAAGTCATAGTCAATCTAATCAAAAAGAAAATACTAATCATTCAGAAGTGTCGTTAGATTCTTCT
The DNA here is from genome assembly GCF_900185275.1 of Solanum verrucosum. Taxonomy (NCBI): domain Eukaryota; kingdom Viridiplantae; phylum Streptophyta; class Magnoliopsida; order Solanales; family Solanaceae; genus Solanum; species Solanum verrucosum. Next base: position 1,800,712 of record NW_026020705.1, read on the forward strand.
CAAGAATTTGATTTGAGTTCTTTAAAGTTTGATCCTGGTGAAAGAACATCAATATTGAACTATCATCCAAACCACCGTGATGTTATTAGAAGAGCATACCTTTTGAATGGTCCTTGTCAACCTCGTTTGGCGGTGCAAGAGTATCCTCAAACATATATTTTTGGATCAATGCGTCGTTTTAATCATGAGTGGTTTGATGATATATATCATGATTGGTTGGAGTATAGTGTTAGTAAAGATGCAGTCTATTGTTTGTATTGCTATCTTTTTAAAGATCATAACACTAATCAAGGAGGAGGGGAGACATTTTCAACTATAGGATTTAAGAGTTGGAACAAAAAGGGTGGTCTTGACAAACATATTGGTCTATCGAATAGCATACATAATCAATCAAAAAAGAAATGTCAAGATTTACTACAACAACGGCGGTCTATTCAATTTGCATTTGAGAGACAATCTAATCAACTCAAGCATGGATATTATATGCGCTTAAGTGCGTCGTTGATGTAGTAAGACTTCTCATAAGTCGGGGATTTGCATTTCGAGGTCATGATGAATCTAAATCATCACTTAGTAGGGGTAACTTTCTTGAAATTCTCTCATGGTATGCAAAAAAATGTGATAAAATTCATGATTATGTTTTGAAACATGCTCCTGTAAATGATCAAATGACTTCTCCAATGATTCAAAAAGATATTGTGAGTGCATGTAAGATAGAGACCGTTAAAGCTATTCTTGACGAATTAAATGGTGACTACTTTGCTTTACTAGTTGATGAATCCTTTGATGTGTCACGCAAGGAGCAAATGGCTATCGTATTTCGTTATATTGATAGAATGGGATTTGTAATGGAGCGACTTATTGACATTGTTCATGTTGAAGATACTAGTGCTTCATCTTTAAAGGAGGCAATTTTTAATTTACTTGCTCAACATTCTTTGAGTCCATCAAGTGTGCGTGGACAATGTTACGATGGGGCAAGTAATATGCAAGGTGAGATCAATGGCCTTAAAATGTTGATTAGACGAGAAAGTAAATCGGCTCATTCAATCCATTGCTTTGCTCATCAACTTCAACTAACTCTTGTTGGGGTCTCTAAAAAATGTGTTGAAGTGGGAAAACTTGTAGTATTGATCTCAAATATTTTTAATGTATTGGGATCTTCTTTTAAGCGTATGGATAATTTACGAGATTCTCAAAAATCAACAATTCAAGTGGCATTAGATATGGGTGAACTTACAACCGATAGGGGCTTGAATCAACAACTTGGTCTTTCAAGAGCTTGTGATACTCGTTGGGGATCTCATTATAAATCCTTTAACAATTTTATTATTATGTTTGGCTCTATTCTTGAGGTTCTTGAATCACTTGCTCTTGATGCAAGGAGTATGGATGAAAGAGCCAAGGCAATGGGACATCTTGAAGCTTGTCAAACATTTGAGATTGCGTTTATGTTGCATTTGATGAGAGATGTCTTAGCAATCACAAATGAGCTTAATAAATGCTTACAAAAAAAAGAGCAAGATATTGCAAATGCCATGCTACTTGTTGAAGTAGCAAAGAGAAGGTTGTAAGTCTTAAGAGATGATGAATGGGATTCTCTTATTGCCAAGGTATCTACATTTTGTATCAAACGTGATGTTTTGATACCTAACTTTGAGGAGCCATATGTTAGCTCTTTAAGATCACGGCGGAAACTTGCTAACTATACAATCTTACATCATTATCGTGTTGAAGTGTTTTGCAATATCATTGATTGGCAACTTCAAGAACTTAATGATCGTTTTGATGAGGTGACTACCGATTTGCTCCATGGAATTGCTTGCTTGAATCCAATTAACTCATTTTCAAGTTTTGACATAAGAAAAGTAATGAGAATGGCTGAATTATATCCAGATGACTTTGATGAATCCAATATGAGTATTCTTGAGAATCAACTTGCAAGTTACATTGTTGATGTTCGTGATGTTGATGAAAGGTTCTCCGATCTAAATGGGCTTTGTGATCTTTCCAAAAGATTAGTTCAGACAAAGAAACATTCAAATTATCCTCTTGTATTTCGCTTAGTGAAACTTGCTCTACTTTTACCAGTTGCCACTGCCTCCGTTGAAAGAGCTTTTTCGGCAATGAAGTTTATCAAGAATGACTTGCGGAGTCAAATGAGTGATGATTTTTTTAGTGGTTGTTTGGTGCCTTATTTAGAAAAAGATGTATTTGATAAGATTTCTAATGATGTTATTATTAAGACATTTCAAGATATGAAACCTCGTAGAATACAATTGTAAAAATGTATGTAGTTGTATTTTCAAATGTAAAACTATGTTTTGATAGGTTTATCCGCATGTTTGGTTTCTTAACCTCCCTTCAAGGTTGTGTAGTTTTGTAATGTAATGAAGTCATTTTATGCCAAAAAGAATTTTTGTGAAGAAATAGTATTTTCGCTTTGATTTGTGTTTTTTGTTAGTCTTTCTAATGTTAAATTTGTGCTTGCTCTCTTGCACTTTTAGGAGCCGAAGAGAATTCTAAAGGAATTGAAGAACTTGTAGAACTTTTTGATTGAATTGTGCTACTTTATTATCATTTTATAGATATGTACTTTAAATTTGTTTCTTAAGATGAGTTGTAATTGTAAGAAATTATTTGAACTAAGGATTTTTTTTGTTAACCCGTTTGTTAATCAATCCGTCCATATATGACCCGACCCGTTTATTTATGGATAATATTAGCGTATTTAATTTTTTTTTTTTTGAACCCCCTTGATAGAATTCCTGCCTCCGCCACTGGACATGTCCCATGCGCTTTTCACCTTATTATTTTAAATAAATTCCCCACCCCCATCCCACTAAAAGAAAAGTTATTGTGTAAAAAATTAACAAATCTTTGTTTTTCTCATTTTTTTTATTTTCTAAAATCTAATTAAAGTCGAAGATAGTTAATTTAGTAGGATCCAATATGTGCATTATCTTCAACAATAAAGTCCTAATTAGATTTCAAAAAGAGAGAAGACTATTTTAATTCATTAATGGAACTAAAATCATTTGCAGTACAATCAAAGTTTGTTAGAACGATCATTCATTATATCAAAAGTTTATTACAATGGTATGATATTTTCTCTATAATTAATTTTATATATCATTTCCCTTTTTTGTTCCCCTTTTTATGTTTGCACATGGCAGCTGATTTTTAACTCTATTATCGTAAATGCATGTCAGGTTTGTGTTTTAAGCGATTTTTATTATCTTCGGTTTTTCACTATAGCTCCCAGTGAAGTTAACGATTTGAAACAACCCAAAAATTAAAAACAAAACAGGGTAGAGACATTGTCCTGTTCTCCCCGCTATAGAATCATGTATGCCATTTTAGCGACTCCCGCTATGGAGCATGGCGGTCCGGATGACGGTAGCGCATGAATTGTGAATTTCTACAACTTTCTCTCATTTCACATTCCCAATTATCAATGATAACCCTTGAAATCACATTGTGATCTTAAATATAACCTCAAAACTAACCCCAACAATGTATAATTAAAAACTTCACACCACTTAACATAAAACCAATCATGAATCACACTAGAAAATTGTTCCTCACATCACATTCCCGCTATCATACCAAAATAGCCCTCATGGTTCTCAAAACCAATCATGATTGTCCTGAAATTGGAGTTTCTCCACCGTCTTAATTTATTTTTCCTTATTACCAATGGAAAGCACATACCCAAAATTTCAGACAAAATTTCAATTGAGCTTCATAGCAATTTTATAACTTACTCACTACACATAATCAATCTATGACCTTTTTCATATTACAGTTTCACAATCATACAAATAATTACACTTCACATATTTGTAGTTATTCAGGCAAACAATGCACATAACTACAATTTCAAGCTTTACCACTAGATTAAATTACGATCATTACCTTTTTTTGGCATCATGGATGATCATTAGCTGATCATTCATGCATTTACGTAGCTTGTAAGACCAGCTGCCAATTGGAACCTTTTCGATTCCAATTTTTCTTAGTTGTGTTGTTTCAGCTGTAGACAACGGTATTTAATTACTCCATAGAGATACTGATAAGAATCAACCTACCAGCAAGCAACAAACCACACGAAAGAAATGAAAGAAGTGCAACAAATGTTAGATTCTCGAAGATTAGATGTGGATGGTAGACATGGTAAAATGGCCTTGACTTATTTTTAGAATTTGAGTTTGATCGCTAGGTCACTATCATATTCTATTTTGTCTTTATTTGACCCCAAGAATGGATTTGATTGAAATGACTTTCCTGTTGAAGCTCTTTGTATTGATTTATCTACAAGACTCTATTCGACATTTGCTCTTATATTGAGAGACCAGTAACCTAAGCTCTGATATCAAATTGTCATGGTCCAAACTCCACGACTGTGCGGACACCTACTCTGACACCTAAAAAAGAGAACTCTTACCACCAGATTTAAACCAACGATATTCATATTACTTTCAAAATGCCTTGCGAATTTTGTGTGAGACTTAGTTCTGTTAGGCTTATGTCTTAAGAGCCCAATAAAGCTCCCTAAATACGCCTAACTCAATGGTCATTGCCCATTCAATAATTTCTACTAAGACTTGTCAATGAATTTGTTCGGCCGGTTATTTTATAAAATTTATACCATATTAATTTTTGATTTTTCTATTTTGTAAAACTAAAATTGGACTTTTTGAAACCATCTCAATGTTTTTGGTTTCTTTTGGGTATCGGTTTAGTTTGATTAATATTCAGTACCTTTTGAAAAGTATAATATGAGAGTCATAAGTAGAAGTTATAACACATATGCATTGGTTTTTGGAAAAAATCTCTATACCTTTTATGGTTTAAAAGGTGATAAATAAAAATATAATATGAGAGTCATAAGTAGAAGTTATAACACTTATGCATTAGTTAATTTGTACCTCTTGATTACTTCAACTCTATTACATTGTTGATATCTAAAACATGTTAGATATTTTTTTATGAGTCTATTTAATCTTTCTTAAAATGTTAATGCAATTTCTACATTTTCATTAAAATTTTAACCAAATTTTAAAAAAGTGATAGAGACAAACAATATGAAGTTGGATTTGACCTTGGAGCTCCACAGAATACTCAAAATTGATGTAGGTTCTTAACCCGTTGTTTTATACTTGTTTATCCTTTTAATTTGGTATTTGGTTAAAGGACAATTCAGTGTACTAAGTTCTTGCTATGTGTGATCCGAAAAAGAATCGGAGCACAAGAATCTAGCAAGCAGTGGCGGAGGCAGGAATTCTATCAAGGGGGTTCAAAAAAAAAAAATTAAATACGCTAATATTATCCATAAATAAACGGGTCGGGTCATATATGGACGGATTGATTAACAAACGGGTTAACAAAAAAAATCCTTAGTTCAAATAATTTCTTACAATTACAACTCATCTTAAGAAACAAATTTAAAGTACATATCTATAAAATGATAATAAAGTAGCACAATTCAATCAAAAAGTTCTACAAGTTCTTCAATTCCTTTAGAATTCTCTTCGGCTCCTAAAAGTGCAAGAGAGCAAGCACAAATTTAACATTAGAAAGACTAACAAAAAACACAAATCAAAGCGAAAATACTATTTCTTCACAAAAATTCTTTTTGGCATAAAATGACTTCATTACATTACAAAACTACACAACCTTGAAGGGAGGTTAAGAAACCAAACATGCGGATAAACCTATCAAAACATAGTTTTACATTTGAAAATACAACTACATACATTTTTACAATTGTATTCTACGAGGTTTCATATCTTGAAATGTCTTAATAATAACATCATTAGAAATCTTATCAAATACATCTTTTTCTAAATAAGGCACCAAACAACCACTAAAAAAATCATCACTCATTTGACTCCGCAAGTCATTCTTGATAAACTTCATTGCCGAAAAAGCTCTTTCAACGGAGGCAGTGGCAACTGGTAAAAGTAGAGCAAGTTTCACTAAGCGAAATACAAGAGGATAATTTGAATGTTTCTTTGTCTGAACTAATCTTTTGGAAAGATCACAAAGCCCATTTAGATCGGAGAACCTTTCATCAACATCACGAACATCAACAATGTAACTTGCAAGTTGATTCTCAAGAATACTCATATTGGATTCATCAAAGTCATCTGGATATAATTCAGCCATTCTCATTACTTTTCTTATGTCAAAACTTGAAAATGAGTTAATTGGATTCAAGCAAGCAATTCCATGGAGCAAATCGGTAGTCACCTCATCAAAACGATCATTAAGTTCTTGAAGTTGCCAATCAATGATATTGCAAAACACTTCAACACGATAATGATGTAAGATTGTATAGTTAGCAAGTTTCCGCCGTGATCTTAAAGAGCTAACATATGGCTCCTCAAAGTTAGGTATCAAAACATCACGTTTGATACAAAATGTAGATACCTTGGCAATAAGAGAATCCCATTCATCATCTCTTAAGACTTACAACCTTCTCTTTGCTACTTCAACAAGTAGCATGGCATTTGCAATATCTTGCTCTTTTTTTTGTAAGCATTTATTAAGCTCATTTGTGATTGCTAAGACATCTCTCATCAAATGCAACATAAACGCAATCTCAAATGTTTGACAAGCTTCAAGATGTCCCATTGCCTTGGCTCTTTCATCCATACTCCTTGCATCAAGAGCAAGTGATTCAAGAACCTCAAGAATAGAGCCAAACATAATAATAAAATTGTTAAAGGATTTATAATGAGATCCCCAACGAGTATCACAAGCTCTTGAAAGACCAAGTTGTTGATTCAAGCCCCTATCGGTTGTAAGTTCACCCATATCTAATGCCACTTGAATTGTTGATTTTTGAGAATCTCGTAAATTATCCATACGCTTAAAAGAAGATCCCAATACATTAAAAATATTTGAGATCAATACTACAAGTTTTCCCACTTCAACACATTTTTTAGAGACCCCAACAAGAGTTAGTTGAAGTTGATGAGCAAAGCAATGGATTGAATGAGCCGATTTACTTTCTCGTCTAATCAACATTTTAAGGCCATTGATCTCACCTTGCATATTACTTGCCCCATCGTAACATTGTCCACGCACACTTGATGGACTCAAAGAATGTTGAGCAAGTAAATTAAAAATTGCCTCCTTTAAAGATGAAGCACTAGTATCTTCAACATGAACAATGTCAATAAGTCGCTCCATTACAAATCCCATTCTATCAATATAACGAAATACGATAGCCATTTGCTCCTTGCGTGACACATCAAAGGATTCATCAACTAGTAAAGCAAAGTAGTCACCATTTAATTCGTCAAGAATAGCTTTAACGGTCTCTATCTTACATGCACTCACAATATCTTTTTGAATCATTGGAGAAGTCATTTGATCATTTACAGGAGCATGTTTCAAAACATAATCATGAATTTTATCACATTTTTTTGCATACCATGAGAGAATTTCAAGAAAGTTACCCCTACTAAGTGATGATTTAGATTCATCATGACCTCGAAATGCAAATCCCCGACTTATGAGAAGTCTTACTACATCAACGACGCACTTAAGCGCATATAATATCCATGCTTGAGTTGATTAGATTGTCTCTCAAATGCAAATTGAATAGACCGCCGTTGTTGTAGTAAATCTTGACATTTCTTTTTTGATTGATTATGTATGCTATTCGATAGACCAATATGTTTGTCAAGACCACCCTTTTTGTTCCAACTCTTAAATCCTATAGTTGAAAATGTCTCCCCTCCTCCTTGATTAGTGTTATGATCTTTAAAAAGATAGCAATACAAACAATAGACTGCATCTTTACTAACACTATACTCCAACCAATCATGATATATATCATCAAACCACTCATGATTAAAACGACGCATTGATCCAAAAATATATGTTTGAGGATACTCTTGCACCGCCAAACGAGGTTGACAAGGACCATTCAAAAGGTATGCTCTTCTAATAACATCACGGTGGTTTGGATGATAGTTCAATATTGATGTTCTTTCACCAGGATCAAACTTTAAAGAACTCAAATCAAATTCTTGAGAAGAATCTAACGACACTTCTGAATGATTAGTATTTTCTTTTTGATTAGATTGACTATGACTTTGAGAGGCTAAAGTTGATTTCGGTACTTGTGTAAAATACTTCTTCACTGAATATTGAGACTGAATCGTAATAAAAATTTAGTGAGAACTTACAAAAATTAAATATGCAATAAGGACCAAAACAAATTATAAACAATGAACAAAAGTTTGAATCTCATAAATAAAAGTTAATATCCATTTAAGAAATGTTGAATGTCCATAATAAACATATAAAATCAACAAATAAGGCCAAACAAATAAAATTATAACTTTCATAATCAATTAATAGAATTGAAATTTTTATATGAAAAATAAAAAATTGTTAAGAGAAGTGAATATCTGAATTCAATTAGCTAAATAAAATAACACATCAATAAATACCATAATCAAAGCATAGAATTCTGAAAAATAACAATTAAAAAAAAAATGAAAAAGAAAACTTACAGAAGTTGCCATCACAAATGGAGCTTGAAAGAGAGAATCTGAGAATGAGATTAAGAGGACCACCACTCGTCCACCAGGGCAGCAAGCAGCAGCAACAGGGTTGGTTTTCAATGTCTCTAAATGTCTCTAAATTTTCAATGGTTGAAAATTTCTCTGTTTTGCTGACTTTCTTTGCTAGGGTAGTTTCCTATTTTGTAATTAGAAAGAATGATTTAGGGCTTTAATTTAGGCTTTGTGGACATGGGCTGATCTGGGCCTTTTTTTGCCCCTTTTGTTCAATAAAAATGGGCTGGCCTATCTTTAACTTTAAAAAAAAAAAAAAAAAACAGCCTGTAAAATCGCTAAAAATTACAACAAAAAAAAATGTTGTTGCTTGGACTCGATCCCGCGACCCAATGCTCACTTGAGCGAAATCTTGAACCCCCTCAACCATTGGGCTACTCCTTTGATATATATTCAGGTGGTTCAATTTTAAATATATACATGTACATAAAAAAATCAATCTTATATATATAGTGTAATTTTTTTACCGAGGGGGGTCGGATGACCCCCCTCGAAGCACTATACATCCGCCCCTGCTAGCAAGAGTAGTAACAACAACCTCTTTCGAAAATGCAAGTTGATAAATGTTTTGTTGCTATTTTGTTGGTTTGGTTTAAATGAATCTTGGTTATGTTTCTATAAGATGCATGTTTTTTCCAAAGTAAAAACTTTTCTTTATCTTCTAGTTTTTAAAGTAATTAGTTTTTACACATATGCCTCACACGTGTATTACCTTATATATATATATATATATATATATATGTATGTATGAATTTGATATTTGTGAAATTTAGTTCAAATGATCTCTAAATATGTAATTTTAGGTGTATAATTTTTCTTTTGAAAAATAAAAATTTCTAGTTATTTGTAACGACCTGATTCCGTCGATAGGGAAAAACCAATGGGGAGAGAATTGGGGTCAGAAAACTTTTTGGTAGTAACTTGGAATTTCCCAACCTAGTCCAGATTTGGATGAAATCGGAGTCTTTAAGGTGTAGGAAAATCTGGTAACAATCGGGTGATCTATTTATAATTCTGGCAATATGAGTGGTTAGATAACCCGTTAAGGAATCTGTACGTCTTTACGAAATTGAATTCGGGTGAGTAGAACTCCCGAAATCGATCTTAGTGTGAACGATATTTTCTGAGCGTAGTTGGTTAAAGGTGTATTGTGAAATTGGGGTCTTGGAATTATTAAAATAGCTCACTAGTTCGTGCAAGCCGCTCTGGCGGAGCTTTTGGTCGCTTTAACAGGGCCGCTACAGTGGGGTGAGGGTCGTTATGGCGGGTTTGACGCGACTTAAAGTCATAAATAAACCCCTAAACGACATTATTTGACACTTTTCAATTTTTAGAGCTAAGGAACGAACCTAGGCAACTCCTACTCGTTTTTCACCATTTTTGAGGCTAAAGGTAAGCTTTTCACTCCCCGAATCTATTTTTCGATCCGTAGAACGTAATAGAATGGGTGAATATTGATGGGGGAGGGTTTTGCTATAGATTCTATGGTGGAAACAACACTAATTTGGATAATTGGGATCATGGATTTGATCTAGGGTTCATAGAATTGTTAGTAATTTGGGTAATTAATGATTGTTTATTGATTCTCGTATTAAATTGATTGTTTGTAGACCTCGAACAAGCGGGAATAATCCAAAAAGGGAAGATTCAAGTGCCTTAGGGGATTCAAGCTTGGATTCGAGGTGGGTGATGGTTGTGATTCTATGATTGTGTGATGTATGTTTGTTCTTGCTTCATTATGATACATGTATGTACATGAATGTTGCATTATTGATCACACTTGTTGTAAATGAAATAGATGAATGACGGTTATCATGAAATCATGACTTAAATGTATGATCTTGAGGATATACTTGTGATTGTGGTGTATTGAATGGATTGGTTGCCACGTTCCGGCATAACTAACTTGGATTGGTTGCCACGTTCTGGCATAACTAACTTGGATCGGTTGCCACGTTCCGACATAACTAACTTGGATCGGTTGCCACGTTCCGATATAACTATGGGATCAGTTGCCACGTTCGGTATAATTATGGGATCGGATACCACGTTCCACTATGCTAACTGTTTGGGTGTTGGTTCCATGAGAGGACCATTGAATTGGGTTCCTTGAGAGGATCATTGAATTGTGTTGTGTATCTACTTGTGATGAGTTCGTTCATATCTAATGATGATTGATATTGGAAGACGGTATGTTGCTCTAAATTGATATAACTGTGATATGTGAGAATCGTGAAGTTGTTCATTGTTCATATATGTTGATGATATTGTATATGTTCGATATGTGCATTTGATTATACTGTTGTATTGACTAATGTATGTTACACTTAATAGGATAGTCGCATGATCCTACCAGTACACTGTGGTTATGTACTGCTACTGCACTTGCTCTTTCTTTGTTGAGTGCAGGGAATCTTCATGTGGCTATTGATAGACCTCAGCTAAGTGACTATTGAGCGTGAACGGATTCAAGGGTGAGCCATTTCTTTCAGGTTGCCATGGATCTCTCTTATTTAAGTCTATTCTTTTCGGACTTAGACTATTGGTTTAAGGTGTTGTTTAATTTCGGGGTTGTACCCCTTGTTCATAGACTTGTCGTTAGTAGAGTTTTGATACATTGACTTTTAGGTTCTAGGGGTTGAATTTCCGCATTGTTAGTTTATTAATGTTAAACTTTTGTTAGAGTTTATGGGAGCTCTATTTCTTTCCTTAGTATTCTTCTTGCTTTCGTGTACTTAAATGCCTTAGTTTTGGTTTAGTTGCTTGGTTTGAGTTGTAGTAGTGGTTCTCCCACCGGAGGGTTAGTGTGGGTGACAATCACGACGGTCAGGGTCGTGACATTATTTATGTCAAAAGTAACTGATTTCTATGCATGTGTACACCTATATATTTATCAAATATCACAAAAATAATGACTTTTGATAGAAAGTATATTTAAAAAGGAAAAGGAAAACACTCAAATATGATATCGAACTTTGAGAAAAAGGCCTATCTATGTCATCCGTTATAAGTTTGGCTCATCTATGTCATTTTTCGTTTGAGAAAAAGGTTCATCCATGCTATTATTTGTATACTTGAAATATTTTCAATTTAGCAAAATCATTTTTTACACGCGGTCAATTATGATTGTGTCACATATTAATTAAATCTTTTTTTTAAAGGAAAAAGACTCAGATATGCCATTGAACTTTGAGAAAAAGTTCATCTGTGTCATTCGTTAAAAGTTAAGATCATCTATGTCATTTCTGTTAACAAATAATCACATGGATGAGCCTTTTATCAAACAAAAATGGCATAGATGAGCCAAACTTTCAATGGATGACATAGATGAGCATTTTCTCAAAGTTCGCTAACATATTTAAGTCTTTTTCCTTAAAAAATCCACTTATTTTTTTTAAAAAAAAAAAATAGTTACATTATCATATAAGTAATTTTTGAATTTAGTAGGATCCAATCTATCTGGTACCGGATAACAACAATGATCAGATTATAGTAATTCACTAATGAAACAAAAATCATAAAGAGTATTTACTTGACGTTTGAATTCATAAGTCCGTCATATTAAATATAAATGACCAAGAGAAGAGTTTTGTACAGTAAAGGAGGGCACTTGATCGACATAGAGAGATAACATAATCTTTTTTATAGTCCGTCGTCTTAGAGGAAAAAAATATAATTTATTAAAGTTATTGACTTAGAGAGAAAACAAAAAAAATATTCATTCGGAAGTATGTTGGACCATATTTATTAAATATACAGATAACTGTAGACAGTGAAATTTTATTGATAAATCCATAATAAATTTTGGAGTAATCCATAAATTCATGATATATAGACCAAGTGAAATTACTGATTAATAAAGCCGGATTAATATTTATGTCAAAATATATGACTTAAATAATGTCCAAATTACATTTGGGCCAGTCCATTAAGTTAACAAGACGAGCCCAATTCATGCTCTTCAAGCCCAAGGTCCTCTAAAATTACTTGAAGACCGAAATACCCCCAAAACCCTAGCTCACAACTACATAAAGGGGTTCTCATGAGACATGAAAAAGGCAAAAAAAGAAGAACACACACAGAGAAATACATAGAGAATCCTTGCTCTTCAGTGGTGATCTGCAAGTCTTTCACATACAAAGAAGTCTCCGCTCCAAGTGTTGAGCCACAAGTATTCCATCAAATCAAGAACATTCGTGATGAGAATAATCAGGGGATTGCATATCCTTTCTTAAAGATTTTTATAAAGATTGTAACCTTCGCATAAATTCAAATACAAATACTGTTGTTTGCTTGCTATTTTTCTTTCTTGTTTGCTGTATTTCAGCAACGAAACTTTAGACGCATACAAATTGGCACGCCCAGTGGGACAATCTTTACCTCTCATATTTTCTCTTCGAAAATCAAAGTTCAAGAACACTAAGATGGCTTTTTAGAAGATCAACTCGAAATTTGCATCTGCATCCAAATATGGATCTACCTCCATATCCATATCTGCATCTGCATCTGCATAAACTGATGGATCCAAATTTTGCATCGCTGTGGAAAACATCCTTGATGTTAATGTGGGAAACATAGTACCTATCACAAGGAACCAAGCCAAATTCCTAGGAAAACAAGCCTCTCGAGTGCCGTCCGAATCTGCTATTGTCTTTGGTTCGTTTACAAAAGGTGTAAAGGTTCCTCCAAAAGCCGCAAAAGAAGACATCGCTTAAATGGTCGAGAGGGTTATTGCCCAATTGAGCCTATCTAGATACAAAAATCCCTTCGCTTCAATCGACAATGATGTCTTAAGCATGGGATCTACCCCACATAACATGTTTGCATCTCATGTTTAGAAAATCAACGCTATTCTCCATCACCTACCATGGTAATGCACACGATGGTGACTAACACTTTATCCGTAGAAGAACAACTTGTGAGCTTGACAAAAGCTATCGAGGACTTGACCAAGTATATTCAAGATCAAGATGCTTGATTTTTAAGCTAACTGATAGGGTGGAATGCATGATGGATGAAGAATCAATTTATGCACTTGGAAAATGTCCGCAAGTACAAGAGACGGTCGATCACCGCAGAAAGCAGGAGCATGCTAAAGAGATCCAAGTTTCCTTTGAAGGAACAATCTCGATCAACCAAATCTAGAAGTTCATCATGGAGACCATTAATCACAAGTATGAGGTTGCTAAAAAATCCTCCTTTAAATATGCAAGGCCATACACTATAAGGATTGATAACTTAAAAATTCCTGCCGGTTATCAACCTCTAAAATTTCAATAGTTCGTTGGTAAGGGAAACCTAAAGAAACATGTGGCACACTTCATTAAAACCTGCAACAATGCTGGAACATATGGTGATTACCTCGTCAAACAATTTGTCCGCTCCATTAAGAATAACGTTTTCCATTGGTACACAGACCTTGAGTCTGGTTCTATTGATAGTTGGAAACAAATGGAGCAAGAATTTCTCAACTGCTTCTATAGCACAAGACGTACCGTAAGCATGGTGGAACTTACAAATACACGTCAGTGAAACGAAGAGCCGGTCTTTGACTTCATTAATCGATAGAGACATGCAAGTCTAAACTGTAAAGACAAACTTGGTGAAGCTTCAGGCATAGAGATGTGCGTTCAAGGTATGCATTGGGGTCTCCACTATATTTTTCAAGGCATAAAGCCTAAACCTTTTGAAGAATAGGCCACTCACGCTCATGATGTGGAGTTAAGCTTGTCGTCGATTTGAAGTAAAAAGTCACCTGTCCACGAACTCTACAAGGGCAAAGAAATGCAAGAATTTAGGAAAGTGAGATATTTGTCCAAGGCTGAAAACAAAGAATCCATGAACGTCAATGCTTCTCAGGCAAAATTCACCACCAAGGTAGGCAATATGCAGAGTGCAAAAGCGACTGCTTCTTCTGAAGGACAAATCAAAAGCTCACCTTGAAGGAAATGCAACAAAAGGACTATCCATTTCTTTACTCAGATATCTCCGCAATCTTTGATGAACTCCTTGAGAAGAAACTCTTTGAGTTAAGAAATGAAACGATAAAATGAAGCTGGGAGGAATGATGATCCAAAATACTGCAAATACCACCGATTGGTTGGCCATCCTATCGAGATATGCTTCGTCTTTAAGGATAAAATCATAGACTTAGCTCGCGAAGGGAAGATTGAACTCGAAGATGAGAAATTGAGTTCAAATCAAGTCAGTATTGCTTTTGACTTACCCAATCCGATCATGACCTGCAATTTTGTTGAAGGAAATGACAACAAGTCATCCCAAACATTAATCAGAAAATAATGGTTAAGTTTGGAGACTTCGAACTCATTGATGTAAATGAGTTAATGCCTCTGCCTATGCTATGTGATGTGGTCTCCGTAGGAGAAGGACCGACAAAAGAAAATGGAGACCAAGTAGATCATTTTGATGATTGGGGCTGGACTCTCGTAACTCGTTGTAAATGTCGAAAGGCAAGTTAGCATAAAGAGTCAATGAAGCGACATGTTAGGGAAAAGATGATAAGGAGACCCAAACTAAAAACCTTGATTGTGCACTCAAAGAAGGAGGAAATAAAGGTGCACCACTACCAAGAGTTGCATCAATCAATTACATTAGGAGAATATTTTCCAAGTTGGTTTTACACCAAGTTCACATGCGATGGCACAAAAACTCTATGTTGTAATGTCGATGAGTATGAAGCGAAAGATACAACTGCATCATGTACATCACCAAAAGATGCTTCAAAGTCATCTCCTGAAGTCGAGAATGTGTGCATGGCTAAAATCACATTCTTTGATGATGATCTTCTACTAGGTGACACACTTCATAATCACCCTTTATTCATGGTTGGTTTTGCATGTGAGAAAAGGGTGACTAGAATCCTAGTCGATGGTGGATCTAGATTAACATCCTTCCGATTCACACCATGAAAGAACTTGGGATCTCAACAACGGATCTTACTGAAAGTCGCTTGATGATACAAGGATTCAACCAAGGAGGACAAGGGGCCATTGGGGCCGTCAAAATAGACCTCACTATTGAACAGTTGCAATCAAGCGTGTGGTTACATGTAATTGGTGTAAAGACTTCATATAACATCTTGCTTGGTAGGCCAAGGGTACATGAGAACAAAGTAATCTCATATACCTACCACCTATGTTTAAATTATTATCAAGATAGAGTTGCGAAAAATATTATTGCAGATAATAATCCCTTCACTGAAGCCGAAGCACACTTTGCTGATGTGAAGTTTTATTTGAAGAAATATGCCACAAAAATTGATGATATTGCATCCAAAGATGATGAGCTCCTGAACAAGAAGTCTAAGGTAGTTGTTGATAAGACAAAAATCGTTAGCTAGGAAGATCAAAAGCTTGGCATTTCAGACAAGACACCCAACATGAATAGTGTCTTTTCAAGTAAAAAAGTGAGACCCATTCTTTGCTATGTTCAAAAGTCCAAGAAGGATGATGGAAACTCTCTCAAATTACAATAAAATGCACTAGAAGGGCTGACCTTTCCTGTTAAGCAGATTGATGTGGTGAAGTCATCCCCAAAATCACATTCTTTATTATGTTCAAAAGTCTAAGAAGGATGATGGAAACTCTCTCAAATTACAATAAAATGCACTAGAATGGCTGACCTTTCTAGTTAAGCAGATTGATGTGATAAAGTCATCCCCAAAATCACTTGGAAAATTTGTGGCTCCTAAATTGTCAAAACATAAAGCACTCCCAACGAGGCGAACCCTCATCCTAGTTGACTACAAGGGGAAGACTAACTCCAGCATACAAAGTTTAAAAATGAATAAAAACTCATGAAACTCAATTATAAAGCTTTAACTCAAATGAAAAACTTTGAATAAAAATAAATTATTCAACTCCCCATAAAATAGGCAACTTAAGTCTTTAAAAAATTTAACAAAATAAATAAATAGATTTCTAAAACTATACTGTCTATCTATGCAGCCTCTAAATGACAAAGATGGAAGTCGGGACAAGACCCACGACATACTGACAAAACAAAAAGTAAATGGAATCCTCGGGAAGCAAGGAGGCTCACCATAGCTAACTCTAACTCCATGTGATATCAACGAAGCTCCGGTTGATGATCTTGAATACATGTATCCGCTTCATGAAACGATGCTTGCCAAATGGCTCAGTACGTGGAGTGTACGAGCATGTAAGGGGAATTCTAAAGCATAAACATAAGGTTGAAGTTGATAAAAAGGAAACATACTTACCTCTTTTCAACTCACTCAACTAAACTCAACTCAAAGAAACATAGTTCAACTCAACTCAGAGAAAATAGAGCCCAACTCAATGATAAAAATATTAAACTCGGTGAAATAAGGCTCAACTCAATAATAAGATACTCAACTTTGGGTACTCAACTCTAGATACTCAACTCAATATAAAGAAACGATAAGAGATGCATTATATGGAAAGCTTTTAAAATAATAGAAAGCAACTAAATGTATTTAAGAATACAATATACTCAGTGTGTATGTAAGTATACAATATAAACTCTGTTTGTATATGAAAAAATAATTAAACTTAGTGTATATAAAAATACAAATATCTCTGTGGGAGTTTCTCAAACCGACATCCATCACTTATGAGCTATG
This sequence comes from Solanum verrucosum, assembly GCF_900185275.1. Lineage (NCBI taxonomy): Eukaryota > Viridiplantae > Streptophyta > Magnoliopsida > Solanales > Solanaceae > Solanum > Solanum verrucosum. Next base: position 1,817,935 of record NW_026020705.1, read on the forward strand.
TGATTATAGAACGTTTTACCTCACGCTGCTAGGGCCGTCCTATACTTTGCAAGTGGTATAGAACCTAACTACTAAGTGGATCTACTAGTCTATACTTAAAAGCACTAAGGAATAATCTAAAAAGTATGACCTTTTTCTACCCATGTTGGCTACATTGTTTATGGGGGCTGTGAGTTGTCCGAAGTCTCCCCTATATTGGTGCTCAATACTATTCCCAAAAATGTAACTAGCTCATATGTTTAAAAACATAACTCTTTCTGTGATTTGAGATAATTGCTCAAAAACTAGCTCAAAGGCTCTCTTGGAAATCAGTAGTTTTATAACTTCCAAACCAAGCTTTAGTGAAACAAATTAATCATTAGAAAAATAGATAATACCTTAAACGAAGAGTGGTCAACTGAAAATCGCTCCACTCCTTATTTCTCCAGTTTGCTTAAAAAACTGTTGCTTTGGGGAAATTTCTCTTATTTTGATAAAACTTGGTACTCAGTCTGAGCACAGTGACCTCAGAACGAGACTACTAGTGTGGTCCAATGAAGAACCAGATTCGCTTCCCCCCTGCTTCATTAATTTGAAGTTACAGGCTAATTTAGGTCAGCGATTAGGCCCTCTGAACACCAAATTGAAGGAGTTACCAACTGGGTTCCATGAGTTGCATTTTAAAGAAAATAAGGACTAAATACAAATAAAATCTCTCTACTAAAACAAACCGTAAGAAAATTAGAAAAATAAAGAACCAAATTTACACCATTATTTACACTTGCAGGTGTAATATAAATAACATTGTATCTACATAGTACTTACAGATTCAGTAGATACTTATCTATGTCATCGACGATGACAGCGAGAATAAGAGCAAAATTTGGATACAAGTTCTTTGCTGCTGGTTGGGTAAATGAAGAAGAAGGGAAATATAAATGGAATACAAAAGATATAAAAGCCCTAATTATAAGGTGGGAAAATAAGGAGCCAAATGAAAAGCGTTGCCATACATATTTTTATTAAATAACTATTGCTATAGAGACAACTATAGCAACGAATATTGTAAGTGTTGTAATAGTTATATCTACCGCAACAGTTCTTCTTGTACTGCAACAGTTCAATTAGATAAGTGTTCTAATAGACCCAATAATCTTATGCAACGGGCGGAACCATTGCCATTGACTATCTATCGCCACAGTTGTATAACCGTTGCAAGAAAAAGTGTTGCCATAGGTTCAATTTCTAGTAATGTAGGTAAATAGATATTTGATTGAAGCACATGTGATATCAATATATACTTCCCACCAAAATTCAAAAACCTATTCTGCCAAGATTTGATCCTCTTCATCACCTTTTTCACTAAATCCTCAAAAATGAGCCTTATTCTTTCTCCCATAGAAAACGGGACAACCTAGGTATATGAAAGGAAAGGAACCCTATCTAATTCATGTGATTCTTCTTATCTTATTGTTGATAGCAAGAGGATTCGGTGCGGAATTCATTTTACTGGTAGATGATAAATTCATGATATACTAAGATATTTTTGGTAGTGTGGTAGGTGAGGATTTCATGACATTTTTGGTAGGTGTACCATTTTTGGTAGGTGAGGAATCCATTTTAAAGATTTTATTATAATATTCTTTTGCTAAGTGTTTTAATCTTGATATCTCTTTAATATTATTTATGATATATTCTAGATATAACATATCTTGGGTTCTTAGGTACATATATAAATATTTCCATTAATTGTTCTAATAGTTTTATATTTTCCATAGCTTCTGTCCAATATTGTAAATATTCGTAGTTCATTTTAATCTGAATTTATTTCTAAATCATACCATTCTATTCTTTCGAGGTCTAAATCATGTAGGTCTATTTCATACCATTGTTGGTTTAATATATTTTCTGATTCGTTATCATTAAATATTTTTTCCCATATAATTCTTCTTAATTCAATTATCTCTATACCTTTAAGTATATATAGGATTAAAGTTTCATAGTTTTTTTATTATTTCATCATGCATGTATGTAGTTATGTTCTTTATCATGCAGGTTTTTTATTTCAAATTATTCCTTCTTATCATATTCATAATTGATTAAATTCATATTAGATCATTATGAACTAGATTATCTGTTTATCATGTTCTCCTGTCACTACTAGCATCGTACTTTAGCGGATACTTCCTTCTTATCAGCGCCTCAACTTTGTTTACTCCCCTAAACGGCTTTCCTTGCCTACCGATTTCAACATTAGGATGACATAGTATAGAAGTTTTCTCCCTGTTTTCAGTGTGCTAATAAACTAGAAATCATGATTCAAATAATTCTAATACATAATAACTAACATAAATTTATTCAATCATATATATGATATTCAGGAATATATGAAATTAGTTCTGCATATTTTTTGAACAATATACCTTTGCCTCTTACTTATCCATGATATCTGAAGTTTGTTCCATTATCTATTAAATATGAGTAGCTTAAGTATTAAATATTTGAGAGAGTGTTTATGAAAGTGCTTCGTTTATTCAAAGTCTGCCTTTTATGTTACATGTTCCTTCCTTTATATAGAAAGGAAATCCTACTACACTTACAAATTCTATCATATCTGCACAATAATGCACCTATAATGCACAATAATGCACTACCATGACTTTCTTACACATTACTATTTAGTTTATGACTTTTTACATTACCACACCTACCCACTTTACACTTGTCTCTACCACTTTTAATATGCCACATGCACATGCACACTACCCTACTTGTTGACTAATTTACACTACACAATAATGCACACTACTTGTCTTCTTACAATAAGACACAATAAGACTAATAATATTTACATGGTACTTTTTTTTATTATTTGCTTTTGGCCATATCTATTCTTTGCCTTATCTCTTTATCTATGACTTTCTTTGCACATGTGTCTTTTTATTTTTGTCTTCTTCTTCTTATCTTCTTTCGTCTCTATCTTATTTGATCATTCCAGCTGGACATCGGGAATCACATTATCTTCCCCATTACATTTTGAACATATATAGTCTGGATATTTGTATCCAATTAGCTTACAATATCTGGTTAATAGTTCATTTGAGATGAATCCCTTCTTAAATGCTCTGGTAATAGGTTGTTCTTCTGGTTTGAGTAGAGATAATATCCATTTTTGTACTTCATCCATATATGCTTGCCTTAGCTCCCTTGAGTTTGAATATATCATAAGTTGGTCTCGTGAATAATAACTCCATATTGCATTTCCATTTAGATAATTATTTGCTAGTTCTTGGATAATTGTTGACATACCAATTATTCTCTTATTAGCATAGAAACTTGGTATCTCAATTTCTTGTATCTCTGGTTGTTGTCCGATATCTTCTGGAATTATCATATCTCTGGTTAATCCTATTTTTATAACTTGTATTATTGGTTTTATTTCATCATATAGTATCTCCGTCGGGGCCACATAAAACTTTATATAAAATAGATTGCCTTTTGTTACTCTTTTATAGGTTATGAATGCTCTGTGTATCTCTGGTATACCGCTCAGTTCTTCTCCATCGTTTGTATAAACTGTACTTAATAATCCATAGTTGTAACAGGTTTTGACTAAATTTGCTTTAGTTTTTGGTTGAGCTATCAACTTATTGTACCCTTGTAATTTTTGGGTTAAATAATCTTGGGTTGGTTCTTTAGTGGTGGTAGATCTGGGATTAAGATTCAAATATGTTTGGATTTTATGTATATTCCTAATATAGGTTTGTGTGATATGGTTATAAATTTTTTTGTCTTTGTTTAGGCTCTCTGCATACGTTGAGGTTTGTGGTGATATAATCAATGGGTCTTTTGGTATTTTTGGTGTAAATGGTTTTTCAAACATTTTGTTTAGATTAGTGCTTGTATATTGTTTCCTAACTGTTTTGCTTGTACCTGCAGCTGCATTGAAACAATCATTATAGGGTTTTTGGAGTGTCCCAACGTCTCCTTCTAGCTCTGGATGTTTAGTGTCCTCCGATTGACATATCTCTGCATGTTTATAGTCATGCGGCTGACTTATAGCTTTAGACTTTAGTTTTTATATCTCATTGTCCATACTATCTACTTTGATACAAAGTGTAGTAATGGCTTTGAGTATATCTTTAATTGTATTTTCTTTCTCAGTCTAAGTAGCTTTGTCTTGACAAGTAATCTGGTGCATTTTTATATCCAAATGGTAATACATTCCATTCATAAAATCCTTGTGGTACTGTAAATGCTGTAAGTTTTTTAGATTCCTCTTCTAACTTAAGTGGTAAAATCCTGATTTGCAGTCAAATTTACTAAAGTAATTATATCCTTCTATTTGTCTTATTTTTAATATTTTATTTGGTATTGAGTAATTATATGTTTTAGTTTAATCAATAAGCATTCTACTTTTTTCTCTTTTTTGTTCACTATGTTTATTTACTATAAATGCTGAGCTTGTATGCTTGCTATTGCTTTCTTGTATGTACCCTTTTTCTAGTAATTCACTTATATGTATCTTAAATTCTGTTAAATCATTAAAATTATATTTTAATGGTTTTTGGGTTATTATACTATTATTATCAATTAGCTCAATTTTAATTTTTGTTTTATGTTTTTCCCATCCTTGTAAAGGATCTTCACTATATAATAATTCTAACTTATCTTGGATTATTTTTACTTTATCTATAGAGAATATAATTAATTCTATCTTAGGGTCTTCTTCCTTTATATTTTCTAATTTTTGTGTAATTTTTTCACTTCCTTTTATCCATTCTGTTGTTTTTCGTTTTTTGTTATTTACTCTTTTTGCTCCTATTTTTTGTTTACACGGTGTTGTGAACCACCAGTGTGTTTTTGTTATTATATGTGGGTATAATTTTTCTAAAAATGGCATTCCTAATAACATATCTTTTGTAGTCAATTCAAAGTTATATATTTCCTCTATAGTTAATATCTTATCCCATAATTGTATTTTTATATTTTTTGCCTTATATGTGATCATACTTCCTTCATTATTAAATCCTGTTACTACTATCGGTGTTTTAAATTTTTCCCATTTATCTTCTGGTAAACAATTGTATTTACATATATTAGCTTCTGCTCCCGTATCTATCATTGGTGTATAATATCTGTTGTAATATCCCTCTATTATTATCTTTGCAAGTATATATATTTTCATATTTTTATCATACTAAAGTTCTTTTTATTATTACTCTTTTATTTTCATAATTTATTGTCAACTGTTTGTCTTCTAGATTATATGGTTTTACTTGTTCTAGCCATTTTATGCCTAAAGTGATATTTTCATCTCCTTAATATATTTTGAATTTTATTACTATTGGTACTCCTCTAATGATTATTTCCTTTTCTGTAGTTTCTTCGGTATACATTAATGCTTTTGGTAGTTCGGGGCATAATTGTTCAGTAGTTATTATTTCATCTTCCGTCACTAATTCTCTTGTAATATAGTTTTCTTCTTGTCCTATTTATTAATATTAAATATTTTCGGTGTTCCATTACTCCCGTTATGTAGTAATGATGTGGTTTTATTTCTTCTTCCATTGATTTTTGTGGAGTTTTATCTATTCTTCTTGAGGTACTCATTTTTGATGAAATTTGGGGTATTTCACAGTTTATTCTTTTTGATGTGCTTACTCTTTCTTTTACTATTTCTAAATCTTCTTTTATATCAATCTCATTATAACTATAATCATTATTATCTATGACTGTAACTATCCTTTCAAAAGGATTTTCTATTTTTATTTTATTTATTTTATTTTTTGCTGTTATTTTATGTTTCGTTGTTAAAACATATAAGTTTTTACATCTAGCTGTAAATATTTTACTTCCCGGGGCTAGTTCTATTCCTGATATTTTTCAATATAATACTAGTGATTTATCTATATTCCTGTCATTTATTGCTACTGAGTAGTTATCACTTATTATAAATTTAAATTTTTGGTATATGAGGTTACCTTTTACTGCACATATTATACTCTTTTCTATGGGTTGTATGATTCTATCATCCGCTAATTATATTTCTATGGGTGTATCTATTCCTTCTCTAGAACATGCTTTTATTAGTATTTCTGTTCCTCCTAAATGCACATATTTAATTGGGTTTTTAGCCTTAATATCTTGTATTTCTTTCTTTATTATTCGTTTGTTTATTATTGGTATTTTAGCCTTTCCTTTGGTGTATTTGCAATCTATGATATGTTCTCTTTGACTTACTACATAATGATATGTTCTCTTTGACTTACAACATAATACTCTTCTTTTTGTCGTTTAAACCAATTTATTATTGTTGGTATTTCGAATATTTTTTCTACGCTTAGGTCTAATTCTTTTCCTTTTATTTGTTCAAATATGCTATTATCAAATATTATTTTTTGTTCTAAAGATTCTTCATCTTGATGATTTTCTTTAGTTATTATTTGTATATATGTTTCAGTCATTTATATAGTATTCATTATCTGATTCTGTTACTGAATTATTTTCTATTTCATTTTCCAAAAATTCATATATATTATCATTGCTTTCTAATTCATAATCTATGTACTCTATCTGCGTATATTTTTCATTGTCTATTATTATTTCTGATATTTGTTTTTTCTTTGGATTTTTAGGTAATTTACAATCTCTAGCTATATGTCCTAATTTTCCACAATTATAACAAGTACATTCCGTTAGTTTTCTTTTTGGTCTATATGGTCTTTTGGTTTTATAGTTTTTTACATAGTATTTTCTTCTTGGTTTTTTATATTTATATTTCGATCTATATTTTTTGTTATATCTCTTTTTATAGTATTTATCCGCACAACCAAATTGGGGTGCCGTTTTATTTTTGCAACATGCTAAATTTTTTACTAGTATTTTTTCCATTTTTATTTCTTCTTTATGTTTTTCACATAGTTCTATAAACCATCGTTGTAAGAATTTTATTCTAGCTCCTAAGGTATCTGTTAATCCTGCTTCATTCCAACTTTTTATTACTTTTGAATTAAAAGGTTCTGGTAATTTTGTAAAATATAATTTTCTTATTTCCTTACTTTCTTCTGTGCTATATGTTCCTTTATAATAATATTCTCTAAATGCACATGTATATTCATCTATATAACACATATTACATATTGCTAATTTTGTCATTAGATTCCGGTTTATGATTTTTTCTCTATTTTGTTCTTCTACTTCTGTTGTCATACTACTAAATTCATTTCTTATAGCTATTTCGTATTTATGTAATATTTCCATAGTTGTAGTAGCTAATTCACCATTAGATTTTTTATTACTTCTTAGAGTTTTTAAACTTTCATCTGATAAATTTTGTAGCCATAATTTTACTGTTCCTATAAGTGTTCTTTCTATATATCCTGGTGTTTCTGTCATTCCTATTTTTTTATCTATTAATTGTTTTGATATATATCTCATCCATAATTGGATTGTTTTATTTATATCTGCTACACAGTCTAAATCTATAAATTCATGTTGTTTAGTTATTGGTTTAGGTGTCCATTTTTTATTTAATCTTTTATCCCATATAGTTTTTTCTTTATCATATTGTCCATAGTTTGCATTATAATATTTTAAATTTTTTGTGTTTTCTATTCCTGATATACTAGGTTTTCATCCATGTCTACGTCTCCTGTATTTACTTCTAAATTCTTTGTATTATCTATGTTTGCTAAAAGTTACGTGTATGTTTCGCTTGTTTCCGAATGCTGTTCATCTAGATCATCGTTATTTATTTCATCAATTCTTATTTCAGGTAGATTATCTTGGTTATTTTCTTCTTTTTCTTCTAGTTCTTCTTCTAATTGCAATTTTTTTCTTTAAATTTATTTATCTCATTTGCTAATTTCGTTTTTTGTTCTTTTTCTTTTTGTTTAATTTCATACATTTCTTTTAATATTGCCAGCTCTTTTTCTAGCTCTATTATTTTAGTATTTTTTACTTCTTCTAATTGTTGTACTTCCTTTTTTGCTTGTTGTTTTATTTTTTCAATTTCCGTTTTTCTATCTATTTCTTCATTTTTCTTTGTTATTCTTATCATAACAGTTAAACTATCTTCTAGTTTTACCGTTTCTTTTTCTAACATTAAACTTAGATTGTCACCTATTCTTATATCTTCTTCCTAGATTAGAAAATATTATTTTTATTTTTAATCCGTCATAGTTTTCATATGTTTTTTCATCTATTGCGTATTCTTCTTTGTTCATTTATAAGTTGTGTTGTAGTTTATATTCTGAGCTTTTTATTTGTATTTGTAGATATAAAATAGTTTTTCTCTGTGCTACTATAGATTTTTTACAAATTCCTGCAAATATATTACTGTTAAGTCTATTTTGCCTATGTCTCAATTCTTATCTTTTTGCTATAATTATTTCGGTAAGTTTTTGTCTATATTCGTTATTCTCGTTATTCATTGTATCTTTAAGTATTGAATATATTTATATTCTATTTTAGATATATTATCTATTAATTGATCTAATTTTTCGTTATCAGTTTTTGTGATATTGAGTTATTTATATTTCGGATATAATTTGTTTAATTTTCTTCTTATTTTTCTTAACTTTCTACTAGTATGTTTCTTCTTATATTTCTTTTCATCCATAGCTATCCTCTTAATATCTTCATCATCATTCTCATGTAAGTAGGTTGTCCTGAGCAAAATAAGATGGTATCATCTACATAGGATAAACTTCTTACTTAAGGACTCCATTTTGGAAGACCATATCCTTTGAAATTAGTATCCTCAAACAATATGTTTAAGTTTCTGGATAAAATTTCAGCTCCAATAATGAATAAAGTTGGAGAAATAGGATCCCCTTGTTTGAGACCCCTTGAAGACTTGAAGAATTCAAAAGACTGTCCATTCAGAAGGACAGAGTACCAGTTGTTAGATAACAACCTCCATATCATATCTATAATTAGTTCTGCAAACCCAAACTTCCTTAACACTTTAGTAAGGCAAATCCATGTTACTCTATCATAAGTCTTAGCCATGTCAAGCGTAACTACCACATTATGCAACTTATTTCTTTTGTTTATATCTCTTATTATTTCCTGGGCCAACAACACATTTTCAGTAATACTTCTTCCCTTAATGAATCATGTTTGATTGGTAGAAATAATCTGAGGTAAAATAGCTACCAGTTTCCCATGTACTACTCTAGAAATGATCTTATTAACAAAGGTGCTAAGACTAATAGGCCTTAAGTCTCCAAATGTATCAAATCTCCTCCTTTTTTGGTATCAAAACCAAATTAGTATGAGTTATGAATCTGGGCAATTCCTGACCACAAAAGAAAGCCTTGACCATGTTGGTTATGTCCTCATCTATGATATCCCATCATGTCTGAAAGAAATGACCCGAAAATCCATCTGGACCACTAGCACTATCACTATTCAGGGCAAATACCATCTTTTTTACCTCCTCCTTGCTAGGCATTCTAGTTATCATCTCATTCTGATCTCCTGTAATCACTTTAGGAATGGCCTCCAACATGTCATAGTTGTTTGTGAAATTGGTTTCCATGAACTGATCCTTGAACACTGTCACAGCCTCCTCCCCTATACTTTTAGTTGAGGTGATCAAATCCCCATGGGAATTCTTTATTTTAGCCATGTGCAATTTCCTTTTTCTCCCCTTGACATAAGAATGTTTTTTTTGTATTCCTATCTCCATCCTGAAACCACCTCATTCCAGCTTTTTGTTTCCAATACTCCTCTTCCAAATGTAGGAAATTTTTGAGATCTGCCTCTGCCTTGCTCAATTCTTCCATGTTGCATGCAGATGTGTTTATCTCTAATTGTGCCTCTTTCACCTTAATAACATCTTCCAATGTAAGCAATCTGTTGAACAATGTTACCAAGGGTTACTTTACTCCATTTAGCCAGTACCTCTTTAACCTTCTTGCTTTTCTTCTGATAAATAGTGAAAGGAGACCCTTCCTCTATTCCTGCCCAACATTCCTCCACCTACTTTTTAAAATCTGAATGCTTTGTCCAGAAATTCAAAAACTTGAAAGGCCTAGACACCGACTCCTGAGTAGCATTACATGTTACATGTAGAGGGACATGGTCTGACCCCTCCCTAATCAAATGATGTACCTCACTATCAGGCAATAGCTCCATGAATTCATTGTTTCCAGAACTCTGTCTAGTCTTTTAAAAATGCAATCCTTCTCAATTCTCCCATTCCACCAAATAAATTTACTTCCTGAGTAATTTAAAGCACAATTATTCAAACATTGAGCAAAATCAATGGTTTTGTGTTGTGTGACAAGAAGGCCACCCAACTTTTCTTCCTCTTTTAATATAACATTGAAATCTCCTCCTACTATCCAAGGTTCTTAAGTATTCATTGCAATCACCTCTAAATCCTCCCATAACTCTAATCTTTCCAGGGCACTGCACTTTGCATATAATGCTGAAACTGTCCTTGCCAATCCCCATTCTAAAAAATCTATATCTTTGCCGAGCAATTCACCATAGCATATTGTAGATTCAACTTTCTCCTGTACTCCTCTACTACCAGTGGGCTTTGAAATGACTCTAAAAGAGAGATATATGTGTAATGATGTCTTCTCTGCAGATCTATTAACCTCTCAAAACCATTTTTAGATTTAACAGATCTAATATTCTAAAATATAATTTTGTTAATCATTGATCAGATTGATTGGCCTGCCCCTTCCTACTCCTTGTACGTTGTTGTATTAAATGGAACAACATTGCCCCTATATTTTTTGTTGCTTTCCTTCAACTTGTTTATCTGCGTAGGTGACAGATCTCCTGATGAAGCAATATCCTCAATGTTGTTATCAATATCCTCTTCTTCTTCCTGCATTCTTCTTTTTTCCGCTTCATCATAGGATATATTATCCAAGAAAAGTGTCTCCTGTAAAGGATTAATAATTTGTATGGGTTGAGGACCTGTTGTGTCTGTTGGTGTTCCTGTCTCATCCCCACATTATCCAAGAAATTTTGTTTTAAGACTACGCTAATCTCTTTTCATATTCAAATTACTGACAGGTAATTTCCTGTGAAGATTCTGTTAGTGTGTTACGGATAAGGTGAGAATACTAAACAAGCTTGACAGTGGACTAATCTTCGATTTTGAATTTTGTTTTGTATGATTTGTATGATTGTCTAACCAATCTGCTAAACTAACCTTGTAATCGTTCAGCCATAAGATTGAAAAGATGATGCACCTAAAACACTAATTTAATTACTGTTTTGTTGTCATTTCATGTTATCAGAATTCTAAATTTGTAATCGTGTATGGACGGAGGATTTTTGTTGCGTAAATATATAAGATTATTTTGTATGATTTTTTCATTTGTGCTTCGATTTGATTATAATTCAATTCGTGATAATCATAGGTATAAAGTTCATATCCATCAGTCATGGACAAAACAATTTGTTAGGAATTTGCCTTAGATTAGTTGTTTAGTTTACTTTTCTTTTGATTAATCTCTGATGGAAGTTCTTTCATGTGATTTGGAGACTTAATATAGCTTTATTTAGGATTATCCTCATCTTATCTTAAGTCGGGTTGTGCCAGTAGCTTGGTTCCCTTTTATGATTGAGATTTACAAGTGTTAAGTTATATATCAATGCAACAGTTTAACTTTGACGTTTTGTATAGGATAGTTGAGGTTTGGATAAACTTAGGTTCGATTGGGATTTGGGCAAGAGGAGTGGACGTTAATCTTCTCTGGTCTCTTTGTTTTGACTCGAGTTTGAAGTCTGTTGCAACCTGTTAAATCCAATTCTGTTTTTCTTGATGCACTTTGTTACTGCTCTTCCTTTTTTTTTAAAAATAAAATAAAAAGATTGTGTATGTTTTGGTCGAGGTCATTAGAAATTTGTTTAATTGCTAGACATGAGTCACTTTATGGATTCCACTGGTGACGTTTGATTTTCTTGCTATAAACAGGCGACACAATGGACATTTTATCTTTCCGTTTCTTCTGTTCTTCTGACAGTTGTTGCTCCATGTAATAGTTATGGTTTCAGGTAAATGAATTGTGGCAGGCATTTGCTAATTCAGTTTTCTCTTAGACTATTTTAAAAAACATAAATTTGGAATTAAAGAAAGCATCTCTCTGTTTTGTTAAATTACTATCGATTACATATGTATTAATAAGCTTGCTGCCGCACCTTCTTTCTTGGCTTGGTTTGGATGGATGCAAAACTCCATATTGAAATAAATATTGTGAGATCTTAACATCTCTGGCTTCCACCTTCTGCAGTTCAATCAAGATGTGATCAGACCAATCACTACTTACCATCGCACGTCCTCTGTTGAAAATTGAAATTTTAAAATCAAAGGACAAACAAGTTCCCAGTTTGTTCATGCAAAAGTACCTGATGAAGAGGTTGAATCTTTCTTACGAAAATGAGGTAATTAACTTTTTGTATTTGTGGCAATTTAGCAATCAATAAATATGATTAACATTTATTTACAATCCTACCTATTGTGATTTAAGTGCTGAAAAATTATGTAGGAGCATGAATTCCTGTAGTTTATTATTCTGTTGGATGTAGTGTGGTCAATATTATGAGTGCAACGCCAAAAATAGTTCACATCTCGAATTGAAACAATGCCAAAAATAGTTCAGATCTCCAGTTGGAATGAATTACTGATGTAAAAAGTTGCTTGCGAAGCAAGTTGCCGTCGCAACATCTTGCTGTCATAGCACTGGAAACTCCTTAAGCAAAATTATACGTATTGGGTTATCTGATCAATTTTTAGTAGTTCTTCGTTTATTAAAACATATGCAATTCACGCTCTCTGTTTCAATGGTGTTTGGATCTGATAACTTTTTCAGAAATCAAAATTCTTCCCCAATTGCCACAAACTGATGCTATTGATCCTTTTCGATATGACATGTAGCAATGTTTTTCTAAATTCTGTAAGAACATGAAGTTGGATCACGATCGTTTTTATTTTTCTTTACTTCGTTAACCTTCTTCCTCATCTCAAATGAGTGCTGAGTCTGTTACCATGGTTTTGTTTCGAGATATCAATTTTAAGATCAGTGAAGATTTCTCCTTCAAGATTCTACATTTTTACTGGATCAACTAAACAAACATGGCATTCAATATGGAAGTTATAAGTCAGTCTTGTAGGCTATATTGTTGTTCGAAGTCGAGATATATACCAGTACAAAATATAGACACATTCTTCAAATTTTTATTAATGTTCTAATTTTTGTATAATATTAGCCTGAAATATTCTAAAATGGAGCTATATGCTAAGTCTGGAATCATATGACCGACCCCAACTTGAGTTTGGGATTGAAACATAGTTATTCTTATTATATACATTTCGAGTTCTATGGTATTACCTAATGAAATTTATTCATCGCGTGATTGACTTCATCCTCTATCAGCTGGCAGAAATTGTCAACCAAGGAAAATTGGTCTCAGAAACCCGATTCATGTCATATGGAGATAGACGAGCAAGGATTGAGGCTGGAGTTACTTCAGCGCTGCTTGAATTGACCCTTCTAGGTGGGCATCGAGAATCTTGGAATGGTTGAGAGTAGACAAAGCATCATTCCTTCGACGTGTAGGTAATGTAGAGAATAAGAGAAATACGACTAAACTTATACCATTATAACAGTCCGTTCACTTCTACCTCACTTGGAGTCAACTATAACAAAAATTTACCCAAAAGATATCATCATATATGCACATTGTAGTACACCTTATGCCTTCCAAACCAAACTAATTTTTGCTTCAATTTTGATTTCAGGTACTTTAACTCTGTGGATAACACTCTGAAAACATGCCATAGCTGTGATGAAGACGATTACACGGCATTTCATTGTACCTCAACTAAACGTAATTAGTGAAGAAAATGCACCCAACCCCATCTACAAATCAACCTAAGAATAACATATTGTATCTCCTTTTACAAATTTACGATAATACTTTGCTCATGTTGGGCCCGGGCATCGCCAGGGGTTATCTCACTAGTTATAACAAATAGATGGCAATTGCTAAATTTCATGAACAGGGGAAGGGCCTTTAATGTTTGGAATGTAAATTATTGTATTTCGACGTACAACAAAAAAAAAAGAGGTTGGACAGTAAGAATTTTTTTGTTGTTTAAAGCATAAATTTGAATAATTTTGTGAAGAACTTTGAATGAATAAATGATCTGGTAGGTTGGTAATATAACAGGTTAACTGAATTACTCAAAGTATGAGTAAATATAGTTCGATGAAATGAGAATCAATCATGGCACTCTGTGGGTTGGCTATTTCAATTAGCCAAAACAAAGAGATTTTGACAAGAGAACGATATAATGCGATTATAGATTGATTGGAGGGAGTCATACAAATTACTTGAGATGACGAGTTTTGTATTTCGACACAAACACTCTGAGTAGTAGTCTTACACCGTCTTATAACTTTCATTATTTTAACATGGTTTATAAGGTGAATGCTTTATCGAATGTTTTGAACTTGCATATGGGACAAGTCTTTTGTTTGATATGATACCGAAATAGTTATTTGAGATGAATTCAATTTTATAAGACATGTTTCTTGATACCTGAGATATGATTACTGTTATTGAAAGAATTTGCCAGTTTCCATCACATGTCTTAACTTAGTCATCTGATAAAAAGAATAGTCCAAAGGTTCGAAGTCATCAAGGGTCACCTTTATAACACTCATCTCCAATTAAGGGAAACAACCAAGAGTAGTTGGAAAGGCTAAGAAAGAGGTCGTTGCATCACTGTGAGGGATTTTCGTGCACCTATGTGACATGTTGTATATCTCATTTGTGGAATGAGTACTAATTTTTTTCTCTTCACAATAGTAACATTAGTGTTAATGTTAAGACACTTATCTTTCCGTACCAAATTAAAGATAAAAATGGACATAATGACTAGAGGCACACAACAAAATAGGGCCAGAACAGCTCCAGGCACCTACAAAATTCAGATTTGTCTGAAAAAATATGTAGCCTTGAGAATCTCTAAAGAGGAAATCTCCAAGGTTATAACAACTCAAAAATCCTTAAACGGTTTTAGTAAATATTCTTGGGTGAAATACTTAAAGCTTTGCAAGCTCTAGCATATTCCAACGAGAGTAATGTACATTTGGCACCATTCAGATGGTGACATGAAAAAATACATGGTTTTAGATTGTATGGTTCGGAATATCAATAGGAGAACACCAACGATTTGAACAGGTTCACTAAGTTATTTATGGATTTCTTCTTCTCGACAGTTGGAAATATGTTACGTGATAAGTGATCAATCAAGTATTCAAGTAAGATACCAAACCTAATCAGTTTTTGTATGAGAATTTTAGCACGAGTCAATGAGTCAAAACTTGTGAACACTTAACACGTTGTGCAATACTTTTATTGGTGGGAACCCTGGTGGGAAATGCTGTTTTAGCTAGTTCAGCATGTATATGAATAGCTAGCTTGTCAGATTGGAAAAAAAAAATAAGAAGAAGAGGATATCATAACTAATCAAATTGTATTCATGTGGTTAATTTTTGACATGTCGTTGAGTATGGATGAATTATCTTCCTTGAAGGAGGAGGAGAAGACAAAGGGAGTTATAAAGATGGGTGATGTTATAGCTTTTATTTTAACAACTTTACCGTTTATGAAAAGGAAAAGAAGTTATTATATCTAATCTATGTTAAGACACGCAAGAGATCATACACCTAGTTGAACGAGTACCATTAGTGAGAAAATAAGATATATGTTTTCCTATGGATTTTCCATGACTACCATATATATGAGGAGTAGATTTTTATAATGATTTGACACCTGACCCTAGCTCATTTCAGATCCTCTGTACCGTTTGGCACCAAGGGGGTTGAGAGAGATAAAGAAACATTTTGTCGAACCTTATAGAAAGGACTTTATAGAAATCAATTATGCACAACTATCCCCCTTTTTGAAAAAAAAGGAAGGCAAGTCTGTATTACTATGCATTTATTGCTAACTATTAAAGACGGTAACAATAAGCAGTATACAACCATTGCCTCGTATATATGACATCTATAATTAATTGCAGGGGCATAATACATAAACATGACCCTTAACTTGGCACCAACTGACAATTATGACCTTTAACTTTGGGTGTGCACAAGTAGGCACTTAAACATGTATAAAATTGAACAAATAGACACATTCGTCCTACATGGCACCTTACATGAAAATTTTGTGTCCCATGTGGCGTTCTACATGTATTATGCCATGTAGGACGAATGTGTCTATTTGTTCAAATTTATACAAGTTTAAGTGCCTACTTGTGTATATCCAAAGTTGGAGGTCATAGTTATCCGTTGAAGCCAAGTTAAGGGTCATGTTTATGTATAATGCCTGACTATCGTAAGTTTAGAATCTAAAAAGGATAATCCTTTGGTAGCTTTCAGAATGTAGTGGATACCTTATAAGTTCCTAATGAAATCATTGGACAGACCATGCTCCAATTACATTCATGAACTTAAAGAATATGATCCTCAAGACTTTTACTGAAAGGTTTATACCAATGTTTATTAATTATATTGGGATTTATACTCGTATCCAGAAAGAACGAAAGGGTCATCTCAGGATTGTGTCTCAAACACTACAAAAATATCATCTTTAGGCAAAGTTCTTCATTGATGAATTTTATTTAGATTCAATGAAACTTCTCGATCACTCATATTAGAACTAAGGATATGATTATAGTGGATCCTAAAAGATAAGTGCAGTTCAAAATATAGAAGATTCATAATAATTTTTTTTTTTTTTTGCTTAGCCAGCAAGGGTACATGCATTTCATGTTGGATTCATCAGAATAATAGCACCATTGACAAAGTGTGCAGTTTCGATGAAAGGGGAACCTTTTCTGAACTCAAAACATAGTTAACCAGTGGATAATGTATTTCTTACAATCAGGATCTAGAGGATTCACCTTGTGTTGTGATGTTTCATGATTGAGATTAGGAATTATTTTCTTATGCAAATGGTTGTATGACAGATTATAACTCATAAAATGGAAATGATCACAATAAATCTCCTATGTAGAATTGGAGGCATAACTTAGATTTAAACAGTTTACAATGGTACCATTCTATATCGTATCAAAAAGATGTATAGGGTAGGAAATCTAAGAGTAGGTTAGTATATATAACAACGACAAAGAGACTATGGCCAAAGATTTGCACAGACTCAATAGCACATGTATCAATTTCAAGACATGTAATTTAAATATATTGGACAGCAAGATTATTTTGGTTGTTTAAAGCATAAATTTGAATAATTTTGGGAGGAACTTTGAATGAATAAATGGTCTGGTAAGTTGGTAATATAATGGATTAACTGCTGTAACACCCCGCTATGTGAAAGAATTAGAATTAGAAAGAAGCCACTTTTGGAAATAATCAAATTTGGAAATTTTAACAAGTTAAGCTAAGTATAAGTTTTGGGTAAACATAAAATGACCATAACTCCTAGCACATGATGAGTTAGATGGCTACAAGATACCATATGAAAGGTATTGGAATTATCTTTCCAACTCCACTAAGTTTACTCATTTTCGAGTTTGTTTGAGGGAGATATGCCCGTTTGAAGTCGGGATGTCCGAATAAGGAAAGTCAACCAGATTTTAAAAGGGGTATTTTGGACTTTTCCATACCCAATTAATTTATTTCGTTTTTGGTAATTACTTAGGGGTCTAAAATGAATTGGGTCCGTTTACGCACTCAAAGATTTCACTCTAGGGTTTTTAGAAGAAGAACGCAAGAGGAGAAAAGAGGAGAAAGAGCCAAAGTTTGTCGTTCTTGAGATTTTGCTTGTGAATTTCGCCAAGGGTTAATCCCTACGAGGTATGTGAGATCACACAACGTTGGGTTCGTTCACCCACGGGTCAATCATGATTTATTCAATGTATTTACATTCTTGAAAGTAGAGTAATTGAGTTCTTGATGGATTTTGTTGAGGTTTCTATTGGTTCTTGATTGTTGAAGTTGTTAAGAAGTTCTTGAATAAATTTCATGAGATTTGAGGTTTTTTTTTGAGTAGATTCTAGTATACTTTTGTTGGGTAATCGAATCTAAGTGTTTGGGGAAGGAACCAATCGAATCTAGACGAATTAGGGTCGCCTCGACACTGAGAGCGTCTCACATCAGTCTTTGAAGTTTGGGCTTCGGGGCGCCGCGCCACTCAGAGCGCCAGGGACACCAGGTCTATTTGTTCAAAAGTTAAGAGCCAAGTCTAGAGAGTTCTTAGAGTCTTTTCAAAAGTCTTTTGCAAATGCTTTAAACTTGTTTTAAGACTTGAGTTTTGAGTTGAGTAAAGTGTAAATAGTGAAGTTCATTTCTTCAAAAGAGTATATGGGGACTATGTATTTCGAAAGAGTAAATGTTTTCACTTTTTAACAAGAAAGGAAACACCGATTTCCAAAAGAGCATTTGAGCTAGTTTTCAGAAAAGAGTAAATGCTTTCACAATTAAGCAAGAGAGGAAACACTTATTTCCAAGAGAGCCATTGGGCTAGTTTTTGAGTAATTATCTCAAATCATAGAAAGAGTAATGTTTTTAAACATATGAGCTAGTACATTTTTGGCAGTAGTATTGAGCATTGATATGGGGGAGAGTCCAGACAACTCACAACCCCCATAAACCATGTAGCAAATGTGGGTAGAAAAGGTTCATACTTTTTAGATGATTCCTTAGTGAATTTTAACATAGACTAGTGGATCCACTTAGTAGTTAGGTTCTATACCCACGGCAAAGTATAGAACGGCCCTGGCAGCGTGAGACAAAATGCTGTATCATCACATAGCTCTTTAGTGACGGTTGTCGAATAGAGAAACTCTCATAGTTATATTTTGTATTTTCATATACAAGCAAAGTTTAAATTGTATCTTTGCATACAAATAGAGTAATATTGTATTTTTCAATACACAGAGTTGTTATCCACATGTTTTAAAAACTCTCTTTCTATTGCATTTACATTATTGCTTTATATTGAAAGGAGTTGAATTGAGACCAGGTATGTTCTTTTAGTTCCTTTCAAGCTTATGCCTTGTGTTTAGTATTCCCCTCGTATGCTCGTACATTGAATGTTTTGATTCCAGTTGGCCTGCATCTTTTTATGATGTAGATACAGGTAACTAGGATCAACATCCAGCGCATCATTGATCCAGTTAAGCTTCAGAGTTGTTGGTGAGCCTCCTTGCTTCTGGAGGACCCCCTTTTTATGTTTTATCAGATTAGTTCATTAGGATGTCTCGGCTCTTGTCCCGACATCCATCTCAGTTGTTAGAGGCTTCATAGATAGTTAGTTGATGTTAGTCCTTGAGTCTTTTCATTTTAGTTTTTATGTTGAGACTTGAGTTGCCATTTTGGGCCAATTGAATGTTGATCTTTAAAACATTCTAATTTATATGTTGAGACAGTTTAACTTGATTGTACTTCAATACTTTCTTTTATCATGAGTAAGTCTTCCGCTAAGAGTTCAGCCAGGCCAAAGGTTCGCTTGGGGCCAACAATGGTTCTCGAGTGCCAGTCCCGCCCACGGTGTAGGCTCGGGGCGTGACAAACTTGGTATCAGAGCATAGAGTTCAAGAGTCTCGTGATGTAGGTTCAGGTTCTCAGCATCTAGATCACTCTTCGATCGGTTCCCGATCTCCAGTTCAGCAGAATCAGTGGTGAGTCCTTATTCTCCGAGGACAATAGTCAGGAGTTTCTTTTTAGTACTTTTAGTCCTTTAGTTTAAGTTTTGCTAGACTTAGCTGGGGCCTGTCCCAGCATTTCTAGTCAGCTAGAGGCTATTTTTAGACATAAATAAATTCAACTTAGTATTGAGTAATATCTTTTTTGTATTAAACTCATCAGTTTTCATTTATCTCAGTTATAGTATATGGGTATTCCCTATCCTTTCCATTTTATTTATGATTTAGCTTCCGCATAAGTTATTATTATCTTTAGTATACTCATGATTATACCAGCAGGGTTAGCTTGGGGTCACTTATGATCCTAGGTCCCATGTTCGCGTCTCAGGGGTAGTCTCGGGGCGTGACAAACTTGATATCAAAGCACTAGGTTTAAGTATCCTAGGATGTCTGAAAAGCCGCACTAGGTATAGTCCTTTTTATGGGTGTGAAGTGCACTACATCTAATGAGGGGGAGGCTACAAAGTGTTTTAGGAAATCTTCATTTTTCTTGTTACTCTTATCGTGCGTAAGGTATGATCTAAATTCCGTTCTAACTCGACGTTCTACGTTTCAGTGATCATGCGTCCTCGTAGAGCTAACGCCAGGAATGCGAATGCCAGGAATGCAAACGCAGCTCCTCCAGTCCATGATCAAGAAGTGTCGAAAGTAGAGTTCAGGAACGCCATTCAAATGTTGGCTCAAAGTGTGGCTAACCAGAACAATCAGCGGGCTTCAGTTCCAGTAAATGTCAATGTTGGGTCAGCTGCAGCCAGGGTACGAGACTTTGTTAGGATGCATCCGCTAGAGTTCTTAGGATCGCAAGTTGGAGAAGATCCCCAAAACTTCATTGATGAGGTCAAGAAGATCTTTGAAGTGATGCAGGTAACTGGGAATGATCGGGTTGAGTTAGCATCTTACCAACTTAAGAATGTGGCTCATAACTGGTATACTCAGTGGAAGGAGAACATGGGTACATTTGCAGCTCCTATTACCTGGGATTGTTTCAGCAAAACCTTTCTGGACATGTTTTTCCCCATAGAGTTGAGAGAAGCAAGGGCCCAGGAATTGATGAACTTAAGGCAGGGTAACATCAATGTCCAAGAGTATGGGCTCAAGTTTAACCAACTCTCCAGGTATGCTCCTCACATGGTTCTGACTCCTGGGCTCAGATGAATAAGTTTCTTTATAGGGTGCTAGACTTAGTGAAAACAGAGTGCAGGAATGCTATGTTGTTAGGAGACATTACCATCTCTAGGCTCATGACTCATGCTCAGCAGGTTGAGGGTGATAAGCTTAGGGAACATGCTAAGGAGACTAAGAAAGCAAGAATAGGTAACTATGAGTATTCCTAATAGAAATCGGGTGGTGGAAATCGCTCGCAGTTTCAACAGAAGTCTTCGACTCCAGCCCCTTCATCAGCTAGTGTTCCATCCCCAAGGTTCCGTAATGATCATAGAGGTAGGGTGTCAGGCTCTAAGTCTCAAGGTAGTGTTTTAGGCACCAAAACTTACCCAACTTACCCGAAATGTAGTAAGAACCATCCAGGTGAGTGCCTTGCAGGTAAGGAAGGATGTTTTGGGTATGGTCAGTCTGGTCATAGATTGAAGGATTGTCCTTCTAGATAGGGTCAAAGAGGAAATAACGGTAGAGTTCAGTCTACAACTTCAGTAGCACCAGCAGGTAACCCGACTCAATAGGGTAACTCATTTGGTATAGGTGGCGAACAACGCCAAAACAGGCTCTATGTTCTTCAGGCTCGTCAAGATCAGAAAGATTCTCCTGATGTAGTCACTAGTATGTTACGAGTCTTTGATCTTGATGTTTATGCATTATTAGATCCAAGGGTTATTTTGTCTTTTGTAACTCCTTACATAGTAGTCCACTTCAGTGTTAGCCTAGAAACTCTTTCAGAATCCTTCTTAGTCTCTACTCCAGTCGGTGACCCAGTCATAGCTAGACGGGTATATAGAAAGTGCCCTGTCATAGTCTCTTAGAAAGTCACCTCAGCAGATCTTGTAGAGTTAGAAATGGGAGAGTTTGATGTTTCTAGGCATGGATTGGTTACATTCCTGTTATGCCTCAGTCAATTGTAGAACTAGGATTGTTCGTTTTTCAGTTTCTAGACGAACCAATCTTAGAATGGAAGGGTAGTAGCTTAGCGCTTATGGGTCAATTCATTTCTTACATTAAGGCCAGAAAGATGATCTCTAAGGGTTATCTCTATCATCTAGTTCGGGTTAAGGATTCTAGTTTCGAATCCCCAAATCTTGAGTCAGTCCCTGTAGTCAATGAGTTTCCAGAAGATCTTCCCGGAGTTCCTCCCGAAAGGGAAATCGACTTTGGAATTGATCTCCTTCCAGATACCTAACCTATCTCTATTCCTCCTTACAGAATGGCTCCAGCTGAGCTTATGGAATTGAAAGAGCAGTTGAAAGACCTTCTAGATAAGGGCTTCATCAGACCTAGTATTTCGCCATGTGGTGCACCAGTGTTGTTCGGAAAGAAGAAAGATAGTTCTCTCAGAATGTGCATTGACTATAGGCAGTTGAAGAAAGTCACAATCAAGAATAAATATCCCATCCCCAGGATTGATGACTTGTTCCACCAACTTCAGGGTGCTAGTCATTTCTCAAAGATAGACCTCAGATCCGGTTATCATCAGCTCAGAGTCAGAGATAGTGACATTTTGAAAACAGCCTTCAGAACTTGGTATGGTCATTATGAATTTGTAGTTATGTCATTTGGACTAACTAATGCTCCTGCAACTTTCATGGATTTGATGAACAGAGTGTTCAAGCAGTACTTAGACTTGTTCGTTATCGTCTTTATTGATGATATCCTCATTTACTCTAGGAATGAGAAAGAACATACGAGTCATTTGAGAGTTGTTCTGCAAACTCTTAAAGATCGCCAGTTATTTACAAAATTTAACAAGTGCGAGTTTTTGTTACAATCAGTTGCTTTCCTTGGGCATATTATGTCTAGTGAAGGAATTCAAGTAGATTCCCAGAAGATAGAAGCAGTGAAACAATGGCCCAGACCTACCTCTGCTTGAGATATCAGAAGTTTCTTAGGTCTAGCGAGCTATTACAGACGATTCGTGGAAGGATTTTTGTAACACCCCGTATTCAAAATAGACAAAAATGCAGATTTTGAGAAGTTGCAGGTGCAACTTACGGTCACCATCCACGGACCGTAGGTCAGACCACGGCCCGTGCTGGTGGTCCGTGGTTCGCCACTGCAACCCCTCCCCAGCCAGCTCAGAAAATTGGTTAAGTCTCGACTCACGGACAGACCCACGGTCCGTAGATCAGACCATGGTCCGTGGTCTGTGTCCGTGGATCAAGGCCTCCTTTACCCAGCCTCTGACATGAACTACGGTTTACCAGAACGGACCGTCATTCGATCCACGGTCCGTAGGTCTGACCGTAGATCGAAGGATAGTAGCCAATTAGCTGAAAATTCTGATGGGTCAACTTCAGATGGTCATAACTTTTAGCACAAAATGAATTATGTGTCCTATAACCTATGTTTAGATAGATAATTGAATTATATTTCCAACGCCACCGAGTTTGCTAAATTCCGACTTCCGAGTAAAAATTTATGCCCATTTTAGTGAAGCCCTGTCGAGCAGACTCGATCTACGGACCCAATCGACGGACCGTAGGTCCATTCCGTCAGTCACTCCGACAGCAGTTAATTTAGGGGTTTTTTGGTCTTTTCCTATTTCATTTAACCCCTAAGATACGTCGTTTAGACCCTAAATCATGAGGTTTTAATTAGTGTAAACCTAGAAACATAACTAGAACTTACCTAAGTCAAATTCATTAATCAAAACTTAGAAAATTAGAAGCAAGAAGGGAGAAAAAGGCCAAGAACCCTAGTTCAAGAACGCAGCAAGGTTCCATCAGTTCCAGCCCCGAAATCGAAAGATTTCTCCGTGGAATTCGTCACCAGGTATGTGGGATTTCACTAATGGGTTCCTTTCGCCCATTAGGTCCCTAGAATTCAGTCAGATTCTTGATTCCATGATTATGAATAGACCTAGGGTTTCTAGAATTATAGCAGATCATCATGAATTAGTTATTTAAATGTTCCAAATCAGATTATCATGTTATTACTCAGTTTATCGCATGAATTTCAAAACCCTAGCTATGTATTTCTTTAGTTCTTGAATTACACATGCTAGGTCAGATAATTCAGTATTCAGTTTTACATGCCTCAGTTTATGAATGCATCATTATCAGATTAATTGTTGCATTCTCAGTTTGCATGTTCAGTTCGAGCTATCCAGTATTTACAGAAATTCAGTCATAACTAGTTAACTACTTAATTCATTGGGAGTAGCATAATACCGAGTTGGACTAGGGTTTCAGCGTACCCATATAGTCCCAGAACTACGAGCCACGTAGGTGTAAGTCCCCTCTGTGGGCAACATCAGTTTAGTGATCACGCCAGCATGCCTTTATACCTCTGGCAGGGTATATTGGGTCCTCTCGATGGGGCGTATACATCGGACTCCACATTTAGCTCATGTGGTTTTATGTCGGTTATTAGTAGCTCCCACAGTTCAGTCAGACTCTATTGCATTGACCATATTTCAGTACAGTTAGTATTCAGTCTCAGCATGTTATAAATTTGGTCATTGCATCAGCTAGCTCAGTAATCAGTATTTTCAGTATCTATATCATGTTCAGATTATTTCATTGCTTTATTGCTTTGTTCAGTTATATGTTCTTTCAGCTTTACTCCATCCTGCATGCTCAGTACCCTTCAAGTACTGACGCATACGTGCGCTACATCTTCTCGTGATGTAGGTTCAGGTTCTCAGCATCCATATCACGCTTAGATCGGTTCTCGATCTCCAGTTCAGCAGAATCAGTAGTGAGTCCTCATTCTCCGAGGACAATAGTCATGAGTTATTTTCAGTATTTTAGTCCTTTAGTTTCAGTTTTGCTAGACTTAGCTGGGGACTGTCCCAACATTTCTAGTCAGTTTAGAGGCTTATTTCAGACATAGTTAGATTCAGCTTAGTGTTTTGAGTTTGATATTTCTTTTGTATTAAACTCTCAGATTTGATATATTCAGTTATAGTATATGGGTATTCCCCATCTTTATGAATTAGCTTCCGCATCAGTTTATTTTCTTTAGTATGCTCATGATCATGCCAGCAGGGTTAGCTTGGGATCACTTGTGGTCCTAGGTCCCGTGTCCGCGTCTTGGGGGTAGCTCAGGGCGTGACAAACTTGGTATCAGAGCATTAAGTTTAAGTGTCCTAGGATGTCTGAAAAGCCGCACTAGGTAGAGTCCTTTTCATGGGTGTGTAGTGCGCACCACATCTAATGAGAGGGAGGCTACAAAGTGTCTTTAGGAAAAATCTTCATTTTCTTGTTACTCTTATCGTGCGTAAGGTATGATCTAATTCCATTCTAACTCGACGTTCTACGTTTCAGTGATCATGCCTCCTCGTAGAGCTTATGCTAGGAATGCGAATGCCAGGAACGCAAACGCAGCTCCTCCTGTTCCAGATCAGGAAGTCTCAAATGTTGAATTCAGGAATGCCATTCAGATGTTGGCTCAGAGTGTCGCTAACCAGAACAATCAGCGGGTTCAAGCTCCTGTGAATGCAAATGGTGGATCAGCAGCAGCAAGGGTCCGTGACTTTGTTAGGATGAATCCTCCAGAGTTCTTAGGATCGCAGACTGGTGAAGATCCCCAGAATTTCTTGGATGAGATCAAGAAGATCTTTGAGGTGATGCAGGTCACTGGGAATGACCGGGTTGAGTTAGCATCTTACCAACTTAAGGATGTAGCTCATATCTGGTACACTCAGTGGAAGGAGAACAGGGGTACAGATGCTGCTCCTACTACTTGGGAATGTTTCAGCGAAACCTTTCTAGACAGGTTTTTCCCTATAGAGTTGAGAGAAGCAAGGGCCCAGGAATTTATGAACTTAAGGCAGGGTAACATGACTGTCCAAGAGTATGGGCTCAAGTTTAACCAACTCTCCAGGTATGCTCCTCACATGGTTGCTGATTCCAGGGCTCAAATGAATAAGTTTCTCTATGGAGTGTCAGACTTAGTGAAAACAGAGTGCAGGAATGCTATGTTGTTGGGAGACATGAACATCTCTAGGCTCATGACTCATGCTCAGTAGGTTGAGGGTGATAAGCTTAGGGAACAGGCTAAGGAGACTAAGAAAGCAAGAACAGGTAACTACGAGTATTCCCAACAGAAATCGGGTGGTGGAAACCGCTCGCATTTTCAGCAGAAGTCTTCTACTCCAGCCCCTTCATCAGCTAGTGTTCCATCCCCCAGGTTCCGTAATGATCAGAAAGGTAGGGAGTCAGGCTCTAAGTCTCAAGGTGGTGTTTCAGGCACCAAAGCCTACCCAACTTGCCCGAAATGTAGTAGGAACCATCCGGGCGAGTGCCTTGCAGGTAAGGAAGGATGCTTTGGGTGTGGTCAGTCTGGTCATAGATTGAAGGATTGTCCTTCAAGACAAGGTCAATGAGGAAATAATGGTAGAGCTCAGTCTACAACTTCAGCAGCACCAGCAGGTCGCCCGACTCAGCAGGGTAACTCTTCTGGTACTGGTGGCGGACAGCGCCAAAACAGGCTCTATGCTCTTCAGGCTCGTCAAGATCATGAAGATTCTCCTGATGTAGTCACTGGTACGATACGAGTCTTTGATCTTGATGTTTATGTATTGTTAGATCCAGGGGCTACTTTGTCTTTTATAACTCCTTATATAGCAGTCCATTTCAGTGTTAGTCCAGAAACTCTTTCAGAACCCTTCTCAGTCTCTACTCCAGTTGGTGACCCAGTTATAGCTAGACGGGTATACAGAAATTGCCCTGTCACAGTCTCTCAGAAAGTCACCTCAGCAGATCTTGTAGAGTTAGAAATGGTAGACTTCGATGTCATTCTAGGCATGGATTGGTTACATTCATGTTATGCCTCAGTTGATTGTAGAACTAGGATTGTTCGTTTTCAGTTTCCAGACGAACAAATCCTAGAATGGAAGGGTAGTAGCTTAGCGCCTATGGGTCGATTCATTTCTTACCTTAAGGCCAGAAAGATGATCTCTAAGGGTTATCTCTATCATCTAGTTCGGGTTAAGGATTCTAGTTCTGAAACCCCAACTCTTGAGTCAGTTCCTGTAGTCAGTGAGTTTCCAGAAGTGTTCCCAGAAGATCTTCCCGGAGTTCCTCCTGAAAGGGAAATCGACTTTGGAATTGATCTCCTTCCAGATACCCAGCCTATATCTATCCCTCCTTATAGAATGGCTCCAGCTGAGCTTAAGGAATTGAAAAAGCAGTTGAAAGACCTTCTAGATAAGGGCTTCATCAGACCCAGTATTTCGCCATGGGGTGCATCAGTGTTGTTCGTGAAGAAGAAATATGGTTCTCTCAGAATGTGTATTGACTATAGGTAGTTGAACAAAGTCACAATCAAGAATAAGTATCCTATCCCCAGGATTGATGACTTGTTTGACCAACTTCAGGGTGCTAGTCATTTCTCAAAGATAGACCTCAGATCAGGTTATCATCAGCTTAGAGTCAGAGATTGTGACATTCCGAAGACAGCCTTCAGAACTCGGTATGGTCATTACGAATTTGTAGTTATGTCATTTGGACTAACCAATGCTCCTGCAGCTTTCATGGATTTGATGAACAGAGTGTTCAAGCAGTACTTGGACTTGTTCGTTATCGTCTTTATTGATGATATCCTCATTTACTCTAGGAATGAGGAAGAACATGCGAGTCATTTGAGAGTTGTTCTGCAAACTCTCAAAGATCGTCAGTTGTTTGCAAAATTTAGTAAGTGTGAGTTTTGGTTACAATCAGTTGCTTTCCTTGGGCATATTGTGTCTAGTGAAGGAATTCGAGTAGATTCCCAGAAGATAGAAGCAGTGAAACAATGGCCCAGACCTACTTCTGCTACAGATATCAGAAGTTTCTTGGGTCTAGCAGGTTATTACAGAAGGTTTGTGGAAGGATTTTCATCGATAGCCTCTCCATTGACTAAGTTAACTCAGAAAAAGGTTAAGTTTCAGTGGTCAGATGATTGTGAGAAAAGCTTCGCAGAACTGAAAACTAGGTTGACTACAGCTCCTGTCTTGACTCTACCAGAGGGTTCAGATGGTTATGTGATCTATTGTGATGCATCCAGAGTCGGCCTAGTTTGTGTGTTGATGCAGCGAGGTAAGGTTATAGCTTATGCTTCTAGACAACTTAAGGTACATGAGAAGAATTATCCAACTCATGACCTCGAGCTAGCAGCAGTGGTGTTTGCACTTAAGATTTGGAGACATTACTTGTATGATGTTCATGTAGATGTGTTCACAGACCATAAGAGCCTCCTGTATGTATTCACCCAGAAAGAGTTGAATCTTCGCCAGAGAAGATGGCTAGAGTTCATCAAAGATTATGATATGAGTGTGCATTACCATCCTGGTAAGGCAAATGTAGTAGCAGATGCCCTTAGCAGACTATCTATGGGTAGTGTAGCACATGTTGAGGAAGAAAGAAAAGAGCTAGCAAAGGATGTTCACAGACTTGCTCGCCTAGGAGTTCGTCTTATGAGCATATCAGATGGTGGTGTAACGGTTCAGAATGGGGCAGAATCTTCGTTGGTAGTAGAGGTTAAGGAAAAGCAAGATAGTGATCCAATCTTGCTTGAACTTAAGGGTGCAGTCCACAATCAGAGAGTGGAGGTTTTCTCCCAAGGGGGAGATGGTGTACTTCGCTATCAAGGTAGATTGTGTGTTCCTGATGTGGGTGAATTGAGACAGCATATTCTTGCAGAATCCCATAATTCCAGATATTCTATTCATCTAGACACCACTAAGATGTACCGCGATCTGCGGGAAGTCTATTGGTGGAATGGTATGAAAAGAGATATAGCAGATTTTGTGGCTAAGTGCCCCAATTGCCAGCAAGTCAAGGTAGAACATCAGAAACCAGGAGGTATGACTCAAGAGGTTGACATTCCTACTTGGAAGTGGGAAGTGATCAACATGGACTTCATCACAGGTTTACCTCGTACTCACAGACAACATGACTCCATTTGGGTGATTGTTGATAGGGTTACTAAGGCTTCTCGCTTTTTGGCGGTCAAGACTACAGATTCGGCGGAGGATTACGCCAAGCTTTACATTAATGAGATTGTGAGGTTGCATGGAGTTCCTTTGTCTATCATCTCAGATAGAGGTCCTCAGTTTACATCTCATTTCTGGAAGTCATTTCAGAAAGGTCTTGGTACTCAGGTTAATCTTAGCACAACATTTCATCCACAGACGGATGGTCAGGCAGAGCGTACCATTCAGACCTTAGAGGACATGTTGAGAGCTTGTGTGATCGACTTCAAGGGTAGTTGGGACGATCACCTTCCTCTTATTGAGTTCGCCTACAACAATAGTTACCATTCCAGCATTCAGATGGCCCCTTATGAGGCATTATATGGGCGTAGATGTAGATCTCCAGTTGGTTGGTTTGAAGTAGGTGAAGCAGCCTTGATAGGACCAGATTCGGTCCTTGATGCTATGGAGAAAGTGCAACTCATTAGAGATAGACTTAAGACTGCTCAGAGTCGCCAGAAGTCTTATGCAGATGTGAGAAGAAGGGAACTAGAGTTCCAAGTTGATGATTGGGTTTTCTTGAAAGTGTCACCTATGAAAGGGGTGATGAGATTTGGCAAGAAAGGAAAGCTCAGTCCCAGATATGTAGGCCCTTACCGGATCCTGAAAAGGATTGGTAAAGTGGCTTATGAGTTAGAGTTGCCAGCAGACTTAGCAGCAGTGCATCCAGTCTTTCACATCTCTCTTTTGAAGAAGTGTGTGGGTGATCCAGCATCCATAGTGCCATTAGAGAGTGTGGCCGTGAAAGATAGTCTTTCTTATGAGGATGTACCAGTTGAGATTCTCGATCATCAGGTTAGAAGGTTGAGAAATAAAGAAGTCGCTTCAGTCAAGGTTTTGTGGAGGAGTCAGTCAGTAGAGGGAGCTACTTGGGAAGCAGAAGCAGCCATGAAGTCCAAGTATCCTCACCTCTTTCCTTCCGATTCCATTCCAGCTTGAGGTAATAGTTCCTCATCAGTTTTTCAGTCATTCATGTGAAAATTCAGTCTTAGAATCATGTTCCTTCAGTTTGTACTTGCATTTTCAGCATATTTGCATGTTCTTGGAACTCAGTTCAGTAAGAAATTCAGTTCTCAGTGTTTAGTGGTAGGGATTGCAGCCCTCTCCCTCTATTTCAGCAAGTTTAGTCTTCATTCGAGGATGAATGGTCCCAAGGGGGAGATAATGTAACACCCCGTATTCAAAATAGACAAAAATGCAGATTTTGAGAAGTTGCAGGTGCAACTTACGGTCACCATCCACGGACCGTAGGTCAGACCACGGCCCGTGCTGGTGGTCCGTGGTTCGCCACTGCAACCCCTCCCCAGCCAGCTCAGAAAATTGGTTAAGTCTCGACTCACGGACAGACCCACGGTCCGTAGATCAGACCACGGTCCGTGGTCTGTGTCCGTGGATCAAGGCCTCCTTTACCCAGCCTCTGACATGAACTACGGTTTACCAGAACGGACCGTCATTCGATCCACGGTCCGTAGGTCTGACCGTAGATCGAAGGATAGTAGCCAATTAGCTGAAAATTCTGATGGGTCAACTTCAGATGGTCATAACTTTTAGCACAAAATGAATTATGTGTCCCATAACCTATGTTTAGATAGATAATTGAATTATCTTTCCAACGCCACCGAGTTTGCTAAATTCCGACCTCCGAGTAAAAATTTATGCCCGTTTTAGTGAAGCCCTGTAGGGCAGACTCGATCTACGGACCCAATCGACGGACCGTCGATTGATTGACGGACCGTAGGTCCATTCCGTCAGTCACTCCGACAGCAGTTAATTTAGGGGTTTTTTGGTCTTTTCCTATTTCATTTAACCCCTAAGATACGTCGTTTAGACCCTAAATCATGAGGTTTTAATTAGTGTAAACCTAGAAACATAACTAGAACTTACCTAAGTCAAATTCATTAATCAAAACTTAGAAAATTAGAAGCAAGAAGGGAGAAAAAGGCCAAGAACCCTAGTTCAAGAACGCAGCAAGGTTCCATCAGTTCCAGCCCCGAAATCGAAAGATTTCTCCGTGGAATTCGTCACCAGGTATGTGGGATTTCACTAATGGGTTCCTTTCGCCCATTAGGTCCCTAGAATTCAGTCAGATTCTTGATTCCATGATTATGAATAGACCTAGGGTTTCTAGAATTATAGCAGATCATCATGAATTAGTTATTTAAATGTTCCAAATCAGATTATCATGTTATTACTCAGTTTATCGCATGACTTTCAAAACCCTAGCTATGTATTTCTTTAGTTCTTGAATTACACATGCTAGGTCAGATAATTCAGTATTTAGTTTTACATGCCTCAGTTTATGAATGCATCATTATCAGATTAATTATTGCATTCTCAGTTTGCATGTTCAGTTCGAGCTATCCAGTATTTACAGAAATTCAGTCATAACTAGTTAACTACTTAATTCATTGGGAGTAGTATAATACCGAGTTGGACTAGGGTTTCAGCGTACCCATATAGTCCCAGAACTACGAGCCACGTAGGTGTAAGTCCCCTCTGTGGGCAACATCAGTTTAGTGATCACGCCAGCATGCCTTTATACCTCTGGCAGGGTATATTGGGTCCTCTCGATGGGGCGTATACATCGGACTCCACATTTAGCTCATGTGGTTTTATGTCGGTTATTAGTAGCTCCCACAGTTCAGTCAGACTCTATTGCATTGACCATATTTCAGTATAGTTAGTATTCAGTCTCAGCATGTTATAAATTTGGTCATTGCATCAGCTAGCTCAGTAATCAGTATTTTCAGTATCTATATCATGTTCAGATTATTTCATTGCTTTATTGCTTTGTTCAGTTATATGTTCTTTCAGCTTTACTCCATCCTGCATGCTCAGTACCCTTCAAGTACTGACGCATACGTGCGCTACATCTTCTCGTGATGTAGGTTCAGGTTCTCAGCATCCATATCACGCTTAGATCGGTTCTCGATCTCCAGTTCAGCAGAATCAGTAGTGAGTCCTAATTCTCCGAGGACAATAGTCATGAGTTATTTTCAGTATTTTAGTCCTTTAGTTTCAGTTTTGCTAGACTTAGCTGGGGACTGTCCCAACATTTCTAGTCAGTTTAGAGGCTTATTTCAGACATAGTTAGATTCAGCTTAGTGTTTTGAGTTTGATATTTCTTTTGTATTAAACTCTCAGATTTGATATATTCAGTTATAGTATATGGGTATTCCCCATCTTTATGAATTAGCTTCCGCATCAGTTTATTTTCTTTAGTATGCTCATGATCATGCCAGCAGGGTTAGCTTGGGATCACTTGTGGTCCTAGGTCCCGTGTCCGCGTCTTGGGGGTAGCTCAGGGCGTGATAATTTTCATCCATAGCCTCACCATTGACTAGGTTGACTCAGAAGATGGTTAAGTTTCAATGGCCAGGTGATTGTGAGAAAAGCTTCACAGAACTGAAAACTAGGATGACTACAACTCTTGTCTTGACTCTACCAGAGGATTCAGATGGTTATGTGATCTATTGTGATGCATCCAGGGTCAGCCTAGATTGTGTATTGATGCAGCGAGGTAAGGTTATAGCTTATGCTTCTAGACAAATTAAGGTACATGAGAAGAATTATCCGACTCATGACCTCGAGCTTGCAGCAGTGGTGTTTGAACGCAAGATTTGGAGACACTACTTGTATGGTGTTCATGTAGATGTGTTCACAAACTATAAGAGCCTCCAGTATGTATTTACCCAGAAAGAGTTGAATCTTCGCCAGAGAAGGTGGTTTGAGTTCCTCAAAGATTATGATATGAGTGTGCATTACCATCCGAGTAAGGCGAATGTAGTAGCAGATGTTGTTAGCAGATTATCTATGGGTAGTGTAGCACATGTTGAGGAAGAAAGAAAAGAGCTAGAAAAGGATGTTCACAGATTTGCTCACCTACGAGTTCGCCTTATGAGCATATCAGATGTTGGTGTAACGGTTCAGAATGGGGCAGAATCTTCGTTGGTAGTAGAGGTTAAGGAAAAGCAAGACAGAGATCCAATCTTTCTTGAACTTAAGGGTGCAGTCCACAATCATAGAGTGGAGGTTTTCTCCCAAAGGGGAGATGGTGTGCTTCGCTACCAGGGTCGATTATGTGTCCCTAATGTGGGCGAGTTGTGACAGCATATCCTTGCAGAGGCCCATAAGTCCATATATTCTATCCATCCAGGTGCTACTAAGATGTACCGCGATCTGCGGGAAGTCTATTGGTGGAATGGTATGAAAAGAGATATAGCAGACTTTGTGGCAAAGTGCCCCAATTGCCAGCAAGTCAAAGTAGAACATCAGAAACCAGGAGGCATGACTCAAGAGATTGACATTCCTACTTGGAAGTGGGAACTGATCAACATGGACTTCATCACAGGTTTACCTCGTACTCGCAGACAACATGACACCATTTGGATGATTGTTGATAGGGTTACTAAGTCTTCTCGCTTTTAGGCAGTCAAGACTATAGATTCAGCGGAGGATTACGCCAAGCTTTACATTAATGAGATTGTGAGGTTGGATGGGGTTCCTTTTTCTATCATCTCAGATAGAGGTCCTCAGTTTACCTCTCATTTATGGAAGTCATTTCAGAAGGGTCTTGGTACTCAGGTTAACCTTAGCACAACATTTCATCCACAGACGGATGGTCAGGCAGAGTGTACCATTCAGACCTTAGAGGACATGTTGAGAGCTTGTGTGATCAACTTCAAGGGTAGTTGGGATGACCACCTTCTTCTTATTGAGTTCACCTACAATAATAGTTACCATTCCAACATTCAGATGGCCCCTTATGAGGCATTGTATAGGCGTAGATGTAGATCTCTAGTTGGTTGGTTTGAAGTAGGTGAAGCAGCCTTGATATGACCAGATTCAGTCCTTGATGCTATGGAGAAAGTGCAACTCATTAGAGATAGACTTAAGACTGCTCAGAGTCGCTAGAAGTCTTATGCATATGTGAGAAGAAGGGAACTAGAGTTCCAAGTTGATGATTGGGTTTTCCTGAAAGTATCACCTAGGAAGGGGGTGATGAGATTTGGAAAGAAAGGGAAGCTCAGTCCCAGTTATGTAGGCCCTTATCAGATCTTGAAAAAGATTGGTAAAGTGGATTATGAGTTAGAGTTGCTAGCAGATTTAGCAGCAGTGCATTCAATCTTTCACATTTCATTTTTGAAGAAGTGTGTGGGTGATCCAGCATCCATAGTGCCATTAGAGACTGTGGCTGTAAAAGATAGCCTTTCTATGAGGATGTTCCAGTTGAGATTCTCGATCGTCAAGTTAAAAGGTTGAGAAACAAAGAAGTCGCTTTAGTCAAGGTTTGGTGGAGGAGTCGGTCCGTAGAGGGAGCCACTTGGGAAGCAGAGTGGCCATGAAAGCAAGTATCCTCACCTCTTTCCTTCTGATTTTACTCCAGCTTGAGGTAATAGTTCCTCTTCAGTTTTTCAGTCATTCATGCATAAATTCAGTCTTAAAATCATGTTCCTTCAGTTTGTACTTACATTTTTAGCATATTTGCATGTTCTTGGAACTCAATTCAGTCAGAAATTCAGTTCTCAGTGATTAATGGTAGGGATTGCAGCTCTCTCCCTCCATTTCATCTAGTTTAGTCTTCATTCGAGGACAAATGGTACGAAGGGGGAGATAATGTAACACCTCGTATCCGTAACAGACCAAGAATGCAGATTTTGAGAAGTTGCAGATGCAACCCACTGTTGCCATCCACGGACCGTAGGTTAAACCACGACCCATGCTGGTGGTCTGTGGTTCACCAGTGCAACCCCTCCCCAACTCAGCTCAGAAAATTGGCCAAGTCTCGACCCACGGACAAACCCATGGTCCGTATATCAGACCATGGTCCGTGGTCTATGTCAATGGATCAAGACTCCTTCACCCAGCCTTTCACACGAACTACGGTCGACCAGCACAGACCGTCGTTCGATCCACGGTCCGTAGGTCTGACCGTAAGTGAGGGTCAACAACCAGTTAGATGAGAATTGTTGATTGGGTCAACTTCAGATGGTCATAAATCTTAGCACAAAAGGAATTATGTGTCCCATGACCTATGATATCATATATAATTGAATCCTCTTTCCAACGCCACTGAGTCTGCTAAAATCCGACCTCCGAGTAAAAAGTTATGCTTGTTTTAGTGAATCCTTATCAAGCAGAGTTGATCGACGACCCCAATCTACGAACCATAGATTGAACTACGGCCAGTAGGTCCAATCCGTTGGTCACTCCGACAGTAGTTAAGTCAGGGGTATTTTGGTCTTTTCCTATTTCGTTGAACCCCTAAGATACGTCATTTAGACTCTAAATCATGAGGTTTTAGTCAATTTAAGCCTAGAACCATAACTATAACTTGTCTAAGTCAAATCATTAATCCAAACTTAGAAAAAAATTAGAGCGTAAGAGGAGAAAAGGGTCAAGAACCCTAGTTCAAGAACGAAGCAAGTTTCCTACAGTTCAAGCCCTGAAATCGAAAGATTTCTCTGTGGAATTCGTCACCAGATATGTGGGATTTCACTGGTGGGTTCCTTTCACCCATTAGGTCCCTAGTTTTTAGTCAGTTTCTTGATTCCCTTATTACGACTAGACCTAGGGTTTTTAGAATTTCAACAGATCATCATGAATTAGTTATTTAAATGATCTAAATCAAATTATCGCGTTATTACTTAGTTTATTGCATGAATTTCAGAATCCTAGCTATGTATTTCTTTAGTTCTTGAATTACACATGCTAGGTCAGATATTTCAGTATTCAGTTATACATTCCTCAGTTTATGAATGCATCATTATCAGATTAATTATTGCA
This sequence comes from Solanum verrucosum, assembly GCF_900185275.1. Taxonomy (NCBI): domain Eukaryota; kingdom Viridiplantae; phylum Streptophyta; class Magnoliopsida; order Solanales; family Solanaceae; genus Solanum; species Solanum verrucosum. Next base: position 1,853,538 of record NW_026020705.1, read on the forward strand.
TTCTTAGTTTTGCATGTTAAGTTTGAGCTATCCAGTAACTTACAGAAATTTAGTCATGATGTGTTAATTACTTAATCCATTGGGAGTAGCATAATACCAAGTTGGACTAGGGTTCAACGTACCCAAATAGTCCCAGAACTACTTGCCACGTAGGTTGTAAGTCCCCTCTATGGGCATCATTTCAGTGATCATGCCAGCATCTCTCTATACCTCTGGCAGGGTATATTGGGTCCTCTCGATGGGGCGTATACATCGGACTCCACATTTAGCTCATGTGGTTTTACAATCGATTATCAGTAGCTCTCATAGTTCAGTCAAATTCTATTGCATTGACTATTTATCAATATATCAAGTATTAAGTTTCAACATGTTATAAATTTGGTCATTACATTCAGTTAACTCAGTATTAAGTATCTATATCACGTTTAGATTATTTCATTGCTTTATTGCTTTGTTCAGTTATATGTTATTTCAACTGTATTCTATCCTACATGCTCTGTACCTTTCAAGTACTGACGTATACGTGCGCTACATCTTCTCGTGATGTAGGTTCAAGCTCTCAGCATCCAGATCACGCTTAGATCGGTTCTCGATCTCCAGTTCAGCAGAATTAGTGGTTAGTCCTCATTCTCCGAGGACAATAATCATGAGTTTCTTTTTCAGTACTTTTAGTCCTTTAGTTTCAGTTTTGCTAGACTTAGCTGGGGCCTGTCCCAACATTTCTAGTCAGTTAGAGGCTATTTTCAGACATAGATAGATTTATCTTAGTATTGAGTTAATATCTTCTTTGTAATAACTCATTAGTTTTCATTTATCTCAGTTATAGTAAATGGGTATTCCCCATCCTTTTCATTTTATTTATGATTTAGCTTCCGCATAAGTTATTATTATCTTTAGTATGCTCATGATTATGCCAGCAGGGCTAGCTTAGGGTCACTTGTGATCCTAGGTCCCGTGTCTGCGTCTCGGGGCATGACCACAGAATTGGCCTAGACCCAATTCAACAACTGATATTCAGAGTTTCTTTGGATTGTCTGGATATTATAGAAGGTTTGTCAAGGGGTTCTCATCCATTTCGTCCCCTTTGACCAAGTTGACTCTAAAAAAATTTAATTTCAATGGTCTGAAGTTTGTGTGTAAAGCTTTCAAGAATTGAAAAAACAATTGACTACTACCCAGTATTGACCTTACCCGAAGGTACACAAGGTTTTGTGCTATATTTTGATGCGTCCAAAGTTGGTTTGGGTTGTGTGTTAATGCAGAATGGAAAGGTTATAGCTTATGCCTCCAGAAAACTGAAAGTTCACGAAACGAATTACCCAACCCATGATTTAGAGTTGGCTGCAATAGTATTTGCTTTGAAAATATGGCATCACTATCTTTATGGTGTTCATGTGGATGTGTTTTCAGATCACAAGAGTCTTTAATATGTGTTTAGTCAAAAATAGCTTAATCTTAGACAGAGGGGGTGGTTGGAATTACTCAAGGATTATGACATGAGTATTCTCAATCACCCAGGTAAGGCTAATGTTGTTGCTGATGGTTTGAGCAGATTGTCTAAGGGTAGTACCACTCATTTCGAGGAAGACAAGAACGAGTTAGCAAAAGATGTGCTTAGACTTGCACGATTAGGAGTTCGTTTAGTGGATTCCAGCGAAGGAGGAGTAGTGGTGATGAATGGGCCTGAATCATCATTAGTGTCTGAAGTGATTGAGAAACAAGACCAATATCCTATTTTGCTTGAATTGAAGGCAAATGTTCATAAGCAAAAAGTAATGGCTTTTGAACAAGGGGGAGATGGTGTGTTGAGGTATCAAGGTAGATTGTGTGTACCAAGGGTGGATGAACTCCAAGAGAGGATCATGGAGGAAGCTAATAGCTTCATTTATTCTATCAATTCGGGTTCCACAAAGATGTAGCGAGACTTGAGAGAAGTATATTGGTGGAATAGTATGAAGCAAGGTATTGCTAAGTTTGTTGCTAAGTCCCTGAATTGTCAACAAGTTAAAGTAGAGCACTAAAGGACCAGTGGAATGGCTTAGAATATAGAACTTCTGGAATGGAAGTAGGAGATGATCAATATGGATTTCATCACAGGTTTACCATGGTCTCGCAGATAGCATGATTCTATTTGGGTGATTGTAGTTTGAATGACTAAATCCTCCCATTTCTTACCGATAAAAACTACCCATTCAACATAGGATATGCCAAGTTATACATTCAAGAGGTAGTCAGACTTCATGAAGTTATAGTGTCCATTATTTCAGACAAAGGTGCACAATTTCGAAAGTCATTCCAGAAAGGCTTGGGTTCAAAGGTGAACTTGAGTGCTGCTTTTCATCCTCAGACAGATAGTCAAGTAGAGCGCACTATTTAGACTTTATAAGATATGTTGAGGGTAATTGGGATGACCACCTACCTCACATTAAGTTTTCTTACAATAATAATTATCATTCTAGCATCCAAATGGCTCCTTATGAAGCTCTTTATGGGAGAAGATACACATCTCCCATTGGATGGTTTGAAGTTGGGTTGATAGGACCAGACTTAGTTCATCAAGCTATGGAGAAAGTGAGAGTTATTCAAGAAAGATTGACAACAATTCAGAGTCGTCAGAAATCCTACAATGATGCCAGGAGAAGGGACTTAGAGTTTGAAGTAGATGATTGGGTATACTTAAAGGTTTCACCCATGAAGGGTGTTATGAGATTTGTTAATAAGGGGAAGCTTAGTCCTCGATATATTGGTCCTTACAAAATATCCAAAAGGATTGGTAATGTAGCTTATGAGTTAAAGCTACCACAAAAGCTAGCAACAGTTCATCCAGTGTTTCACATTTCTATGTTGAAGAAGTGTATGTACGATCCTTCGCTAATTATCCCAACTGAAGATATTGGTATTAAAGATAGCTTGTCTTATGAGGAGATTCCTGTTCAGATTCTAGATCGTCAAGTCGCAAGTTGAGGACCAAGGAAGTAACATCAGTTAAAGTTCTTTGGAGAAATTAGTTTGTTGAGGAAGCTACTTTGGAAGCTGAGGAGGATATGAAGAAGGGATACCCACATCTCTTCGAATCTGGAGAAATTCCGAATTAAGGTACTAATACTTTTATTGTCATTTGTTTTAAGTTGGGATGTTGTATTTATATTTTGCTTGTTGGGTGTTTGAGCTGAATGTTAGATGTTACACCCTTAGCCTACTAAGAGTAATCTCATTCGATGATGAATGATCCCAAGGAGGAGATATTGTAATACCCCGCTATTTGAAAGAGCTAGAATTAGACAGAAGCAACTTTTGAAAAAACATCAAATTTGGAAATTTTGACAAGTTAAGCTAAGTATAAGTTTTGGGTCAACTTCAAACAAATATAACTCCTAGAGCATGATGAGTTAGGTGGGCTACAAGATACCATATTAAAGGTCTCGAAATTATGTTTCCAACGCCACCGAGTTTGCTCATTTTTGAGTTTGTATGAGGGAGATATGCCCGTTTGAAGTCGGGATGTCTGAATAAGGAAAATCAACCGGATTTTAATTGGGGTATTTTGGACTTTTCCGTACCCAATTGATTTATCTCGTTTTTGGTAATTACTTAAGGGTCTAAACTGAATTGGCTCAGTTTACGCACTCAAAGATTTCACGCTAGGGTTTTTAGAGAAAGAACGCAAGAGGAGAAAGAGCCAAAGTTCGTCATTCTTGAGATTTCGCTTGTGGATTTCACCAAGGGTTAATCCCTACGAGGTATGTGAGATCACATAGCATTGGATTCGTTCACCCACGTGCCAATCATGATTTATTCAGCGTATTTACGTTCCTGAAAGTAGAGTAATTGAGTTCTTGATGGATTTTGTTGAAGTTTCTATTGGGTTCTTGATTGTTGAAGTTGTTGAGAAGTTCTTGAATAATTTTGATGAGACTTGAGGTTGTTTTTGAGTAGATTCTAGTATACTTTGGTTGGGTAATCGAAACTAAGTGTTTGAGGAAGGAACCAATCAAATCTAGACGAATTAGGGTCAATAAACGAATAATAAAATTCATCAAAAATCTAAGAAAAAGGGTGGGGCGCCCCGCCACTCAGAGCGCCCCACATTAGTCTCTAAAGTTTGGGCTCTGGGGCACTGCGCTACTCAGAGCATCCCAACCTAGGTCCTGAAATTTGGGCTCTGGCACCCGGCGCCACTCAGAGCGCTAGGGACGCCAGGTCTTCTACCCTTTCCCACTTCTTTCCGTTTGAGTTCCCTTGAATTGTACCTATGTTTTCTAGTTGATTTCTACATTGTATGGTACGTCTAAACATCATGATATCATCCATAAACATGAATCATAACCTTGAAATCATAAACTCAAATTCAAGGAAAGTTAAGACCCAAGTGTAGAGAGTTCTTAGAGTCTTTTCAAAAGTCTTTTGCAAATGCTTTAAACTTGTTTTAAGACTTGAGTTTTGAGAAGAGTAAAGAGTAAAGAGTGAAGTTCATTTCTTCAAAAGAGTATATGGGGACTATGTATTCCCAAAGAGTAAATGTTTTCACATTTAAACAAGAAAGGAAACACCGATTTCCTAAAGAGCCTTTATGCTAGTTTTCACTAAAAAGTAAATGCTTTCACAATTACGCAAGAGAGGAAACAGTGATTTCCAAGAGAGCCTTAGGGATAGTGTTTGAGCATTTATCTCAAATCATAGAAAGAGTTATATTTTTAAACATATGAGCTAGTACATTTTTGGGAGTAATATTGAGCACCGATATGGGGGAGAGTCCATACAACTCACAGCCCCCATAAACCATGTAGCCAACGTGGGTAGAAAAGGGTCATACTTTTTAGATGATTCCTTAGTGCTTTTTAGCATAGACTAGTGGATCCACTTAGAAGTTAGGTTCTATACCCCCGACAAGGTATAGGACGGCCCTGGCAGCGTGATGCAAAATGTTGTATCATCACGTAGCTCTTAAGTGATGGTTGTCTGTTAGAGAAACTCCCACAGTTATATTTTATATTTTTACATACACAGAGTTATTTGTATTTTCATAAACAAGCAGAGTTTAAATTGTATCCTTGCATACATATAGAGTAATATTGTATTTTTCAATACACAGTGTTGTTATCCACATGTTTTAAAATCCTTCTTTATATTGCATTTACATTATTTCTTTATATTGAAATGATTTGAGTTGAGACCAGGTAGGTTCCTTCAGTTCATTTCAAGCTTATGTCTTGTTTTAGTATTCCCCTCGCATGCTCTTACATCAATGTACTAATGCCAGTTGACCTGCATCTTTTTATGATGCAGATACAAGTAACTAGGATCAACATCCAGCACATTGTTGATCCAGTTGAGCTTCAGAGTTGTTGGTGAGCCTCCTTGCTTCTGGAGGACCCCCCTTTTATTATTTTATCAGTTTAGTTCATTAGGATGTCGCGGGTCTTGTCCCAACGTCCATCTCAGTTGTTAGAGGCTTCATAGATAGTTAGTTGATATTAGTTCTTGAGTCTTTCCATTTTAGTTTTTATATTGAGACTTGAGTTGCCATTTTGGCCAGTTGAATGTTGATCTTTAAAAAATTCTAAGTTATTTGTTGAGACAATTTAGATTGATTGTATTTCAATACTTTCTTTTATCATGTGTAAGTCTTTCGCTAAGAGTTAAGTCAGGCCAAGGGTTCGCTTGCAGCCTACAATGGTTGTCGAGTGCCAGTCCCTCCCATGGTGTAGGGTCAGGGCGTGACAACATTACTAAAAGTATGAGTAAATATGGTTCGACGAAGTGATAATTAATCACGGCATCCAGTGGGTTGGGTATTTCAATTCATTATGAATTAGCCAAAATATGAGATTTTGACAAAAGAACGATATAATGTGATTATTGATTGATTGGAGGGAATCATATGAATTGCTTGAGATGACAAGTTTGGTATTTAGACACAAAAATGTGAGTATTAATCTTACCACAATTTGTGTTTTATAACTTTCATGATTTTTACATGGTTTATAAAGTGAATGCTTACCGAATGTTTTGAACTTGCATATGAGACAAATCTTTTACTTGATATGGTACCAAAATAGTTATTTGAGATGAACTCGATTTTATAAGACATGTTTCTTGATGATTGAATTATGATTACCGTTATGGAAATGATTTGGCAATTGCTTTAGAAATAGTATTTTGACATCTGTTTTTGGTTAGAGTTTTATATACTAGGAGTTGACAAGAACTTAATGTTTTGTGGCATTTTGAAATGTTTCTACTGATTACAAAGAGAAATATAAATGGGAGTAAACCTTGATGAATTCCATAGCTAAAAGCGGGTTTGTTAGACCTCGTGCACATTGTAGTTACAAATTATCAATAAAGCCCTTGCTAGCGGGAAGGTAGAACTAGCATACCGTTACCGATATATCTCGAGTAGGGATGTACCTATATGGATATTTAACTTCTTTATGAAGAGTTCACCATTATTGGTTACTTCTTAAAGAGAAGGCCACATTGATTACATGATTCATCCTTGGAAACCTCATAGCTATATGATTTGATATGAAAAGGTTTTTCTGAGTTTACTACTAAGTGGCTACATTGATTTTACTTAAATGAGGCCAATAAGATCGAATATTGTACCTTTTTCTAAAAGGGAAGTGATTTCATCATTTTGATTATCACACTAGCATGTTTTCTGGCTTGTCCCTCATTAAAATGGTTGTGGTTAAGTGTTATTACTCATTGAGTTAGCATCTTAGTCCCTGCTAAATTTTTACAGAGTACATAGGTAGCGTTGGCGAGGACTATATTAACTTGAGCTATCAAGTTGGAATTCCATGGTGAGCCTATACTTGTTCATGTGGGCAGTAATCTTATCTATTGTCATAGACATTTCTTGGAATTCTTAGAGTCTCTCCACAGTCATTCGTTTTTCAGAAGTTATGCATATTCTTTCGTATTGTAAATTTATGTCAAGTATGATACTTCTTATGTTTTTGGAGTTGGATTTAATACTTTTACGCTTTGAATAGTCTATTGATGAATAAGGTGGATTATTGATGAGATTGGTTGGCTGTATTATTGATTTCTTGTACATGAAATTTTTAGATAGGCCCCAAAACAAGGGAAACTCTGTCCGGTTTTTTGTAGATTTCTATTAGGGCTTGCTTTGGGATTCTTTCCCCTTAGCACCAGTCATGATCCTAATTTGATTGTGACACAACATAAGCTTTTACTACTAATAAGTATATGCAATATTTCAATCATGCTCAAAAAGTTTCAATTGATTACTAGACGGTATCAATTTATGCTCAAGCTCACTAATGCTCCCTTCCAATTCAAAACCATGCTTCAACAAAAGCATTTAAGTGCACTCACAACAAAAACGATTCTATGCTCTCACAAAACACATCAACAAAGAAGTTAAGAATCAATACAACTCTCATTCTCTAAAAGAGAAATACATGCAAACTTTATCGCATAAGTTTATCGATATTTTCCAATCATCACACATCCTGATTTAAGCAAAATCTTAAGGGTCTTTTCAGGCTTCTAATGAGGCTGAGGGTAAAGGTATGATCAATTTGACTGAGAGACTTCACCTTTTCAAAGCATTGTTTCACTCATCTACACCTCTTTCCAAGTTTTTTCATTCTTTTCATTTGGAGATTCAATCCTCAATTTTTCATTCAATTTTTTGAAACCCCTTTATTTCATCAGGGCTTTATGCTTGATTCCATTTTCATTTGTTCTTTAGTTTTTTTTTATAAGGAGGGGTTCCTTCCTTTTGCTCTAAACTTCAAGGTTGAGTCTCACTTTTCTTTCTTCTCTTTCACTTGGATTTCTTTCTTCCTTCCTTTCGACACCCCAACTTAGGATTTTGGCCTAAGTTGGTTATTCAAACAAAATAATGCTTAGAAAATGATTTATGTATGAGAAGTTAGGGACATATTTGATTCAAGAGGATTCAATGCGGTTGAAAACAAATTATACATGCTCATATGGTTCCAATATGGCTGCACACCCTCTCAAGGTAGTCACAAATGGAATGAAGATTTGGGTTCCCTTTCAAAATTTGTGCCCAAGATCCTTTCTTGAATTCACCGAGGCTAAACTATAAGATTAACAAGACAAATTATAGAAATCAATTATGATGCTTTCAAGTAGGATCCCATACCACATGTCATTTCAAACATAATCATTTTACATAGCTCTACAAAATTAAGAAGCTTGGGTGCAATGTTCATTGCAAGGCTCATATCAATATGCACCTTGTCAACACAACAATCTAAAAGATCATTCAAAAGTAAAGGAACATTGCTTTGCTCTTGAAACACTAATACAAAACACATTTCTTATCGGGAGCACTATCCAAGACATCAATAGTGGATAAAATTGATTCCCGAATATAAAAATGAAAGCACAAGCAACAACAATCAATAGAAAGAAAAAAAATAAAACCAAAAACCAACATAATATTATAAAACCAAAATGATAAAATATCAAATATAACTGAAAATAACAAAATACAATCCAATAGGGAAATGTAGGCACAGTTTCCCTCACCCCACCTAAAAGTAACTAGCATTGTCCTCAATGCTAAAAATAATGACAGTATTGGAGTGAGATGAGTAAAAGGTCCTTCTGATAGGCTATGTCTATGAAGTACTCTGATCCTATGGCTTGGAGGGAGTAGCATCAATTGGGGTATCAATGCTTGACACATCATGAGGAGGAATAGTAGAATTTGAAGGACATACCACACTAATCCCATTCTCGAAGGTCGTAGCGTGCACAATCGACTCCTCAATGTTCTTCAACTCTACTAAGGCCTCAATACTAAGTTTCTCATTATCCCTCCTAAACTCATCCTCATCCGTCTCAGTAGCTGAATCATCATCATCCTCATCATCTATCTACTCACACTTATCACCTACTTGCTGCTCAACTATCCTAAAAGTCCATCTTCTCTCAGCTCAATCAGAGGTATAACTTTGGGCATCTCGATCAAGGGAACCTCACCCCGTAACATCAAAATATCGAACCTCAACTGTTCCACATCTACCCTCACAGAAGCTATATCGCTCTTCAACTTAGTCATCCCGATAAAACTTCCCTCACATTACTCATGCACTTCAACTCAAGCAGTGTGGTTATCTAGACTCTACCCATATGAAGACAGTGTAACTCTCTAGCGTACAACCTCAACCTACACTGAAAACTTGGCAGTCTCAATAGCTGTCATAATCATCTTGGGTACTTCCTTCTCCATGAAAGATGCTTTCACATCCACAGAATTGGCAAGGTTTCCCATCTGATAAATCAAGGTATGTGTCAAAAGAGGCTGGGATGTGGAAATAGGTGCATTTAAGGTAGAGGGTGCAAAAAATCTAGAAGACACATAAGAGGGGGGAGGGAGTGATACCAAAAGGCTATACAGAAGGAGCAAACTGAACAACGTTTGATTCTAAGGTACTAGGATCCACTACCGGTGTGGTGCCACGTGGTGACGACTTTCTTATACCCCCATCATCTATGAGGTAATCGTCCTTGTTCCTTTGAATGTCATTGGATGAGGCTGGGGTCACTCGAACATCAGACCTCTCCTGGAATGGGACTCCAGTTGCCTCACATAGCTGCATAATCACAACATAGAATGTTAATGATGTTTGATCTTGCCTAGATCACATGAGAATATCTTTCTTAATAATTTGACCCACATTAATATCTTCTCGATCAATAATGGTACCCACTAGGACTGCCTTTGGGTGCCAGAGAATTGACTAATTTTAGGAAGGCATTAGGTTGCTACTAATGAACCCAAACCAATATCGAGCCACTTTGTTGATATCTTTCTTCTCTATATTTTCCCCATCACCCAACTACACAGGAGTAATATCTGAAATTAAGGGTGCCATTCATCCTTTCAAATCATCCAAACTATGTTTCATTCGAAGCTTATACATTTCAGCGCTTTTGCCAGCTATCCCTAAAGCATCATTTATACATATATGGTCACACTGAACCATTTTTCCTAGACTTCAACTTCATCTAAAGGTTTTCGAACCACACCCTTTCTCTTCTTGGGTAATGCCTTGGAATATGCATCGTAGAATTACCTAACCCATGCCTGGACATATCTCGGTCAAGCTCTTATGAATTGCTCAAACGTGTGAAATTTTATTGTATCCCATATGGCGGGGTAGTCACTCATTAATAACCTCCACTTTTTTACTTTTAATAGGAGGTGGAGAAGTGGGGTTAGAGTCAGAATCAGATGAAACCACCCTTAAAGAGACAGGGACTTTGGTTTTGACCATTTCCTGTAAAGCACAACATTCCAAAATAAATATTGTGTTAAGGTTAGTTGAAAATTGAACAAAGAAGCACAATTGAAACAAGTTTCTTGAGGCTCTCTGAATGGGTAGGTGATTTGCCTAACAGGTAAGACAAACTTATATGAGCTCACCGAAGTTGACAAGATCAAAAATAATTTCAACAAAGGCATTAAGGGGGATGTCAACTGCAACTCAAAGATTCGTCGAGATAATTTGGTGGGCTAGAACAAGCCCACCAAAAGTGACAATGCAAAAATATTCAAGGTCACGTATAAAGGGCAATGCCAGCTCCAACTCGACGATTCACAAATATGGTTCATTGATCTAAGACAAGCTTGTCGAAAGTAATAGGGCCCAAGTAAAAATTTAAAAATCAAAAGGTGATGTGGGACTTCCTTGGTGATTCACTTGATAACCTTGGCGGGCTAAGAAAACCTCACCGAACAGGTAATTTCATCCCAATGCAAAAAATTTAAAATGAAACACCAAAATACAACACTACCAAACACCCAAGTAATTTCACAAGCTATACATATGCCAATTTTACCCCCGAGTACTCAGATTTTCTCTAAACTCAACAAAGTATGGCCAAATCAACAATTTGCCCTTAAAAGCAAAATTTTTTTTGCCACGCATGCAAATCAAAGCAAAGAAAACTCAAACTAGAATTTAGACTAAAAGTATAGAGTGTAGGAAGTGAAAAGATTCAAAAAGATCAAAGGATCCCTTTTTAAAAGCAAAAAGACACTTGGCCTTTTTCTATCAGTTACATTCGGTGGTCTATGACTAACATCACCGAATGAGCTTAAGCTTGCCGACGATGCCTTAAAAAATACAAAACTTGAAGTTCAGTATGGCGGACCCAATGTTCTTCGCCCAATGTCATTCAGTGGATCACCGAATAAGTACATATACAACGATGTTGACAGTACCATTTTTTCAAATTCTTGGGTAAGAAGACAAACATGAAGATGTTCGCGTAACCAACTTGGTGGATTGCTGAATGGCTATTTGCATCACCCATTGTGTCCTTTTAAACTTTTGACTCCATTTCAACTTGCACTCAAAACACATTTTATTGAAAGTAATAAAGTAAACTTGGGTTGCCTCCCAAGAAATGCCTTATTTAACATAATAGAACCACATTGTACTTACTCATCAAACATCATTTTTGGGGTTGGGGATGGTATCACTAGGCAAAGTCCCTTTTTACTGTGGATTTAGATGAGTAGAGATTAGGCACATTTGATTTTCCATTTGCTTAATTGACATAGAGTGAGAAGTAACCATTTGAGTCAAATTGGAGAATTCATTTTTCAAGTCTTTCAACACTCTGTTGGAACCTTCAACCATGTTAAAGATCCTAATCAACATATCATCAGTTCGGTTTCCTTATTATTTAGCTTGCTCTTTCAATTTCTGATGATCATGAGGTGGTATGTATCAATATTTATCAGCTTCACGATCTCTCCAATTACCTCATTTATCTCGTTAATTTCTCTAGCCATTATCTCTTTCCTTAGTGTGACCTTGGTTCTCACCCGGTCTAGGATAGTTTGGATGAGAACCCCCCCATTTGGTTCCCCGTGTATTGCACTTCTTCATTATACAATGCCTCAAACATGGCATCCTCTGGACATTGCCCATTACTCATCCAACTATGTTTATCGATTTAAATCCATGACCATGACAAGTTTGGATAACAAGTCAAGTCGAGTGATCATTTTGACTATTTTCTCATCACGCTCTTGATTCTTGTCCATTTGTTCCTTGGTCAGACTCAATTGTAGAGAAGATACTTGATCCTCCCTAGTATTCCATACTTGGTTTATTTTGGTCATGTCGTGAAGCAACATTATTGCCACATAATACGACTGTCGCATTACCCTCCTTTAATGAGTTGGTCAGCCAACCCTTTGTTTATTGTATCAAGGTTACAATATAAATATTATAGCAACAAATTGTCTGGAAAACCACGTGTCAAGTATTGTAAACCTAACTTATGAAATCACAACCAAGTTTCATAGAGAGACTTACCATCCACTCTCTTAAAATTTTGGATGCTATATCTAAGTTTCACCATTTTTGAAAGAGGAAAAAATATTTCAAGGAACACTTCTGTTAGTTCCTTCCATGAAGTTATGGAATCTTGTGGTAGTTTGGCTAGACACCTAGTTACTTCTCCTGTTAAGGAGAAAGGGAATATTGATGAGCGGTGGATTTCCACTCATTTGAGGCTCTTTATTTATTAGTTTTGGCTTGCGTTAAGTTAGAATTAGTGCTATTAATGTGGTTTTATTCATATTTGCAGGAACATGAAATGGAGAGGTGAATTAAATGACATTTGAGGAAACCAAGTGGAATTGAGGCAAAAAGAGGTCAATTAGAAGAAAGTGGAACTTATAGAAGATTAACCATTGCGACCATGTGAAGCAGAGGTTGCGCCAAGGAGTTTAGACCTCGTTGTCATGTGGTCAGAGGTTGCATTTGCGTGACCTAGTGAAACTACTCATCACGACCGCATGAGTTTGTTGTCCTGATCTCTAAGAGAAAATGCCTGGCGCCTCGACATGTTGGAAATTTCACTAAATTGATCCCAAAAACCCTTTTTATACCCACCAGTAGTCATTGTTGAATGTATCTTTTGATTAATATTTCAATCCTAGAGAGTAGTTCATCTTCTTTGCTTAGAGTAGAGAAAAACATGTAGATTTCCTAATTTGGGTTGAGGTTTTGAAGGCAAGTTGCCTCACAATTCACATTTGGTTTTGAAGTTTTGGTGGTTAATAGTACAATCTCTTGTTCTCTTCTTCATTTTCTTGCTTTACATTACTAGAATTATAGGTGTAATTACTAATTGAGATTGGGGTTTTGTGCTAGAAATCGACAATATGATTTGTATATTTGATTTTTCATTCTATTGCTTTTGTATGTGATTTCATGTTTTCATGAATGGGTTTAATATAGTTTTCATGCTTTAATCTATGACTTGAGAGTACAAGCTTGAATCTATCTCCCGATCTTTGTGGGTTGCTTGAAGGAGAATTTGTGAAATGGAGAGTTAATAAAATAATCATATTTGGCTTTGAGTCCTAAATTTGAGACCGAAAGGAGACAATTTAGGTCTATTTCCTTGAAAGCTAAACTTGCTAGAAATAAGGGTTTTGACTTAGGTATTGGATTGTTTTATTGTTGAAAATGATTGAGACCGAAATAATATTTCATTATAAAATACTTTGATACTGAAAAGAGATTAGTATTGATTGATGGTGATCTAGCCTACCTTTAATTGATTTTCCTGTGTTGAGATGGCAATGGATCGTTGAATGAGTATTTAGTTCCAAATTTCCCAATTCCCAATTATCCCTTGCTTGATATTGTCTCTGGCCAAATCCTTTGTTTAATTACAAAAATCTCTCTTAATTTGATAATCTTGTATATTGTGTTTTTAGGTTTAAACTTGTCGCTATTTAACCTTTGTATTTTTATTACCGACAATTTTTTCCATATGGGATTCGACCCGGACTCTTTTGTTGGGTTTTATTGCTAATGACTGATACACTCAAATTATACCTCATTAAAGAAGTATAAGCGATCATTATCAAGTAAAGAACCCAACTTGTAGGTTGGGGTTGATCCCTCGAAGAATATGGTTCAGACTTAAAATTAACTCACTATTATCTCCGTTTCGTCAAACTATTTCCGAGAAAAGTAAACAAGGGGGATTCTGTAAGTAAATAACAGATTTGAATGCTGAAGTAACAAGTAAACAAAATTCAAACTTTGAGTTATCAATATGAGAAGGAAACTAGGGTATATGTGTTCCCCACAAGCTCTTAACGTAGTAATCCTAATAATAGTAATCCTTTCATAGTGTTTTACATGAAAAGTTGGTAAGTTAGGTATCCCTATGTGATGGGTCCTCCAAGTAGGGAATTTCACCGCGCAACTTGGTCCGTCTACGGGTGTATGCTTTACCAACCCTTACATTTACCCCATATTAGTCGTCATATCAATGTAGATTAGTTTTCACCCTCACTACAATTGATATCAAACTATTAGATAACATCCACTAAGTCTCTATTGTTTAATCCTTTTCTCATTCAATACCTCCTTGGTCCGACAAGTAGGAACGAGGCAAGTTTTAACGTTGCGCACCGCTAGAAAGACTTCTTAACGAAAGGATTAACAATACATGCATAAACACTAGTCAAGAATTACTTAATTATTATTTATTCTTTGTTAATTGCTCATGGTTCCCACAACCCTAGTTGTGGATTTAGCTACTCATGCTTGAGAGTTCAAAATTCATAATTAGGTTAAAAGAATTCCTGAACTTACAGTTAGAATAGATGAAACCCGAAATCTCAAAGTGAAATTCAAAGTAAAATTGGCATAAACCAACTTCCGAAATTAAATTGCCAAGAGTTTGCCAAATAATTCCAAAAGACCAAAGTATAAAACATTACAATAGTGTCTAACTCCAAAAATGAGGATTACAACTCCTATTTATAGAAAACAAATCCCAAACTAAACAAGAAACAAAATAAGGAAATAAAACTGCTCAGACACGGTTTCTGTTGACGCGTCGACCTACAGATCATGGGTCGACCTACGGTACGTAGGTCACCCTCCTTGGTCCACCACTTAGAAAATAAAATCAGGTACTGGAACTTCAACTCTCTGATCCCCATCAACGGATGTGCAGGATGGCCCATGTGTTGACCTACGGTCCGCTGATGCTTCTGTGGTTCCACACTTGGTCTGACTTCCCTGATCTTCCACCTAGGCTTGCTTACCTACGGTCCATGGATTGGACTATGGTCTGTCCTGTCACTCCGTGGTTTGAGTAATGGAACTCAACTCCAAGACCAGGACCTATGACTGCCCATCTACGGTCCGTTACTGGACCTACGGTCCGTGGTTGGCTACTTCTACAATTTTCACCTCACATCTTCATCAACCGCATCCAAGCCTATTTCCTGCAAGAATTACACACAAAACATTATTTCTAATAGCAAAATAGCCCAAGACACACACAAACTCTAAGTTAAACGTATCAAAAATATAGAAAAATCACGGTATATCAACACCCTCAACTTAAACTTGTTGTTTGTCCTCAAGCAAAACACTAAAAATCTAAACGATACTTATGTAGAAGAAAACATACAAACTCAAGCAATCACATGGCCTTCTCAATCAATTCCATCACTTAGTGCAAATCTTTTCATCTCAACTCAACAAGCTAACTCATGCGGATCAAAACATGACATAGATCGACTAATAGACATCAAAACATACACTTTTTCACAATCACAAAGGTACCAACTCTCCAACAATGTAACTAGTGCCCTAACTTCAAAAGAAATCCTTTTTCACACAACAAATCCGAATTTTAAGTTTAAGGATTCATTCAAAACTCATGTTCAAAAGTAACTTCAACTACAGTTAGTGCTCAATACCATATGATTGCCCTTATTTTCACTGCATAGAATCTCCAAACTAGTCATTAGTATCACTATAGGACTTTCTTAGCTTGTAACGTAGTCTCTGGGTCAGGTAGGGTACGTTTGGGTACTTTTTAGTGACTTTTCTGCCCTCCTTTACAATACATTGGCCTTTTACCTCTTTTGTCAACCACTTCTTGACATCTTTTTAGTTTTTGTTCTTTCCCTTCACTCTCTTCAGCATAGATGTGACTTTTGACTTTATCGCTCTTATTTTTCACTTTCTTCTTTTTCTTTTACTTCATCTTTGCTTCTTTCTTTCAGTACATTTGTCATTCATCTTTTTTCTTTTTTTAACTTCAGTCACATCTTTTTCTTTCTTTTTCTTTCTCCTTCACAAAATTCTTTTCATAACCTTTTTATTTAAGTTTCCTTTTTCATAGCCACCCTCAACTTATGTATTTTGCATTGGTTGATGTGCACAATATCCAATGTTGGACCAGGGCCAAGATTAAGTAACTTTTTGAATTAGCCACCCTCAACTTAGGCTTTTGGCCTAAGTTAAGGAGCACATGTCCAATGAGGGACCGGGGCTAAAAAAATATTTTTGGGAAGGTTAATTAGGTGTATTGAAAGAAGTGGTCTACATTAGGCTCAAACATTTTGATCAAAGGGAGAATTTATTTCTTTTGGTTGAATCATTTTAGGCTTGAGTGGACTTATTTGAACATGGGCCTATGATCATTTCCCAACTTCTAGCCTAGATTATCTTAGAAGAACCAACAGGGCAAGTTCTAGATTGGCACATACTGCATGAACATTCAAACTTTTGTCACACACACTTGACCATTGTTTCATTATCAGATTATTGAATTACCCTGTTCAAATTTTAGCTTTAGTCATGTTACCATACCGGTTCCTTATCATGTCATATGAAGATCCAAAACATTCAACTCATTCAGCCTATAGATCTAGCACATTTCAATTTTTTTGGACAGGTATCAATTTCATGCTCTTTATGCCATAATGTCTTCATTTTTCTACTTACTTCTACACATACAATCCTACACATACAGGTTCAACATAAAAGTAAATCAGTTCCTTCGGGGAAAAGAACACAGGCAAGAAAACCCCAATGGAGGATTATGAGTTGGGTTACTCAGACTTCACTCTATCACTCACAATCCACTTACCCCACCCCCAACAAAATAAGGTGCAATTGCCCTCAATGAAAAAAATATAAAGTAAATCATCTGGTGAAGCAAACCTGTGGCGCAAATGCACCGAAGACCCATTAAGAAGCGGGTGGATCCGGTTTCCCAGAACCCACTGGATCAAGACTAGGGACGCCATCAGTAGTGCCCTTACCAACAATGGGACCACCATTAGTAGTGCTCCTCAAACCTAAAAGGCCAACATCTCTCTCATGACCCCTCTGCTATCGCATATCCTCATCAAGAATGAACTGCCTCTGGGCTACCTCAAGCTCCTGCCTCTCCCTCTTCTTAGCTCAGTAGACCTCCTCAGTATCAGAAGTATGATTAGAATGGTGACGCTTCCCAGCAGCATGGGAAGGATCAGGTGGTGGCATAGTGTCACCTAAGAGGGCACTCATCACCACCTCATTCTCTTCAACCATAGGGGCAACCTCTGGGACAGTCTCAAGCGGGGATAAAAGAGCATTAACATCAGACTGGAGCTTAGCCAACTCCGTGTGGAAAGTGGTCACATCAATAGTAGGGGCAGGCCTCTCCAGAACCGTCAACTCAAAGGAATCTAGGCATTTGTGGACCGCCTGATTCTTCCTCTCCATCATCGGCTCCATACGAGTCTCAAACTCATCAACATAGCGCAACAACTAAGGCCTCATGTGCTGCAACAGAGTAGCCATATGGGTCTCTAACTTCTAGACTCGGGCCAGAGATATGACAGTGGAAGAGGAAGTGGCTCTGGATGAGCTTGAAGCCTGACTAGTGGCGGTAGAGTGGGGACCCTGTGCATCTGTAGTAGTGGTGTAAACATCCAGGATATGCTCCACATCAGCAGTAAGATCAACACCCAATAGGGGAACGTCAACCTATGGCTCTCTCCGTGGTGCAACAAGATTGGCATCATCTCGAAAGAGGCTGATATCCACAGTCTTGGTCGCCTTGAGAAACCTGTCACAATGCCAAATGGGCACTGAAGCCTCCCTGTAGAGATGGAATATCAAACATGGAAGGGAAGAGTAATGGTAGTCCTGAAAGTTCTCTCATGGATCTCAGCAATTAGGATTCAGGTGAAATCAAGCTCCACTCCCGCCATAATAGCAGCAATCATCACGGCCCAGTCCTAAGTGACAACATTTTTCGCCTGAGTATGGGATAATTTAGTACAAAACAATAAGCAGAAAAACCTTACAACGAAACTCAGAGTCGTCTTCCTGATAGGCAGAGTAGGATTGCGTACCCTCTCAGTACACTCCCCATTCTCGGCAATACGACGTGCCATCCAATGAAGCAACGTCTCTCTCTGATCAACATTTCTCTTACATTCACCGCTCTGAACAATTCCCATCCTATAGTCATACTCTGCTATATTAATAGGTAGAGTGTGGGCTGGGGCATAGATGAATCGACGAATGGTGGCTTTTGAGATGTTAACCGAGAAATTCCGAACCAATGAGGACTAAAGTGGAGACTGGGTCAGTGGTTTATCCTTCTTGGATATGGCATTGCAGACCATAGCAGCGTAAGAAGCATAAAACTCCCGAGTCATCTCCTCACTAAAATTCCCTAGGCTTCATGCCATCCACTCACATTTGTGCCTCCGAAATAGCTCCTCAATAACGGGCATGGTGTGGAGGTTGCCTATAGGAACCCTGTGCTCCTCAGTAAAGGTCCTGTCCATCTTCTGATGTTCATTAATCATGGTGCCATTTTCATATAGCTGGTACTGGCCCCGTAACACACCACCTGTTTGGCTCCGAGGCATTAGGAACTGACTCTACTGGGGGTGGTACAATGGCATCCCCTGTGCTATCGGCATCTGAAAAAGAAACTGGACTGTTGCTAGAACTAGAGCTGGACTGGGACTCTTAGACACTGTGTCCCCCTCCTCAGACTAGGGGGTAGTGACCTCGACCTCATCACTCGTAAAACTAATCTGCTAGGGCCTATACCTCGTAACTCGGGTGGCAGTGGGGGAAACTCAGGTGGTGCTAGGGAGGTACCCTGTATCGCTGTCCTCATCAATCAGACGTCGCGAATGGGTGACTGATTTGGACTTGCCCCCTCTTACGTAGGTTGGAGCTTGTTTAAGAGCCATGGTACCTGTGGAAGCTTTGTTAGTACCCAAAGAACTTAAAAAGACCCATGAAATATTTTTAGAACATGAATCAAACTTAGACAAAAGTCCAAAAAATTTCCAGGTTGTAGCTGGAATTGTGACCCACGGTAGGTACCTACAGTTCGTCGATGGAACGACGGCCCATGGGTCCCCTCTGTAGGTCAGGGTACCCATTTTTATGGCTCGGGTGATGGAATTAGGGATGTGCTGAACGGTCCGTCGATCAAACGACGAAAGGTAGTCCACACCATGGTTCCTGAATTAACCAAATTTGTGTGTGCTACTGATCCACGGACCCCGACCTACGGTCCGTAGGTTGACCTACAGTCCGTGGGTCAAATTTGTAGATCAGTTATGTGCCAGACATAACACTTCAATTCACAGTCAATGCAAAATTTCAACAAAAACATAATCAAAATAAGCCTAAACATGCATTTCAACAAGTAATGTGGTAGTTCATCATTCCTAGGGTTTCAAATTATGCACAATTCAAAGTTCAACACAAAGAAACCTCAAACCCTAAGTCAAAACTCTCACTTAGACCTAGCAATTAAGTTATTCAATTTAGATTAATTACACACTCACATACCATCATTCCAAAGATGTTTATAAACTAAAAATCAACATTGTAACAAGTAATTTAACAACCCAATGTCAAGTTCATCGTTCTGATTTCAATTGAAACAATGAAATATTCAAAGTTTGGGAGAAATCAATTTACCTTACAGGTAAGCAATGATGGTGAGTGTGTGATCAAGTACAAAAGCTCCTAGAACAACGTGGACACTGAACCCGGACCTTGAAGACTTTGATGGAAAGGAAATGGAGATTGTGAAGAAAAATGGCAAATGATGGATTTGGGAATTGAATGAAGTTGATTAAGGAGTGATGGAGGGGGAGGGGGGTTAATGGATGAATATGGGGTAAATGGAGGGTTTAAAATGGTTGAGAGGGAGGGGGGGGGAGAAAAATGGAAGTGGGAAAGGAAAGGTTATATTTATTTGGGGTCCAGGTTGGGTCAGGCAGAAACCCTAACTTGGACCCACAAAACCATGTGGACGATCCGTAGGTCGACCGACGGTCCATCGATCGGGTCCGTAGGTCGACCTACGATCAATCGATTGGGTCTGAAGGTCGACCTATGGTCCGTCGATTGGGTTCGTAGGTCATGCTGACACTTAGAAAAAATTAGTGACTTACCTGGGATCTACGGACTCCATGCATGGTCTGTGGATTTACCAATGGACCGTTGATGGGGCTCGTAGACCACTGCACTACCTTTTTTCTGTACATATTGCCATTTCGTCCCTGCACACGTAGCATCCATTAGGACTTTCATTTTACATTTTCTGACACTATTTTACGCATGGACCCTATTTTATATCTAGCCAACACTAAACAGAAAAATAAACACCTATCTAAAGAGATACAAAATAAAAAAGAACGAAGAAAACTCCTATATCGAAAAGAAATTCCTATAGTTGGATATATTGCACATCTTGGGTTTCCTACCAAGCAACGCTTGATTTAATGTCGTGGCACGACGCATAAACCTTGATTATTTATACTTCATCAAGATAATAAGCCTTTATCACTTCTTATACACTCTCAGATTTCCCCAAGTAGACTTTTATCCTCTGTCCGTTTACCTTGAACATCGTCCCTTTTTTGTTTCTCGAGCTCAACCGCTCCATGTGGAAATACTTGAGTTACTCTGAATGGCCCGGTCCACTTGGACTTGAGATTGCCAGGAAACAAGCACAACCTTGAGTTGAATAAGAGAACCAGATCACCGGCAACAAGTTCATGCTTTTCATTCTTTTGATCATGGTACTTCATTTTCTCCTTGTACACGGCTGAACTTTCATATGCATTTAGGTGAAACTCATCAAACTCCTTGATGTCATTCAGTCTTTGACTCGATGCGGTGCCCGAATTAAAATTCAACTTCTTTAGCGCCCACATTGCTTTATGCTCTAGCTCTACAGGAAAATGACATGACTTCCCATATACAAGTTCGTAGGGGGACATACCTATGGGAGTCTTGAATGCGGTGCGATAGGCCATAAAGCATCATCAATCCTTCTAGACCAATCAGTTATGTTGGCCTTCACAGTCTTTGCAAGGATTTGCTTTATCTCTCTATTTTTTCCTCTCAACTTGCCCACTAGACTACAGATGATACGGTGTAGCTACATTGTGATGAACACCATATTTCTCTAACAACGCCTTGAACAACTTGTTACAAAAGTGAAATCTCCATCACTGATAATTGTCCAAGGTGTACAAAATCTGGAGAAGTTACTCTTTTTTCAGGAATGCGGTGACACTCTTTCCCTTATTGTTTGGAAGCGCAATTGCCTCCACCCATTTCGATACACAGTCAACCGCAACAAGAATATACTTCATCCCATGCGAACTCACAAACGGATCCATGAAGTCAAGACCCCAGACACTGAACAACTGAATCACTAACATCGGGTTCATAGGTAGCTCATGCTTCTTTGAAATTCCTCCTTCTCGTTCACAACGATCACAAGACTTGGCAAAATCATGAGCATCTTGGTGGATGGTAGGCCAATAACAATCACACTGCAAGATTTTATGAGCAGCCTGAATACCACTATGGTTCTCGCCAACAGGTGATGAATGACACGCCTCGAGTATACTCATCATATCTACCTCAGGCACACACCGACGAATAATCCCATCAGAACGAATACGAAACAAGTAGGGCTCATACCAGAAGAATTTCTTCACATCAGACATGGATATTTTTCTTTGGTGGAATGACAAATCCAATGGATCAAATCACTTGCCAAGTAGTTAGCAAAATCTGTGAACCATAGGATAAGATCATAAGAAGCAGCCAATAATTGTTCATCAGGGAAGGCATCATTAATCTCAACTCCATACTCAAACTTGATCATAGCATCCTCTTCTAATTTGGACAAATGATTAGTAGCCTGGTTTTCTGTCCCCTATCTATATTTCACCTCAAACTCGAACTCTTGCAACAAAAGCACCTATCTAATCAACCTTGGTTTTGCATCCTCTTTAGCCATGAGATACCTCAATGCAGAATGGTCAGTATTCACTACGACCTTAGAATCCAGCAAGTAGGACCTAAATTTCTGGAATACGAAAACCACAACAAGGAGTTCATGTTCAGTCACAATATAGTTCTTTAAAACCACATTAAGAGCTTTGCTGGCATAGTAAATCGGATGAAGAATCTTCTCTCTCCCCTATGTTGTAATACTACCCCAAGCGCCACTCCTCTCGCATCACACATAACTTCAAACGGTTGTCCCCAATCCGGTGAAATAATGATAGGTGCGGCTGTTAACTTGGCTTTCAACTCTCCAAATGCTCTCAGACAAGCATCATCAAAATCAAACTTACACTCCTTTTTGAGTAGTTTGCACAATGGGTGTGCAATTTTAGAGAAATCTTTTATGAACCTCCTGTAGAAACTTGTATGCCTAAGAAAACTCCGAACACCTTTTACAGAGATGGATGGTGGAAGATTTTTGATGACCTCAACTTTGGTTCTATCAACCTCAATACCTTTCTGCAAAATCCAATGACCCAGAACTTTACCCTCTTTCACCATGAAGTGACACTTTTCCCAGTCGACAAGGTTACACTCTTCACATCGTTTTAGTACCTCGTCTAGGTGCATCAAACAACCATCAAACGAGTCACCTACTATAGAGAAATCATCCATAAATACCTCAATCGTGTCCTCTACCATATCTGAAAATATCGACATCATACAATGCTGGAAGGTCACTGGAGCATTATATAACCCAAATGGCATCCTTTTAAAGGCAAAAGTCCCATAAGGACAATTGAATATGGTCTTCTCTTGGTCTTCTAGAGCTATGGAGATTTGATTGTAGCCCCAATACCCATCTAGAAAAAAATACCAACCCTTACCAGCGAGACGATACAACATCTGATCCATGAACGACATAGAGAAACGGTCTTTCTCTGTCCATGCATTTAGCTTGCGGTAATCCATACACACTCTCCAACCATTTAGCGGCCTTATTGGAACAAGCTCATTTTTAGCATTTGGAACCACGATGATTCCCCCTTTATTGGGCAGACACTGAATAGGACAAACCCGATTACTATTGGTGATGGGATATATGACTCCAGCATCCAACCACTTAACAATCACCTTTTTCACAACCTCTTGCATAGGGGGATTCAGTCTCCTTTGGTGCTCTATACTTGGCTTACTGTCCGACATGAGTTGGATTTTGTAAGAACAAATGCCCGGTGGAATCCCAATAATGTCTGTAATAGTACATCCAATAGCCCTCTTGAAACTCTTTAATATAGAAACCATGGGCTCAACTTGCTCCTCATTCAAATCAGCAGCAATGATTATCGGTAAAATGCTATCTTTCCCCACGAATACGTACCTCAAGTGGGATGGTAGAGGCTTGAGTTCCAATTTTGGAGGCTCTTTCACAGACGGGTTTGCAGGTAGAGAGTCATGATTCTTCATAGCTAAATCCAATCTTTTTGGTTTGGAACGGAATTTAAACATATCAAGTGAGGCAACTAATTCATCATAGTCTTCAATACCATCACCGTCAAAATTCATCATTACTGTTGCCAGTGCATCAACACCCAACCTCTTTTCAATAGAAACTTTAAAACCTCACTCCACAATATGATTCACCTCCGATAACAACCTGAGATCACTTTCCTACTTCATAGACCTACACATATTAAAAGTTACCTCCTCATTATTCAGTTAGAACTTCATCTACCCCCTCGTCATATCGACTAAGGCATGCCCAGTAGCAAGGTATGGTCTCCCTAAGATGATGGGAACCTCAAAATCGACCTCACAATTAGGTATCACAAAATCCACCGAAAAAATGAACGACTCCACTTTTACAGGGACATCTTGGAGAACACCACTGGGCTTCTTCACATTTCTATCAGCCATGAGTAGACGCATCGCAGTCGATATCAGAGCCCCTAACCCAACCTCTTGTAGATGGACAATGGCATCAAATTAATGCTGGCACCTAAGTCGCACAAAGATTTTGCAAAGTGTAACATCCCAATGGTACAAGAAATAGTAAAAGCTCCAGTATCCTCATTCTTTTGCACAAGTGACCTAGCAGCAATGGCACTGCAATGCTACAACCTCTCATTATTCTTAAAACTAACAGCCTTCTTTTTGGTCACCAAGTCCTTCATGAATTTAGCGTACCCAGGCCTTTGTTCCAAGGCTTCTATCAACAGGACATTTATGGACAGTTGCTTCAACATAGCTATGAACCTGTGGTATTTTCCTTCTTCAGTCTTTTTCACTAATCTCTATGGGAGTGGAGGTGGAGTTCTAGGCATGGGAAAAACTTTTTGGGTCACCTCAGCTTCCTTTTCAGTATCATCTTTTGGAATTTCAGTAACCTCAATCTCATCCTCATCCTTCTCTATCACCCTTTCAACCTCAGATGACATGGGGGAGTAAATGGTCTACTTTCCTCCGCGAGTAGTGATTGCCATGCAATGCCCATTATTTTTTTGGATTTTGGATGGTATTGCTAGGAAGTGTACCAGGCTGACGTGGGTTCACAGTGGTGGAGAACTGACTAAACTACTGCTCAAGTTGCTTGATTAAAACTGCATGTGCATCAACTTTTTGACCGATTCCAGACAAGTCATTTTGGATCTCTTTCAAATTCTTGTAAGTTGGATCAAACCTCTTCATCATCTTTTTCATCATATCCTCAATGCGCGACATACTATTACCACCCTCTCTATTACCAGGAGGAATATAAGGCCCAACCTTATCATTCTTATTTCCATAATTGTTCCAGTTCTAACTGTTGTCACGATTGTAGTTCCCATTCAGGACGTAGTTACCCTCACGGTTGTAGTTACCCTCATAGTTGTAGCTTTCATAGTTTCGACCTTGGTTTCCTTGACCCTGGTGCTAATTATCCCTGTTGGAACCTTAGGTATTGGTTCGGAAACCCCCCGTCTGATCATTCACCAAATTCGCATCCTCCTCATAGTAACACTCTTCAACTGGCGGTGGTGGAGATCTAGTCAGATAATTCACAACATTCACTTTTTTTGCACTTCCACTCACATGTTTTAGTTACAAACCCAATTATGTTCTCATCTGAGCCATCTCTTCCTGAATTTCATCATTAGCTTGGTTAGGTGCAGTTTGGACAACGAATGTGCTCCTACCAGTATTTGCCTTTCTAGTGCTTTAGGCTTTGTTTCTTTGGTCAATCCTCTCAAGGTTTTCGATGATCTCCTCAAAAGTGCACTCACACTATGATCCTCCAGAAATTGTATCTAACACAACTTTTCCATTGTCATCCTATCTTCTATAGAAATACTTCTTCAAAGACTCATCATCTATGTGGTGATTCATAACACTTTTTATGAACCTAGTGAACCTATCCCAAGAACTGCTTATTGACTCCCCCGGTAATGTCGTGAAGTTGTTCAGTTTATCTTTATGATTTAACTTATTGGATATCGGAAAATATCTTATTGTGAACACTTTATGCATTTGGTCTCATGTATAGATCAAATTGTATGGTAACTCAGAAAACCACATAACAACATCACCGGTCAATGACAGTGGGAAGACCGTTAGATCTATGACATCCATATCTAACTCTAATCTTTCTACACAACTCTTACAGACACTCGACAGTTTAGCCATGTGAGCATATGGATCTTCCGAAGCTAACCCAACAAACAACCCTCTCGCTATAAGCATCTATATAAAACTATTGGTCACCATAAATGTATGCCCTGGAGGCAAATGAGGAATAACAATAGGCCCATCTAATCCAACTGCATCATAGTCAGCCCTGTAGTGCTCACGAAACCTCGGTTCTGGCGGATTTTGAACCCTTTCTACATTTCCAATTAGATTACCACCATGAACCTGAGCGGGCACATTAACATCACCTAAAGGCTACAATTCTACACTATCTCCTAAACCCTCTCTGATTGGATTGTTGTGTACCCCTTGATTATTCATTTTTCTCAAAATTTAACTCAACACTGGATCGTAGGGGGTCAATAGTTCGCCTCGATTCCATGTACTTGCCATACACTAGAGTAGAAACCTATAGAAAACAAAAACAAAACAAAAACGTAAAATTAGGAAATACTTGATGAAAGTTCAATAATGTAGTTAAACTTAATATAAAAGCCAAATTCCCCGACAACGGCGCCAAAATTTGATATGCTCAAATTACACCTCCTTAAAGAAGTATAAGCGATCTTTATCAAGTAAAGAATCCAACTTGTAGGTTGGGGTTGATCCCATGAGGAATATGGTTCAGACTTAAACTTAACTCACTATTATCTCTATTTAGTCAAATTATTTTCGAGAAAAGTAAACATGGGGGGATTTTGTAAGTAAGTAACATATTTGAATGCTTAGGTAACAAGTAAACAAAATTCAAACTTTTAGTTATCACTATGAGAAGGAAACTAGGGTATATGCGTTCCCACTAGCTCTTAACGTAGTAATCCTAATAATAGTAATCCTTTCCTAGTGTTTTACATGCAAAGTTGGTAAGTTAGGTATCCCTAAGTGATTGGTCCTCATAGTAGGGAATTGCACCACACAACTTGGTCCGTCTATGGGTGTATGCTTTACTAACCCTTACCTTTACCCCAGATTAGTCGTCATATCAATGTAATTTAGTTTTCACCCTTACTCCAATTGACATGAAACTATTAGATAACATCCATTACATCTCTGATGTGTAATCCTTTTCTCAGTCACTACCTCCTTGGTCTGGCAAGTAGGAACAAGGCGAGTTCTAACGTTGCATATCGCTAGAAAGACTTCTAAATGAAACGATTAACAATACATGCATAAACACTATTCAAGAATTACTTAATTATTATTCATACTTTTTTAATTACTCATGGTTCCTAGAACCCTAGTTGTGGATTTAGCTACTCATACGTGAGAGTTTACAATTCATAATTAGGTTAAAAGAATTCATAACTTACAGTTAGAATAGATGAAACCCGAAATCTTGAATTGAAATTCAAAGTAAAATTTGCATAAACCAACTTCCGGAAAATAAATTGCTAAGAGTTTGCAAAATAATTCCAAAAGACCAAAGTATATAACCTTACAATAATGTCTAAATCCAAAAACGAGGATTACAACTCTTATTTTTAGAAAAAAATCCCAAACTAAAACGGAAACAAAATAAGTAAATAGAACTGCTCAGGCGCAGTTTCTGTTGACAGCTCAACCTACAGACTATGGGTCGACCTACGGTCTGTAGGTCACCCTTCATGGTCCGACACTCAGAAAATAAAATCAAGTACCAGAACTTCAACTCTTTGATCCACATCAACGGATGTGCAGGACGGCCCGTGGGTCGACGTATGATTCTTCGATGCCTCTGTGGTTCCACACTTTGTCAGACTTCCCTGATCTTCCACCTACGCTTGCCCATCCACGGTCTGTGAATTCGACTACGGTCCATCCTGTCACTCTATGGTTTGAGTACTGGAACTCAAAGCTGGGCCAAGACCTACGACTGTCAATCTACTGCCCGTCACTGGACCAACGATCCGTGGTTGGCTACTTTTGTAATTTTTAGCTTACATCTTCATCAACCGCATCCAAGCGTATTTCCTGCAAGAATTACACACAAAACATTATTTCTAATAACAAAATAGCCCAAGACGCACACAAACTCTAAGTGAAACGTATCAAAAATACCGTAAACTCATCGTAAATCAATGACCGTGTACTTTTTGAAACTATTTTGAGGGTAAATTGAGCGTTATAAAAAATGGCACCATTTTTGGGGCGCAAGTAGGTGTATTGAATTGATTTAGGATGCCATGACCTAAAGTGGACCCTAGAGGTAACATAACATATAAGACCTAGAGAGGCCCTACACAAGCCACTTAGCATACATCATACAAGATAATATAATTGAATATTTTAAAACATCTTATATCATAAATATTTTACAAGAAAACGAAGCGAAAGTCTAACATAGTCTCAAAGCCATCAAGTACATTGATGACTCCACAATTTGGACTCATTTAAGGCTTTATTTGGATAGATTTAGTGTCCTCAAATGCTTATTTTGTGCCAATAACTGATGTAAAATCCTTGATTTCCAGGTATTTTGATTTAGGAACAAAGCATGGACACTAATTGGCAAAAAGGAACAAGGCAACCGAAAGAAGAAAGAAAAGAAGGCCTGATGATCGCCTAATCCATTGGGCGAGTCGCCGAGTGGCCATCGTCTCACCTAAAGTTCCAGTGTACCAAGCCCTGAAGGCAAAAATCAAGTCGATGATAGAAAAAAGCAGTCGTCGTGTCACCGAACGGTTCCGCAATGCAGTGTTGGATCACCCAAAGTTACAGAACTTGAGGATGCTGAAGGCCAAATCAAAATAGTGATAGAATTGACCAAAGGGTGGATCACCGAGTTGATTGGCGATCCCGACTTACTGCGCTTAATGGTCCTTCATAGCATATGTTAGGCGACTATAAATACATTTTTTTGAATATTTAGTTTAGAATTATTTTTCATAATATAGAACTCTGAGTTTGGAGAAAAACCTTTTCCTTAGCTTTGAAGAATTGAAGTTTTCCATTTTTGAGAAATTGGAAGTGGGAGTTTGAGATTCTTCAATTTGGACCTTTGTCAAGAGGAAATTAATCTTACCCAGTTAATGGAAAGACAATTTGGTAACGATTTCTATGTTTTTATGATGTCTAGCTAAATCCCCAATTCTTGGGGTGTGATTATGGGTTGATTTAGTTTATAGGTATTGCTAATTGATAGTTTAAATGCTGTTTAAAAGTGATTTCAAATTGTGGTTTAATTTAAAGGGTTGTAGTTGCAAATGTAATTCTACCTTAGTGTTTGTGGCTTGCTCGAGAGAGATGTTTTAAAACCAAGATTACTGAATTGATGGTCTGTGGGTATTGGTTTGTCATGGGTTCAGCTCGAGAGAGTGAATCCTAAACCCTCTTCCATACATTCAGCTCGAGAGAGTGAATGGACTAGAGCGTAAGTTGTTCTTAATTGCTGCTTGTTAGTGTTTGAGTAAAACCAACTTCGAGAAAAACCAACTTGATTCGGGGTAAATTGTTCGAGAGTAAGTTTATCCCTACTGAAGTCTAGC
This sequence comes from Solanum verrucosum, assembly GCF_900185275.1. Classification (NCBI taxonomy): domain Eukaryota; kingdom Viridiplantae; phylum Streptophyta; class Magnoliopsida; order Solanales; family Solanaceae; genus Solanum; species Solanum verrucosum. The sequence goes on from NW_026020705.1 coordinate 1,882,804, forward strand.
TTATTCACTGATTTACAACTATTTACTATCAGTTGCAAATACCCATTTGTCTACCTTAGCCTATAATCCAATCACATCCCAAGAACCCGTCTCATTACTTGTTAATTTGTTTTATTTGTTGTTGTTGTAGCTACTAGTAAAAACCAAAACCCCCTTATTTGACCCTTGTGTCACCCCTTAACTTGAATTATGTTTTTATTCGTAAATATCTATTCCTATGAGTGACATGAACATATTCGTACTTTGCTCTTGATTCTCAAACACGTACTACTCCTTGTGGGATTCGACCCCAACTCATTTAGCTAGGTTATTATACTGACTAACGATCATTGACACTTAGATCTGGATGAAGTGACCTTGCAATGTCAATCGAAATGGCGCCACTGCTGGGGTGTGGAGTTGGTTGAGAATTTTTAGTTAAGTTGAATTCTGTTCTTTGTTAGTCATAGTTGAACTTACTTAATTTTAGTTTTCTTTTGCTTGTTTGTGATTTGAAACAGGAAGTATGAGTGTGAACGGAAGCAATGGTAGCCAAGTAGGCCACCAATATGACATCAAAAACCTCAACAATATTAATGAGCCTAATGCTAATAACCCCCATCTTATGGGTGGAATTGGTGCCATTCGCCTACCTACAGTTAAAGAGAACACGATGTTCAATATCACAAGTACTATGTTGCAGCTCCTACAATTGAAGATGTTGTTCGGTGGTTTGGCTCATGAGGATCCCCATGAGCATATTAGAAACTTCGTGGATGTTTGCACACCGTGCTCCTTCAAGAACATATCCCAAGAGTTGGCTCTGTTGAGGTTGTTCCCATTCTCTTTGATTGTAGAAGAAAGTAAGTGGCTAGCTGAATTGCCACGTGAATCAATCACTTCGTGGGAGGAGATGGTCACCACATTTCAAGTGCAATTTTTCCCTCCTTCAAAGATGATGAATCTTCGGGACAACATTCAGAGCTTCAAGCATCTGGAGGGCGAGCCAATTCATGAAACTTGGCTACGATTCAAGAAGTTGGTGCTCCAATGCCCAACACATGGCTTGCCTGACAACCTGTTGCTACATTATTTTTACCGAAGCCTTGACTCGGTAAACAAGGGTGTTGCTGAAAAACTTTCTCCTGGAGGTTTGATGCAACAACCTTATGTGATAGCGGCTCAACTCTTGGATGGCATGACTACAATCAACCGGGATTGGTACACCCGTGAAGATCATGTCTCCCCTCTCACTTTTAAATTAACCAAGGAGCATATGGAAAAAGACCATGAGAAGGACCAAAGCATGGCCAAGATCATGACACAACTTGACATTTTGTCTAAAAATATCATGGGAGCTGGTGCTCGAAGTGTTAATGTCGTGGGTGTTGGGTGTGTGAATCCCGAAGAAGCCAAGTTCAAAGCATTGTATAATGAAGAGGTGAATTTCCTAGCCAACCAAGGTAGTGGTTATCGTTCAAACTACCCGAGGTAGGGTGGTAACCAAGGTTGGAACAGGGATGAAGGTTGGAAGGATCGTGATCGAGAGTGAAGGGATTGAAATCCCAATTGGAAGGATGGGGAGAAGGATAGGAATGCTCCTCCCCATGAGCGTCCAAAACCAAAGGATTCAGAAGGTCGCCGGTCTGAGGATATGCTTCTAGTATCCTCAACAAAGTTGAGGGGTTAGAAAAGATTTTGAAAGAAATGCAAGAAGATGTGTCGACCCTTAGCCAGACTGTTACCTTCAACTCCGTCTCGATTAAGAAGTTGGAGACCCAAATGGGTCATATCTCATCTCATCTAAATCCGAGACAGCGAGAGGGTTTGACTAGTGATACTATGGCAAACCCCAAGAATGAGGTTTGAGTGTGGACTTGCGTCATCCCCCGACGTTAACTAATGTATTGCTTGGGAGGCACCCCAAGTTTTATTTGGTTTCTTTTTAAGTTTGAAATAATGGTGTGTTGATTGTGCAGGTCAAAGTGTGGAAGGTGTTTGAAAAGTGCAGGTTGGCGAGCTAAAAGTCCAGTCAGAGACTCGCCGAAGAGGTTCGCGAGCCCGACTTGGACCGTGGTTGTACTCAAGACATATTTAAATTTGAGTTTGTAAAATTCGGCGAGCTCAGGAGCAACGACCTAGTACGCCGTTTGGACCCCCACATTAACTGGAGGTCCTGTAAAACTCGGTGAGGTAAGTGCCCACTTGGCGTTTCACCGAGTGGGTCGGCGAGCAAAACGTATGTCATCGAATGGGCGAAAACTTAACGGTTTTTAAAGGCCAAAGGTTCAAACTTTCAAACTCTTTCACTTTCCCTCACATTTAAACTTTACAAAATCACACCCGCACTTTAGTACTTTATATTTTTGCATTTTTTCGCTTTTTAGTCATCGAATTTGTGTTCGGAGTTGGATTACTTTGCTGCCTAGCATTTCAAAGTATTTATTCGGCATCTAAGGTTGGTTTTCTGAACCCCGAGTTTATATTTATCATTTTGTACTCATTTGCTAGTAATTTTATCTTAGTAAAGTGTGTTGGGCCTCTTTGATAGTCTTCGTATGCTAGAATGCCTGTTTTAATTCGAACATTTTGCCCGTAATGCTTATATTATAGAATTCCTGAGTTTTTTCATGCTTTATAATTGATTAAAATAGTGGTGTTGTGCTTTCATATTGTTGGGTCTAGTCGGGTGAAGTCTAAGTAACCCGCATTTGTGCTAAATGACGTATTTTGCCCAATGATGGAGCGGTTGATGTCATTCTTAAGGGCAAAGGTCGTCAAATGGCCAAATATGGCCAAATCGGGAGAAGTCTAAGTATCCCAGGGAATGGGTGTAATGGGTCTTGGTTTAATTTTATGAGTGCGTGTTTTGATTTTGTTTTTGGGGGCTGCAGGGTTGAATTTGAGAAGTTTGGTTGAAAGTAGGCACGTTGGGTCATTTGGTGAGCTAGGTCGAGTTCGCCGAACCACTCGGCGGTTCGCCTAAGTTCCCCTTATCGCCTTTAATTTTGTACTAAATGTGAAGTTTGGTTCTATAATTTTCCGTGAAAATTCTGACTTCGCCGAATGCACTCGGCGACTCGCCGAAAGTCCTTCTTGATCGCCCTTTGTTTGCGCCCCTATCCCTTTTAGCACTGTAACTTTCGGCAGTCTAAGCCTTGTTCTCCGAATACTGTCGGCGATTCACCGAAAGGTCCTTCACATCACCGACATGCCATTTCTCTAAGATATTTTTGAGCCAATCCTTCGGCGAACCTAATCTGGCTCGCCAAAGAGATTCGGTGACTCGTCGACCGGTTCAGTGAGTCTTTCTGCAACTCTTTTCTTCTGTGCTTTTGCTTGTATTACTTCTAACTTTTCATGATGTTTAGCAGATATGGAAAGGAGAAATCTTGACATGCCACCCCGAAAAAGAGCATGAGGCATTACTATAAATGAAGGAGGAGCCAACCCTCCAAAAAGGGGAAGAACAGAGCCTCCAAAGGGAGGCAAGGGCAAAGGCAAACGGCCCGTATTTGAGGTTATGGAGCACCACTCCGATAGTGATGGTCTCTATACTACATTCTCTGAGCAGAAGGACGACTAACCCTTACAGTCCTGGTGGGCTGAGATCCGTGCTAGATCTCACCCTGACTCAGCTAGAGTCCCTTCAACTTCCACCTTAACAGATTCAGTGCCAGCTCCGGCACCTCCTGTAGCTCCAGTGCCACCAGTAGCTCCTCCTTCTCACCGACTCCTAAATATATTAAAAGTTGATGGGTTGCGGATGATTCTCGAGGAGAAGTTCTTATCCACGAAGGGAATAAAGGGCAAATACTCTAGGGTAAGGGAGACACTCCAGTACCATTGTTTTGAGCAATTCACTAGGCCTTGAGTTCCCTACATTCCTACATGGGTTCGGGAGTTCTACTCTACATATGGTGACCTGGTTCCTAAAAGCAAGAAGAAGGCCAGTGAGTTCACACCAGTGGGGTCCATTATTGTACGAGGGACAGTAGTGCACTGTAGCCGTGATCACATCAACGCGGTACGTGACAGGGGTCCGAATTTGACTACCCCAACCTGGCTACCACTACAAAATTATTAGATGAGCTCAAGAGCTAGCTGGAGCCCCTTATCTCAGACACCACCCTGAGTTAGATAGAGGTAGGAGTCCCGATCGAGAAGAGGGACTTGAGTGTAGCTTCATGTTATTAGTTTGGATTCATTAGCATCTCTATTATGCCCTTCCAAAATGAGTCTGTTCTCCTTCATCCTAAGGTGTCGTGCCTTGGGTTGATTATTTCTAAGAAGACCATTGACATGGGGCTTATTATTAAGCAGGAGATGGTCATGAGGGCCAAGCAGAGGCAGACTTCCCTACCATTCCCAGTCTTGATCGCGGAGTTATGCCGGCATGCTGGAGTAGCACGGGATGTAACTAGAGATATTTAGGTCACTCCCTCCTCCTCCATAGATATCACTCTTATAGAGGCTGAATACACTCAAGAGAAGGCCGACTTAAGGAGAGCAGCTCCGGTGGATACATCCACGGAGGTAGACATTGATTCGATACCTACAGAGGCATCTTTGCTTACTTCGACCCCCGGGCCTTCAGGTACATCTGCTCCGACTTCTTCTGCTTTGCAAGCTCTGGGTGCCTCTACCTCTACCTAGCCAGCCAGGATCACTCAGGCTATGATCCTAAAGATGAGGCACCAAACCCAGTCAGCTGATGTGAGGGCGACCTGACTATAAGGATCGATCCCATGGATGATCGAAAGTGTCATCCTTGCTATACTTACCCCCCTTCGGACTTCTATTGACACTCTCATTGAGAGATTTGAGGCTTGTGATAGCAGATAGGGGGATACCTCCGAGGTTACAACTTTGAAAGCCAAAGTTGCGGATATGAGGAAGGACGTGGACTATCTAAAGTCTACTGACTTCACTTCACTACTAAAGGCCGCTGATGATGTTGATGTCCCAGAGACTTCTGAGATTCCTCCAGCTACCACCAGAGATGTACATAGGGATGGCACAATAACTGATGAGTCAGAGGCAAACCAACGAAGAGCAGATTGATGTGAGAGAGGAGAGTATATGGAGAGCTGCCAGATTTGGAAGAGAACATTGTACAATCGGTGATTCAGACATCGCTGACAGAGACGTCTAGGGTAGGCCCTGGTGGAGCTAGTATTACATCTGAGGTGACTCCAGGTACTTATACCCAGTTTCAAAGCACTACACCGGGCACTGATGCCCAGAGAGATGGAGCGACTATTTAGATAGGATCCCTTTTTACCTCCCTCTCTGTCTTATTTTAGTTTGACCTTTGGATATTTTATTGCTTGCATTTAGGACAAATACCTTTTGTTTTGTGGTGTGGTGAGGCCCACATTTTGTGACTATTTTTTGCCTATATATTTGGATTTTTGAGCTATAAATTATGTTGTTACTACATTTTGTGGATGATTGAGCTTGTGGCTCCTCGTTTTTAATTGTAAATGATTTTTGGACCCTTTCGAAAATTTTTGTGCCACCTCTTGTTTGTGTTGGAATATGGTTGTTCTCTTGCGAATTTGAGTATCGGTCTTGATCAATACCGATGAATTGAATAGTGCTCATAATAAAAAAAAATGAATGTGCGGCTATGATGAGGACAAATAAAGTTGGATAGACAATATGTGAACTTTTTGCATCTCGTTGTGACTAGCCAATTATCAAATTGAGTCACTTGTGATGAACATTTCACACTAGCGAAAGTGTGGAGTCTTGTTTGACATTGGTGCCAATGCCGTGTGATGAGCTTCCTGTGAACCATGAGTGATGACACCTAGAATTTGCCCCGTTGGTGCGATTGACTAAGTGATGGAAGCTCTTGAGATGATCTTAGGCTACTTTGAAGAGTGAAAAAAATTGACATTATACCTCTTTTTGTGGCCTACCTTGTGAGTGTGTGAACTTTGCTTGAACAAATTTTGAGCCTTAACCTTTTCTTGGAAGAAACTTGATGAAATTGTGACTTTTCTTTATCCATTACCCATAATCCTCATGATTTGTGGTTTGTTTGAATAGCCAACTTAGGCCAAAAGCCTAAGTTGGGGATATGGTGAAAAGAGAAGGTAAATCAAGAAATGCAAAGAAGTCCCCTTGACCCATGATTTTGAAAAATATACCTCTCCATACAAAAAAAAAAGAAAAAAAGAAGAAAAGAATGAAAAAGAAAAATAATGAAAAAGTTGTGAAAGTGCAAAGAAAATGGGGTGTCCAACAATCCATGGAAGAAGAATAATGGGGTGACTTTGGAGCATGAATGAGAATGATAAATAAAAGAGGAAAGAAAGTGTTGTTCATACCACATTTCATGAGGATTACAACCATTCAGCCTAAATGACCATACCTTTGCACTTAACCCCTTTACAAGCCTTGAAAAGACCTTTTTTGATCTTGAGTGAGCTGAAACAATTGTTGGCTGGAAAATTAGGGCATACCTATGGGTGAAATCATGCATTGTGTTCATCTTTGTGAGTGTGAGTGTTGCATTTGATTCCAGAGCTTTAAATTGTTGAAACATTGTGTGTGAATATGGAATCATTCTTTGTGTGAGGGAATTTGAGTACATTTGTTGATCTTGAACTTGCATTTGAAGCAAGTATTGTGAACTTGAGAATCTTTGATAATGGTGAGTCACAACTTGAATCTTTGAGTACACAATTGATCATTGCATGAGTAAGTTGAGTCTTTTTGTGTGCATTAATGATTGAGTCTTGTGTAGCACTGTTTGAGGCATCCTTTTTGAACTGCTAAACTTGAGTTTTACTTGAGGACAAACAAAAGTTTAAGTTAGGAGTGTTGATGTGTCCACGATTTGGACTCATTTAGGGCATTATTTGGATAGATTTAGTGTCCTCAAATGTTTATTTTGTGCCAATAATTGATGTAAAATCCTTGATTTCCAGGTATTTGGATTGAGGAACAAAGCATTGACACTAATGGGAAAAAAGGAACAAGGCAGCTGAAAAAGAAAGAAAAAAAGGTATGTTGATCGCCTAACCCATTAGGCGAGTCGCCGAGTGGCCATCGTCTTACCTAAAGTTCCAGTGTGCCAAGCCCTGAAGGCAAAAATCAAGTCGGCGATAGAAATGAGCAGTTAGCGTGTCGTCGAACGGTTCCGCAATGCAGTGTTGGATCACCCAAAGTTACAGAACTTGAGGATGCTAAAGGCCAAAACAAAATGGCGATAGAACTGACCAAAGGGTGGATCGCCGAGTTTATCAGCGATCTCGACTTATTGTGCCTAATGGTCCTTCACAACATATTTTTGGCGACTATAAACACATTTTTTGAATATTTAGTTTAGAATCAGTTTTCATAGTATAGAACTCTGAGTTTGGAGAAAAAACTTTTCCTTTAGCTTTGAAGAATTAAAGTTTTCCATTTTTGAGAAATTGGAAGTGGGTCTTTCAGATTCTCAATTTGGACCTTTGTAAAGAAGAAATTAATCTTACCCAGTTGTTTGAAACACAATTTGGTAACAATTTCTATCTTTTTATGATGTCTAGCTAAAACCCCAATTCTTGGGGTGTGATTATGTGATTATACGTTAATTTAGTTTATGGGTATTGCTAATTGATAGTTTAAATGTTGTTTAAAAATGATTTCAATCAGTAATTATGGTTTAATTTAAAGGGTTGTAGTTGCAAATGTAATTCTACCTTAGTATTTTTGGCTTGCTCGAGAGAGAAAGGTTTTAAAACCAAGATTACTGAATTGATGGTCTGTGGGTATTGGGTTGTCATGGGTACAGCTTGAAAGAGTGAATCCTAAACTCTTTTCCACACATTCAACTCGAGAGAGTGAATGGACTAAAGCGTTGGTTGTTCTTAATTGCTGCTTGTTGGTGTTCGAGATAAACCAACTTGATTCGGGGTAAATTGTTCGAGAGAAAGTTTATCCCCACTGAAGTCTAGCTTATTCACTGATTTACAACTATCTACTATTAGTTGCAATTACCCATTTGTCTACCTTAGCCTATAATCCAATCACATCCTAAGAACCCATCTCATTACTTGTTAATTTGTGTTATTTACTGTTGTTATAGCTGATAGTTAAAACCAAAACCCCCTTATTTGACACTTGTATCACCCCTTAACTTGAATTATTTTTTTATTCGTAAATATCTATTCATATGGTTGACTTGAACATATTCGTACTTTTCTCTTCATTCTCAAACACGTACTACTGCCTGTGGGATTCGACTCTAACTCATTTTGTTGGGTTATTATACTGACTAGCGATCATTGACACTTAGAATTGGTTGAAGTGTCCTCGAAACGTTAATCATACATCAAGAATTATTGAGACGTAACCCATACATCACATACAATATGTAATAGTAAAGACAATAATCAATAAAGGGTTCAATCTTCGAAAATGAGGACTCACCAATCTTCAAAAGCTACTAATGTGATCACTAACCATAAGGATGATAAATTGGAGAGTCAGACCCTACATTAGTGAAACGATGTAGGCAAGAGTATGCGTTAGTATAAAGAATGTACCAAGTATGATAGCAATGCATAAAAAGTTTGAAATCATGCTAGAAAAGTACTTTACATGGCATGCAATACCAACCGAAATCATAAGATAAAAGGCTTAGAAAACATAGATCATAATCATGGTCAATGCATGTTAAACATCTTAAAAACACATTTGAGATACTTAAGAAAATAACCTTAGTTCATTATTGTGGGAGATTTACCTTTAGCTGACATGTAGACCATGTGAGCTATAACATGGAATTTAGTGTCTATCCCACACCAAAAAAGAGATGTCCTCACTTGCCAAGGTGAGAACCATGAATTTCTAGCTTAGGTGGATCCATTAGCTAATGTCTATCTAGGACAACTTATGGTGGCACATAGCTATGGGATAGAGAGATTGATACTAGAAACCCGACCTCTACTAGCGGGAGATCTTCCATCTCAATATCCTCTTGATGCTTAGTATAAATCCCACATAATAGTCATTAATCTTAACTTATCTTATTATTAGAGTATCTCCTTAATCTCGATTCACATTAGCTGAGAAAACCTTTCAATATTATGAATCCTATGTGAGGAAACCCTTTCAGATTCATGTTTTGAGTAGTATGTGAGAAATCCTTTCACAACACAACAACAACATTGATACTCACTTTCAAAGAATCCTTAAAACATTTTCATCAATTTCATAAAGAACATGCATATTTCATAAATTCATCTTTCATAAGCTTCATTATATAATCAATTCTAGAAATCATGGATCATGCATGGGTTCATATGAATTCAACTTAAAAACATGAAATTATCTCAATTTATGCATAAAAGACATAAAACAATCAATTAGATCATAATTGAAAAGAACCCACGAGATTGAGTAAAATCCCTAACTTCCATTGGAGATTCTAACTAGTAAAAAATTGAGAATTTATGAATCCTATATAGAAAAGGACTCCATAGGTGAATACTATCATACCTTGATGCCAAAATCTTGAATTAATGTTGAATTTGGAGACTTGATCTTGAAATCCTATCCTTCTTCTTCAAGCTTCTCGAGAGAGAAATATTGGGGAAGAACTTGATCAACTTTTGTAAATTTTAGAGAATGAATTGAATTGGGTTATTTGGGAGATTAAAATCATTATATAGGACTTTGGGTAGAAGGCAAAATGACGTAATATAGGATTAGAACGATTAAGGAAAAGACCAAAAAGCCCTTAAAATAACTATCGATCCCTCATCGACAGATCACACCTTCAGTCCGTAGGTCCTGGTCGACTGTTGGTTTGGGTTCAGAGACTACATTTTTGGAACCCCAACAACGGGACCCCATGTACGGTCCATGCGTCCACTTACGGACTGTACATCCCAATTGTGAGTCCCAACCTTGACCTTAAAAAATTTCTCTATGTTTTGGGCTCACCTATGAGACCTACCTATGACTCGTACATTGAACGAAGGATCGTCCTGGTAAACCGTAAAAGAGTATTGGAACTTTGACAATTTAAATCATTGGAACTAACCACCGACGATTCCCACCTATGGTCCGTGGTCTGACCTACGACTTGTCGGTGGTTTCATTTGTACTGGAACCAAACTCTAGAAACCTATAATTTACCTTATTTTCAAATCCAAGGTGTTACAATATCTCCTCCTTGGGAACATTCGTCCTCGAATGAGATTCAAGACATCATCAGGAGGGTAGGAACTAGCACCCTCAACTAATTGATTCCTTCAAAGAACCTTCATGGAAGTAACTTCCTTGTTCCTCAACTTCTTAACTTGCCAGTCCAAAATCTTAACCAGATTGTCTTCATATGAAATATTCTACTTAACTACCAAGCCTTCCAATGGAACTATGGATGTCAAATCCCCACACATTTCTTTTGATAGAGATACATCAAAAACTGGATGCACCGATGCCAAATCAGTAGGCAAATCAAGTTCATAAGCAACTTTACCAAAATGCCTCAAAATCTGATATGGGCCCACATATCGAATAATATGCTTCCCTCTTTTCCCAAACCTCATTACATCCTTCTTGGGTGAGATTTTTAGGTAGACCCAATTATGAACATCAAACTCAAGGTCTCTTCTTCTAACATCAACATAGGACTTTTGTCGACTTTAAGTTGTTTTCAACCTTTCTCTAATAAGGAAAACTCTCTTCATAGTTTCATGTACCAACTCAGGACATATCAAAGAAACTTCACCCACTTCAAACAAACTTATAGGAGATCTACACCTCCTAGCCTCAAATGGAGCCATACCAATTCTTGAATGGTAGCTATTATTGTAAGCAAACTCAATCAAAGGAAATGATCATCCCAATTACCATTGAAGTCAATTACACAAGCTCTCAACATATCTTCCATAATTTGAAGAGTACCGCTCCGGTTGCCAATCGGTTTGTAGATGAAAGGACGTACTAAACTTAACACGAGTACCAAGACCCCTTTGAAAAGATTTCCAAAACTTAGAAGTGAATTGGGTACCACGATTGGAGATGGTGGATAAGGGCACTTCATGAAACCTAACCATTTCACTCAAGTAGAACTTAGAATAGTCCTCCGCCAAATACGAAACCTTGATAGGGATAAAATGATCCAATTTCATCATTTAATCCACAATAACCCAAATTGAGTAATGTTGCCACCGGGTGCAGGTTAAACCAACAATGATGTCCATATTCAAATCTTCCCACTTCTAACTAGGAATATTGATATCTTGGGACAAACCTCCAAACTTTTGAAGCTCAACTTTGACTTGTTGGCAATTAGGACACTAAGCCATAAATTCCACAATATCCTTCTTCATCCCATTCAACCAATATACCTCCCGCAAGCCACGATACATCTTGCTGGCTCCCAGGTGAATGGAATAACGAGAACTATGGGCTTCTGATAGAATATGCTCCCTTAAATAATCAACATTGGGGACACAAAAATGACCTTGATAACAAAGCACACCATATACCCCTTGGGAGAAAGCCTCTACAGATTTCTTAAGCACAACTTCCTTCAGTTCCTCCAAATTTAGATCAAGACCTTGCTTGGCTTTCACATCTAACAAAAAATACGATTATGAACCATTATATACCCTAACACCACCTTGATAGATTCATCTAACCAAACACCTAATCAGGACAATCTATGAACATCTCAAACCAACTCCTTCTTATCTTTCTCAACTTGAGTAACACTACCCATTGAAAATTGACTAAGAGCATCTGCCATCATATTCGTTTTGCCGGGGTGATAGAGAACACTGATGTCATAAACCTTTAGTAACCTGAGCCACCTTCTTTGGTGAAGATTCAGATCTTACGGTTGCAAACTTTTGTGGTCGGTAAAGACATCAACATGAACACCATATAAGTAATGCCTCCAAATCTTTAAGTTAAAAGTAACCGCTGCCAATTCTAAATTGTGGGTAGGATAATTCTTTTCTTGAATCTTAAGTTGCCTTGAAGCATAGGCAATGACTTTCCCATTTTTCATAAGGCATCCTAACCCAATTCTTGAAGCATCACAATAAACAACAAATCCATCTGAGCCTTCCAGTAAAGTCAACACTGGAGCAGAGGTAAGTCTATCCTTTAAATTTTGGAAACTCTTCTCACACACTTTAAACCATATGAACTTAACCTTCTTTTGGGTGGGTCAATGTTGTCAATGGGGAGGCAATCAAAGAAAACCCTTCAACAAACCTTCTATAATAACCATCCATACCCAAGAAACTTTTAATATCCGAAGGGGATAGAGGTCTTGGAAAACTCTTAACCACAGCCATTTTCTTAGGATCTAGCTTACCTTCACGGAAACAATGTGACCAACAAAGGTCAAATAATGAACCAAAACTCCCATTTACTAAACTTTGCAATGAGTTGTTGGTCTTAGAGAACTTGCAATACAATCCTCAAATGATCGGTATGCTCATCCTCACTCCTTGAGTAAATCAAGATATCATCGATAAACACAGTCACAAGCATATCCAAGCATTGTCTAAACACCCTATTCATCAAATCCATAAATGCGGCTAGGGCACTAGTCAAGACAAAAGAGATCACCAAAAACTCATAATAACCATATCGAGTCAAAAAATCGTCTTCAGAATGTCATCTTATTTCACCCTCTATTAGTGGTAACCCGGTCGAAGGTCGATCTTATAGAAGTAACTTGATCCTTGTAGTTTTTCAAACAAATCATCTATCCTAGGAAAAGGATATTTGTTCTTAATGGTAACCTTGTTCAATTTTCGGTCGTCAATACACATTCGAAGTGAACCATCTTTCTTTCGAACAAACATAACTAGAGCATTACATGGAGAGATACTCAGTCTAATGAAACCCTTATCCAACCAATCTTTAATTTCACCTTTAACTCCTTGAGTTATATCGGTCCCATACAATAAGAAGGAATAGTGATAGGTTGCGTATTTGGGAGAAGATCAATACTAAAGTCTATTTCCCTTTTGGGAGAAACACCATGTAAATCATTGAGAAACGCTTCTAGAAGAATATCAAACTTCCTAGCCAGTTATGACATCACAAAAGGCAAGGTAGCACTGGGATCAAGCAAAGCATAAACATAAAGATGAAAAGCTTTCAACATACCGGCAACCACATCGAGAGAACCCTTTTGCTCACGACAAGTTTAAAGTGCATATAATTGATTTTTCTTTGGGGCACTTGAACCTGAAAAACTAGGTGGAAGTTGCCTAACTTCTCTTTTGTTAGCCGCAAGTGATGGAAAATGCTTTATCTTATGGCCACTCTTACCACAACCAAAGCAATCATCCGTACCGGCTAAGGATATACCCTCATGCTTCCTTTTCACAATTAGCACAAGTAGTCGATGAAAATCCACCACCATTTCCTCCTTGAGGCTTAGGGTTAGACACCCTATCTTTGTTGAACATTCAAGGAACCTTGACCGGATAATCTTTGTCGAAACTTAGAACGACCATGTCTCTCGGACCTTGAATGTGAGAAGTTATTATCCCCCCTCTTGGCCCTCTTTGCCTTCCTAAACCTCTCCTTAAGTTTCTGATCTTCGATTTGTTGGGCATGAACCATAACAAGAGAAATGTCCATATCATGTATAATCATGGCGGTACAATATTCTTTAACCATCATTTTGTACATGCCCAAAAAAAACTTACTCTCCTTTCCCGAGGATCGATAACCATAGTAAGAGAATATGTAGACAATTGTGTGAACTTCAAAGCATACTCCTTCACACTCATGTTTCCTTGATAAGGTTGATTAATTCAAGTACCTTTTCCTCCATGATCTCAAGCCAATGCACTTATGCACTTCGCAAGGTTAAAGCTCAGGTTATTTATGTCTCCAAGAGTCTTGATTCGAGGTCAGTAACTATTGTATATTTTTGGTTTATGTATTTATGCAAGTCTACTGGTTTTAGTACCATTTGTGCAATGAATGGTAGGGAGACTTATGAAATGAGATCATGTAAGTAATCTCATTCAATGACTTATAATTGTGACTTGTGGTTTTCAAGTGGTCTTGTTTATTGTGGTATGTGATTGTGCTTGTTTGTTTGTGATTGTTTGTTGACTCAGGTACCAAACCAGTACACTAACTATGGATGTCTTGGGTACCAGGCCAATATACTAACTATGGATGACTCGGATACCACATCAGTACACTAATAATTTAGGTATAGGTTCCATAATAGGACAAGGTATGTTATTGAGTTTCCATTGGACCACTCAATATTTGCATTGTGATCATATGGGACATGTATTTATGCGTTCCTTGACCCAAGTGTTGTTATTTCATGATATGTGACTTAGAGTCTATGTGGTTGATGATCGATGTATGTTATGCATTGTTTTGTGTTACTATTTTGTGGTGAATGTTTCCATTCATATCTTAGACTAGCCACATGATCCTACCAGTACAGAGTTGTTTGTGTACTTATAATGCACATGTTCTTTTTCTTGTTAAATACATGGCATCTTCTAGTGGTTGATCTGAGACCTTGGTTGAGCGATGCCTAATTTTGAGTCCAAGGGTGACCTTTGTCATTCAGGCTACCATAGATTCTTCTGCATCTTCTTGTCTATTTGTTATGACATAGACTTATATACTTTAGTTTGTGTTTGGTTTCAGGGTTGAAGCCCCAAGTTGACTTTATTAGAATTTTGGGTATGATAACTTTCCATTCGTAGGGGTATATCCACAATGAATGTTTTTAAACTATCAGTTTTAGTTTATGGAGACTTAGTTCTTTACTAACTAAAGTGTTTTTTCTTGTTGATATTCTCAACATGTTTTTTTTTATAAATTGTATTGGGTACATTTTGGTTAGTATTTGTTTCTCTCACAAAGTGGTTTAGTGTGGTTTGGAGTCGTGACATAGTTTGACTTATCTCATATATATATAGTTTAGAGTAGCCTTTTGTATTCGAGAAAAATCAATACATTTTGGTCTACTTTTGGGATTTGTAACCTTATAGCAACTTGGTACTCTGGTCCACCAGGTCATGAGATTGGATCTTGTACTCTTATTTATATTTATGGATGTATTTCTCATTTTCATTGTGTTTTACTTATTATTTTTCTTACATTCTCATTGGTTGTTAATTCTTCTCTATATTCTCGCTACTTGTCATTCTGGAATATGAGTTGGCTTACCTACTTGTAGATTATGGTAAGTGACATCATGACTGGAGTTTTAGGATCGTGATAGATAGGTCTGGTCATTGTTCCATTCAAATACTATACTGTTAGAGGTTTGAAATTTTAGGTTTTGTTGTAAAAGCATGATGACCTTATCGTCCATAGTTTATCTTTCTTGTATGTCTTATGTTATAAATATTGTGGTGGTGTTGTCTGCCAGCGCAAGAACTGATATGATTATGTTATAAGAAAATTTGTAGTTACTTGAAATCATCACCAACACTCTAAGTATGGCATTCTTGATCTTAGTTTTTGTTGGATTATTCTTTATTTATCTGTGGTTGAGATGTTTCGTTGCTATACATCCTATGTATAGGTTTTGTATGACTTCTTTTGTTTTTCGATTGAAAAACACAAGACGAGAGTTGGATAGGAGCGAATCTAAATTTTTAGGTGGGATTGTGCTTGTGTTTTCGGATAGTTGATGCAAAGCTTGACATAAACTTGTATTTACATAAACAAAATTATGAATAGCTCTTTTAGAGTTGAATGACGATAGATACAAATGGGTACGTACAAGTTTTGATAAAAACAGATAAATATTTGATACATGACTTATTTTTAAATTGTTTATTTGTTCCATTTATTTTACATTCCCTCTAGAAATTTATAAATAATTAGCGTGTACCGTTACCTCGCATTAATTAATGTTCGATGAATATTATATATATATATATATATAGGAATTTCATATCATAGAGAAATTAACACATTATCAATGTTCTCTGTTGTTTACTCTTTTAGTAATACCATAACATCCAAGAAAATGCATCACAAAAAGAAGATCATCAGAAAGTCTTCAAAAAATGATTCTTCATGAAAATCGACTACTTGAGTCAGACGAAGTTCCTCTATCTTGCCCAACCCTATAGAAATTTACTTATGGGGTTGCGATCTAAGCATAAACCCGTCTAATACAAATGAAGGGAAGGCCATAAGATAGAAGTCAGAGCGACATAAAAAAGGCACTTTTAAAGAAAATCATCGTTAAGCATAAAATCAAGATGTAATTTCAAAGTGAAATTCCACATAGAAATAAATTATACGACCGCAAGAAAATGTGAAATTAAGCTACCACAAGAAAATATCTTGTGTACTTTTTCACATTTCATGTTTGTGCCTTAATTTCTTTATCTTGGAAATTTTCGATTGAGATTAAATCATTGTTTTTATTCTTGATGATGATTTTCTTTTAACATGACTCTTTTAGGTTGCTCTGCCATCTCTCTTATGGTTTTCCCTACATCTATAATCGTCGGGTTCATGATGAGATTGCTACCACACAAGTGAATTTCTATAGGATTGGGCAAGACAAAGGAACTTCCTCCAACTCAAATAGCGGAGATTCTAGCAGAATCATTTTTGGGAGACTTTCTGATGACCTTCTTTTTGTGATGCATTTTCTTTGATATTACGACATTAGGTAAAGAGAAAACAACAAAGAGCGTTACAAATCTGTTAACTTCTATATGATATGAAATTATTTTTTATTTCTATATGCATATATATATATATATATATATATATATATATATATATATATATATATATATATATTCATCAAACATTTATTTAATACGAGGTGTGTACCCTCATTCTTCATAAATTTCTAAAGGGAATGTGAACTAAATGAAACCCACAAAGAAGTTAAAAACAAAAGACTCGACTTCAAGAGTCATGTATCATATATATCTATTTGTATAATAACACGTATCTACCAGTTTATATCTATCATCGTTCAACTCTAAAAAACATATTCATAATTAGGTTTCTTTAAAGACATATTTATGTCAAGATTTGCATAAACTATCACAAAGCACAAGCACAAGCTCACATAAAATTTTATATTTGCTTATGTCTAGCTCCACTAGTATTTATAAACATAAAAATAAATAAATCATAAATTCATCAAAGAAAGTTATAGTGTGATCAAAACCTCAATTTAGACCTAAATCTTAAGAATCTAAGACATGTATAATATTTGATTCTAGAAATCCCATGTCACATAGATATATCACATCATAAAGTGTAATTGGATAGTGAAGAAAAATGAAAAAAAAAAAAAATTAGAGTAGAAGTGAGCACATAAATAAAGGAATTGACAAAGAATCGTAACAACTTTTCTTTCTCAGAATCCTTGAAAGCTAGGAAGTGAAGTTTGTTTGAGTATTATATAGAGAGAGTATAAGGACATGTGTTTGATTGAAATTTGCATGTCATGCAGGTGGCAGTGGCGATAGAATAATGAAATGAAACGATGTAAATAATGAAGTTTTATCAATTACTTATCTTTGGGAAAGTTTCATTTATTAGGCCTTTCTTCATTTAAAATTTGTGAATGAACGGTGCAAGAAATTAAAAGGAATATGCAAATTTTAAAATAAAACTAGCAATATGTTCTATATTTTGTACTAGAGTTGGAGTTGAAGATAGAGTTATGTTGA
This sequence comes from Solanum verrucosum, assembly GCF_900185275.1. Taxonomy (NCBI): domain Eukaryota; kingdom Viridiplantae; phylum Streptophyta; class Magnoliopsida; order Solanales; family Solanaceae; genus Solanum; species Solanum verrucosum. The sequence continues at coordinate 1,900,455 of NW_026020705.1, forward strand.
ATTATACAGTTTGTTAAAAATATTTGGAATAGTGTTTATGCTTAAAGATCATACTTAGATACAATAATTTAGCTTTTGTTGAAATATGGATTGATGTGCTAGACAAGTGAAACTTGCTCAAGTGGTTAAAAAACCTCCATGTCACAATCCAAAATGAGACGTGATGGAAAATGTCATTTTTCATCAACACAAGTTAACCGCAACTAGATTTATAATATTTTGGAAATACCTTGTCTTAATTCAATCAATGTCAATACAAGGCTTGAGACTTCCCCTTTCGAAGAATATTGAATGCCCCACAATCTAGTTCAATCAATGAATCACAATAAGATTTCAAAAAATAACAACTGCCAATTCATACATATTGAAGAATGGGTCAATCAACTCCTTAAAACCCAATTATGAAAATGAGGGTTGAATAGAAAAAGCTTTACTTGAAAACATCAGTCAAAACCATTTCAAAAAAGGAATTAAATGAGTTCACAATCACCATTTCACTTTAGAACTAAAGTTCTTGAAAAACCTTGCAATTTGCAAATAAAAATCTCAAGTTTTGTAAAAGGGAAATGAAGTGAATTTAGGGTCACAAAATCTTACCCAGATGATTTACCACAAGAAATTTCTTCAAAATCACCTCCAAGGGTTTTACAAAGCTCAAAATGGGGAAAAACTACTAAGACCCCAAAAATGGCAGGTCTAAAACCCCCTCTAATGTCGCAAAAGTGACCACCGATTCGCAAAAGACCTTATCTAAAAAGAAAGAAAAGGTCTCGATCATGACACACCCTATCACGATCACAAAGGTCAAGAGGAATAACATCTTGTGAATGCGACCAATTATTCGCCGAAGCAACATTCGAACAAGTGAGTTGTCCATCACTAAAGTGAAGCACATAAACACTAGAAAATATCAGCTAACTATTACATCCTCGAAAGGACCATCGGAATTTGTTTGGAACCCCATACACAGAAATCGTAAATGCAAATCGCCTATACTCGACGTTTTGGACTTAATGGATTCGTTGAAACAAAAAATTGAGATCTCCTTGAATGGAAATATATGAAAGTTACAAGAAATGAACATAACGCCTAAAAAGGCTAAATCAGGCTCGTGACCTCTAAAAGTTAAAACAAGACCTCACCTAGGCCTAAAATCTTCCCTTAAATCAAACAAAACTCTTAGAATTGCAACACAAGCATCCAAACCCTAAATATTTACCAAAGTCAATAGGCTCAAATTCAAGATTTTTCCAACACAAGACCTCAAATCCTCAAAATAACTTTGAATCTGAAATGACAACTCTTTTGGACCAATTTTTACGTTCATGACAAATGAAATCAGTGAAATTTCATTCTGACACTCGAAACTCAAAAAGTCATTGAAAACTACTTTTTAGCAATTTTTTCCTTTCAAAATAAAAAAATTCTCAAAATTTACACCTTTTGACTCAAAACTTGAAACAAATTTCAAAACTCATTCAAAATTGACTCATGGCCAACATCGAGAGGGGCAAAATGGTAATTTTATGAAAATTTCCAAAAATGACCTTGTAGGTCATTGTATTATCCAACAATAAAAACTATGTTCGTCTTCGAACTTGAAGTAAAATAAAGTACCTAAAGCCTAAAGAAGCCAAGGACATCTAGCACACATGAAGGACTTTGTCTCCCAAGTAACCTCACATAGAAAATGGTGCTTTCACTGCACCTTCATTGAAGCCATCTCCTTAGTCCTAAGCTTTTGGACCTTCCTATCTAAGATGGCCATAGGCTCCTCCTTAAAAGTCAAGTCTAGACCTAATACAACTAAATCAAGAGAAAGCACATGGGATTCATCTAGCACGTACTTTTGAAGCATAGAGACAAGAAGCACATGATGCACAACTAACAAATTAAGTGGCAAGGCCAACTTATAGACCACCTCTCCAACTCGACTCAAAATCTCAAAATGTCCAATGAATCTAGGGCTAAGCGTTCTCTTCTTTCTGAATCCTATCAGACCTTTCATGGGAGACACTCGGAGCCAAACATGATCACCCTCCATAAACACTAGGGCTCAAACTTTCCGATCTGCATAACTCTTCAATCGACTCTTGATTGTCAACAATCTACCTTTGATCATACAGACCTGCTCCATAGATCTCTAAGCAAGTTTGTATCCCAAGAGTCTATCTCATCCGAATCAAACCAATCGATCAGAGACCTGCACTGTCTTCCATACAACTCCTCAAATAGGGCAATCTAAATACTGGAATGATAATTGTTGTTGTTGGAAAACTCTGCGACAGGAAAATGATGATCCTATCTAGCACCAAGATCAATCAAACAAGCTCAAAACATATCCTCCACCACCAGAATTGCCCGCTCGAGATGACCATCTGTATGAAGGTGGAAAGTGGTACTCATATCTAACAGAGTACCCGGACCATGTTGTAAACCCTTCCACAAATGGGAAGTGAACAAAAAAACAATGACCAAAGATAATATAAATAAGGACTGCATGTAATCACACAATCTGACTTCTATAGAGCATGGCTAACTTCACTCCAATATACTTCACCCGAACTGGGATAAAATGAAAGGATATGGCAAACCTTTTAACAACAACCCAAATTGAAACATAACCAGCCATGGTGGTAGATAGATCCACAACAAACTCCATAAATATCCATTCCCACTGCCAAGTAGCAATAGAGGAAAAAATCGAGAAATAAAATCTGCAATCTCCCTTTTCATGTCACACCACCATTAGTGTTTTCTCTGGTCATGATACATTTTCACCGCTACTGGATGAATAGAATATCGAGAAAAATAGGCCTCCTCAAGAACCAATCTAATAAACTCACCTGTCTTCGGCACAATAATCATGCCTCTGATAATCTAGACATAATCAGAATCGAGGACAACCTTTTTGGCTTACCCTATCAAAACTTTGCCTCAAATGAGATACAACTTCTCATCATCAAATTGGTGCTCGCAAATCTGTCCAACCAAGGAAGAACACGCCTCTATAAAACAATCAAACCATAAATCTCCTCATAAATTTTCAATTGGACAAGAACATTGGCTAACCTCTTAACATCTCTATAAAATAGTCTCTCCCTGGCACTTGTAGAGGAAATACTCCACATACTAGAAGTGTTCCTACTCAAGCCATCGACCGCCATATTGGCCTTTCCAGGGTGATAAAAAATGGTAATTCATAGTCCTTGAATAGCTGAAGCGATCTACGATGCCTCAAGTTCATACCCCTATGATTAAAGATGTACTGAAGACTCTGATGGTAAATTAAGACCTCACAATTTACCCCATACAAATAATGCCGCCATATCTTAAGCTCTAACACTATAACTGCCAACTTTAATTATGGATAAGGTAGTGTTAGTGAAAATGTTTATAGTAGAAAATTTATTAGCACTGAGGAAATGGGACATACTTGGAGCTTGATTTCTGGGTCTTACCTGTGTACAATTCTAAATTTCTATGGTCCCTCCTCATTCGATTTTCCCGTGTGAGGTGGTGGTGAATTCCTCTTTTTTTGGAAAGTAATAGTTGCCACTGTCCCTCTAGTTTGGAGTTTTTGGATGTTGAGGGTGTCTTACTATTTCTCTCTGGTAATATGTTCTTTGAACTGTTCTTTTGAACATGCCCTAGTCTCCCAAAACGTGTATGAAGAATTCTTTCTCCTTCATAGATCACTTTCTTGGTATAGTTATCTATTTGTACTTCATTCCTTACCGAATAGTCAAGGGGGTACTTGAATGCATATCCGTGCATATCTTCAGTGAAGTGTTGATAAAGTACAAATGTCTATTTTCAATAATCTCCCAAGTTTCTTGCCTATCCTTTCTAGCACATTCCAGCCATATAATTTTGTTGGTAGCTAGGGGACCCTGATCCAAATGGCAGTGTGGGTTACCGTCGCTGCATCATATATGATGTTTGGTTCCCATCTTCTCTTTGGATAAGAAGCTACCATCCACAAATCAATGGCATTCGTGAAGCACTTTATATGTGTTTTCCTCTTAGATAAATTCTACAATTTAAAAAAGCCCACTCCAAGTCTACGAGTGTTAGGGCTTTGGTAGGATTCTACATATCTATCAATTTATTTTACAAGTAGTTGTGAGCCAGCTTTTTCCCAAAAAACATTATGATGAGAGAATTCATCCAAGATTGGTATAATCTTTTTTTTTCTCTTTCTCGGTGAAAATGATAGAATCAAAATATAAGTCCATTTTTGTTTAGTGGGATTTCCATACATTGGGTAGGAGAGATTGCATTGCCCTTCTTTAAGAGGACTTCATTGAATGATTCATTTTTTTGTACATCTTCCTCCTTCACAATCGCAATTACATGTGGTTCAATTGGGTTGTGTGGTTTTTGGGGAAGAGATTGGTTTTTCATATTGGAGATCATGGTAGTTCTAAGGACTGTTCTAGAAAGAGAATCCTGCCGGATCTGATGACTCTTTGTTAAGTATGAGTCTGTCATGATTCCATCTTTTCACACTCTTAAATCTAATACTTTTTAGACCCTTCAATATAATCTTGTGTCGAATTAAAGCAAAAAGGGTGTCAAACTCACTATGGTTTCCTAAAAGATGAAGTTGAGTACGTGTGTCGACATGTCATTGATCATAGATCAAAGGCACATATGATCTTCACCGGAAAAAAATATGTACGAAGGAATATGATAAAGCCTCTTAAGACATTAGAATAATTTCAAAAGGATTCATTCTCAAGGAAATCAATTGCACCGTGATATTTAGTAGTACCAAAAAGATTAATGTCTTTGATAAACAAAGAGGAAGCTTCATAAATGTTTTTCAACCGAGGGTTAGAGTTAAAATTTGAGAAACTGTTCGGGAGTATGATCAAGCCATCACATAATCAAGGACACAAACCAACCACCATTTTTAAATTTACAATTTTCTGTTTCTTTTGCTCAACATAGGGACAAAAGAAAATACAGGATTTCAAGTCAGTAAGACGAAACATCACAACAATAAGTTCTTCAAAGTCTTCACGTGTTTTGTTGCTTTATCTCATGTTATTCACAATATTGCCTCTCAATTCGAGAACTTCGGACAATATGTCCGGTGTCATTCCATTAATAGGAAAGCATCTCCTAGTAGGAAAAATCCTACGCAATACACACCAATCTTTCATTAATGTGCAGTACACACCATTCTTTATTCATGTGCTATACGCACTAGTCCTTCATTCAAGTGCAATACACACCAATCTTTTATTCATGGGCAATACACACCATATTCATATCATGGACAACACATATTAGTCTTCCATTCATGTGCAATGTACACCATATTAATATTTTAGGTAATACGCCTAATCTTATGTTAACCCACCAGAACAATACATGCCATTTTAAACTCTGAAGGAAATACTCCCCATTACACCTTTTCCTCCTAGGGTTATACGTTTTAGTTTGAGATTCTCATATCTTTTGTTTTCCTAGAAGAGAACAACCTATTCAGATCTTAATTTTGTTACCTTGAGGTTTGAGCTTCAAAATCAAACTCAAGAAAAAACATGCACCTAAGAATGATCCACAATCTTCCAAGAGAGCATCAAATCAATCTTAATAATAACGCAAAAACCAAGTCAAAGATCAAGAAAAGACCCTAAGAAGATATCTTATAACTCCTAGTATTTAGAGATGCATATTTATATAGCTCATTTTCTTATATGTAAGAATAGACAGTAGATGGTGACAAGAAACAAGAAGCAACATCAATAGAAGCAACATTTAAACCACAATGTTTGATAATTTCGACTATCAAATTTTGTTGAACTACACTGGCCTGATTTCCTTCCAGCCAAAGATATGTAGTAACCTCGAAATAAAACTTCGGTTACGGTTTTCAAAATTGCTTTCAACGAAGTTTCAAACTATAAAAAATTAGTCACTTCGTTCACTTTATTTGCTTGAAAACTCTTCATGTTTCCAAGAAAATAAGGGCATACTGTGAACACTTAATTTTACATATTAAAATTACTCCTAATATATATATATATACACACACATATATATATAGTAAGATCAATTTTCATAATTGATTTGTCTTTGTATTTATATTCATATTTTTATTTTTTTCTTTGTTATTGTGATTTTGATTGTTTTTCTATTTAATAAATTAATTAATCCAAACAACTCAATTGTGATTGATTTGGGCTAATCTGAACCTGATTCTGATTGCACAATCTATTTTCAAAATGGTATGATAATTGTTGCTCAGGTTTAATCTTAGTAGTCCATAAATTTTTAACCTAGTGGCTCACATTTGACCATATCACAAATAAAAAAGACCTCAAAAATTAGATTTTTGGCCCTATTTTACTTTTATTTCTCCTATGTCCCCTTCCTCCCCCCCCCCCCAACCAGCCGCCAACTACTATCGCGGACAACTTACACCAAAATTTAATAAATTATTCCTTCCACCCTCAACTACACAAAACTTCAAACCATTTAGTCTTATTCCTAGCCAAACTTCTAGATCCAGGAAAAATTGAACGCTAATCATTCCTTTCCTTTTCCTTTGTAGAGTTCTAGTCATCCCCATTGTATGCCCCTTACATGAATGTGAAGAGTTCTTCAAGAGATATGACATAAGTTTTATGTCAAACTCCATGAAAAATATTTTGCCAAATTTATTTTGCGACCTCCATTCACCCAAAAATCTACATCAATCTTTTCATCCTCTCACTGTCTTTCCAAATCCGTTACTATCACAACTTTTTCAATCATACAACTCATTTTATTTCCAGATTATGACTATTCATGTTAGTTTTTTTGAAGATTTAGTTTGCTGGTTTTTTTTAAATTTAATTCGAATTTTATTTTTTATTTTTATTTATATCTTTTATTTATTTAATAATGTTTGATCTTCAAAATACATCTGATGTTTCAATTTTGTATTGGTGGACTGATTTACTTTTTAATTTTTACTCTTAATGACTATAATTTAATGGGTTCTACATAGTGAGCCTATTTTTAAATTTTTAGATGGTTCATTTAACTTTTATTCAATTAATGAATAAAATAAAATGGGATTTCTAAAGGGCAATGAAATATTTTTCAATCTTCTCTTGGAAGACGATAAAGGAAAAAGAAAAAGAAGAATTACCATAGCTATTATGGATGACATATTGAAAAGGCAAAGAACCTCATGAATTCATCGGTTGTTAAATTTTCAATAAGTGGGGGTGTTTCATCTTCTCAACCTATTTGACACCCTATTTTTTTTTTATTTTTTTTTTTTGAAGAGAATAAAAGATTCTTAGCAAAAAAAATATTTCAAGAAAATATTTTAGAGAAAAAAAGAAGGAAAGACATAGACAGTTCAAAGAAAGAAAGAAAATATTTTCATATTTGTTTGGTTGTGGCTTCAACTAGCATTGACTTCCGTTGTTGCTTATCATCACTACTTTTAGGTATTGAGGTTTCAACGTAATTTTATAATCTTACAAACAATGAAGCATGTTTGCTGTGTTGATTAATTATTTATGTTAAGTTTGGTTGAATTATTTAAGTACGTTTTGATGTTTGATGCAATTATGTTTTATTGTTACGTACATTTGTGTTCTTTTGTTAATTTGATGTTAGATTTGTTTTTATTTTTTAAGAAAAAATACATCAAAGTCCCATGAACTTGGTAGCCAGACTTACATTAGCACTTTAACTTCACGGATATTTAAATACTCTCATAACAATTTTCTAGTGAATTAAATATCACCCTAAGTGGTGATGTGACATAGTGAGCGCACTCACTCTCTTATAACACTCAATTACCCGTTTGACAACTCAACGAGTAACTGATTGTTTATCATAAAAGACCCAACAAGGTTGTGGTCGTATCCCAGATAAAGCAGTCTTTGCTAGATTTCAATTGAGAAGTTGAATATCTGAGCTAATCTTTTGTAAAAAGGCAACAACCAATGCTTTACATAAAACAAATTTTAGATGTCTCACATTTTCAAATTAAAATAGTTTAGATAACCATCTATTTCCAAATGCAAGTTGACAAGAGTGTTTAATAATAATGAGGGTGAGTATAGGAGTGTGCACGACTCGGTATCAATTTCAAAAATGGGTAAATGTGATTGCTCAATAATATTAAATTGTAATGAGTAGGCTAGATCAATCAAAAATAGAAGATTCATTTCTCAATAACAACTTCACAAGGGATTTCTCAGGTCTCGGGTGCAAACAGTGCCAAACAAATCCAAGACGTTAATATATAGTTCTTTCTCAAGAAAATCTAGCATTTAACTATAAGTGTAAATCTCTTTCTCAAGCAAACTTATCAATTACAGCCAATATGTACTTATCAATCTAATTATCCACTTCATGCAATCTTTCTTAACCAGAATAAGAATACATAATTTAATCCTGAGTTTGCAACTTCCACTAATTATTTCAAACCTTATAATTAAACTGAACTTACTGAAATTAATATAAATTGGAATAATTGACAACTACCCACAATTTTGATCAAAACCCAACTTCATTGGCATATTTCTAGAATAGGGGTTTTAGCTACTCATATTGAAATTTAAACAAATTATATCGAAATAATTTTCTCCATTTGAATTAATTGGATCCAACTTCAAATTTGACGAAACCCCGAGCAAAAGTCCACAAAATTCACATTCTAGATCGCTAAAGCTCAAAATCCTTGGAAGGTTCATGTGTCCTTTAATTTCAGAGAATGGAAGATGAGTTTTTTCTCTTCTCGTCCATTTATACCTTCCCAAATGTTAGTACAATTTCATTTATGACCTAATTGGCGAAGTTAGGTGGGCTCGGTGAGTTACAGACCAACACAACCTGTCACTATAACACCCCAAATTTTTTTGAGCTAGGACTCGAACCATTCTTCATTGTGAGTAGGATTTTACCGCAGAATTTAAATTGTCTAAGGTATCAAGGTAACTAGATGTAGCACCTCGAGTTCCAAAAAAGAACTAAAGAGAAATTTATTCAAGTCATCCGTAAGTTCTTTTATGTTTTTGGTCAACTTCAAACGACCATAAATTTTAGCACATAACGAGTTAGGTGGCCCATAAGGTATCAAATCGAAGATCTTTGAGTCTTCCTTCCAACGCCACCGAGTTTTCCATAATCCGAGCTCGGATAAGGGAGATATGGTCGTTTGAAGGTAGCCTCTCTAGATAGGGCCTTTCCACTTGAACTATTTTAGCCTTTTCCTTACCCCCACTTAGTATAAACGTGAATACCACCTATTTAAGGGTCTAAACTGATTAGAATTAGTAGGTTTCAAGCGTTCATCCGAGATTTCGCCAAGAACCTAGTACATTGAGGTATGTAAGTTCTCATAGTGTTGCGTTCGTTCACCCACATGCCAATCATGTGATTTTCATCTGTAATTCCGTTCTTGAGGTTGAATGATTTGAGTTCTTGAGGAGTTTCTTGAGGTTTTGTTCTCCATTCCTTGATAATGGAGTTTGTTGAGTTCTTGAGGTGAGGATCGTGCCAGAGAGTATAATTCATGAGGGATTTCGAGTAGATTTTCATGTTATTGGGTTAGATTAGTGAATCTAAGAATGTTGGGGAGAATCCAATCAATTTTAGGTGAATTAGGACCCAAAATTAAGAATAAAACTTTGTTGGACTGTCTAGGGGAAAGGGTGGCGCGATGCGCCACTGATGTGCAAGGGTGGATGGCGCGCCATGCCACTCAGTGCGCCAAGGTCTCTAGGTCCCCCACTCTTCCGTCATTTTTTCTGTTTGAGTTCTATTAAACCATGTCATCAATCACTTCTTGATTTTAACCATCCAAACTACATCTAATCATCGAGAAATCCTATATATCATATTAATGAAACTTGAATTCATAATTCAAATTGGAGGTAGAGTTAAAAGTAAGGTTTGAGAAAGTCCCTTTGAGCCTTTTTGAGGTGTCTTCTACAATTACTTATAACTTGTTTCAAGACTTGAATAAGTGAGTATGAGAATGAGAAGAGTGTATTAATGAGTCTACATTATTATTGAGATCCTCGAGTCGAGTCGTTCCTGTTCATAATTCCACATGAACTCTAAAAATTAAGTATCTTTAAGAGAAGTAGTATCTTCAAATTCTTAGTTCTTGTGTATTGAATTCCTAATACTTTTGAGATTATATTACTAATATGGGACTAGTACATGGTACACACGAAGGTCATTGAGTTAGGTGTTCATGCCATAGTTCCGCATGAACCCTAAGAGTCGAACATTCTTGAGATGAGTAGTATCATTTAGTCCTTGAGTTCCGAGTATTAATTTCTATATATGGTTATTGAAACCCTTGAATTGAGTCGGTAACGTCCATAATTCGACATGAACCCTATTTTGAGAAGTCTTTTACAATTATTTATAATTTATTTTAAGACTTGAGTAAATGAGGATGAGAATGAGGAGAGTCAAGTTTCATGTTTTTGAAATGAATATAAGGGGACTATGTATTCCCAAGAGTAAATGTTTTTACACTTAAACTGAGAGAAATTTTTGATTTCCTAATGAGTTCATGAGGAGTTTTGAGCACTATCTCCTTTAAGAGAACCTTTAGAGTAATAATCTCAAAGTTTGAGGATGAGGAAATGTTTTTAAACATATGAGCACCGATATGGATATGAGTTCACACAAGTCAAAGTCCTCATAAACCATGTATGCCAACATGGGTAAAAGAGGTCATACTTTTTAGATGATTCCTTGTTGCTTTTAAGCATAGCTTAGTGAATCCACTTAGTTGATGATGTCTTATACTTCGGCAAGGTATAGGAAAGTTCTGGCAGCATGGACGAGACATTGTATCATCACATACATCATAGTGATGGTTGTCGGTTAAAAAATCTACCAAATAAGAGTTATCATTGTATTTTTACATACAATGGAGATGTTATTTTATTTTTACATACAATTGAGTTATTATCTACTGTTTTGAAAGCTTTCCATAAATGGCATCTTTTATTGTTGCTTTATCCTATAGTATTTGGAACTCAAAGTCCTCATAAACCATGTATGCCAACATGGGTAAAATGGGTCATACTTCTTAGATGATTCCTTATTGCTTTTAAGCATAACTTAGTAGATCCACTTAGTTGAGGATGTCTTACACTCCAACAAGGTATAGGGCAATGTTGGCAGCATGGGCAAGACGTTGTATAATCACATAGCTCATAGTGATGGTTGTTGGTTAGAAAATCTCCTAAATAAGAGTTATTATTGTATTTTTACATACAATTGAGTTGTTATTGTATTTTTACATATAATTTAGTTATTATCTACTGTACTGAAAGCTTTCCATATATTGCATCTTTTATTGTTGCTTTATGCTTGAGTATCTTGAGTTGAGTATCTTACCTTTAAGTGGAGTTGAGTATCCTATCCTTCAGTTGAGTTTGAGTTGAGTTGAGTGAGTTTGATAAGTCGTAAGTATGTTTCTTTAATATCAGTTCAAGTTTATGTTTATTATTTAAAATTCCCGTTACATGCTCGTACATTCAATGTACTAACTCCATTTGGCCTTCATCTATTTATGATGCAGATACATGTAATCAGAAATATCACCAGATTTTCCATTGATACTACTTGCAGTTACAGTTATCTTTGGTATGCCTCCTTGCTTCCGGAGGGTTCCACTTTTACATTAGGATGTTGTGGTTCTTGTCTCGATAATCCTTCTATAATAGTAGAGGCTTCATAGATAGTTTAGGAGTTGAGAAGTCTATCAGTATTCCCTTTGTTGTTGTAATGTTTTGAGTTCATGAGGCATTTAACTAATACTTGTTAAATTATTTTCAGACTATTATTGGAGTTGAGTTCAAATTAAGTTTCTAAAGTTATTTTTGCATCATGACTTTTCATTTTGCTTGAGTAAGTATCCACAGAGGAATGAGTCAATCCATGGGTTCTCTTGGGAACCAACAATGGTTTTTGAGTGTTAGTTACGTCCACGGTGTAGGCTCGGAGCGTGACAAACTTGGTATCAGAGCACATAGTTCAAGTTTCGTAGGGTGTCTATGAAGTCATGTTTGTAAGGTCTTGTTTATGTTTTTTCGGGGCCCATTTCAATAAATGGGGGACTAGAGGCATTTAAGAAAAGTTTCCCTTCTTTATACTCTTAATCGTGCAGTAGAACTATGACATATAGACTTATTCTAACTCGTGTGTCCGCATATTATTTCGATTACCCCTCATACTAACGGTGGTTGAAAGGTAAAGCCCAAGATCCCTATGGATGAGTTATTCTTAGCTAAAATCTTTAGGAAGTCATTAGACTATAGAGGGGTTTGAGAGGAGATTAAGAGGAGCCTATGAGTGAGTTAATTATTGAGTTCGAAAGAATGCACTCACATTTATATGAATCACGTATTTGAGCTAAAATCGAGATGTACTCTCTTCTCTAAACCTTATTTAGGTGAGACCCTTATGAGAAACTGTGTTTTAGAGCTTGCATAATATTTTCACCCTAAAATATAGTATGAATTATGATATTATAAGCAGTAGTAGTAAAGAGTGCCCTTAAGCTAGAGAAAATAATGTAGAGGTATAGGAATCTATGAAAGAAACATAGTGATGGGGCAGATTTTGTTATTACAATCATGCAACCAGTCAGTTATAAGTGATGAGTTCCTTTATGTGTAGAATAAGAAATAATAATGTTGCAGAGAGTTCTTGATAGAAGGAAGAGGAATAGTTACTAGTCAGGATGAGATAGAGTATATTTTTAACTATAATAGAATTGATGTGCCATCGTGTTAGAGAAGGTTCAATATATGTGTTGAATCAGAGAGAAGATTATTCATGAGGTGATAGACCGAAGCTAGGCTTAAGAATTTTTAAGGAGGAACCCCATGGTATTCAGAAGATGATAGAGCTATTTGAGAGGTAATGAGTAGTGAGTAAATAATACTTAAGTTGTGAAATGGAAGGTGAGGGTAATTTGTAGGTAGGTAGATGGAGAGCTAAAGATTTCCTATTTGTCATAAGATCTTAGTGGGTGAGTGTTTCTTGGATTTTATGGTAGCCGTAAGTAGTATATGGTGTAAGCAATCATATTGATAACTGTGTTTAGTACCAGACACTAAGCTTGAATTTGAGATGAGTGTCGTGATTAAAAGATGGAAACATGAGGGTGATGGTGTTAGTTTGAGATCTGATCTATTAGGTTTGACCTGAAATAGGTGAGGAGATCAAAGTGGTACCTTGCAATGAAAATGTGGTATTATGACCCATAGAGGAGAGAAATGAAGGTAGAGTAGTAAGAGTTACACCCGAGATGGTATATGGCCAGAGAGGTCCCAATTGAGGTTATGATTATTTTTTGTATGCCTAGATAGTATAATAGAGCTGCCAATATGGGATAGGCTGGGTGCAAGTTTAATTTTTCAAAAGAGTTAGATGAAGCAACCTTAGGAACCAATGAGAAGAGGCCAAGAGAAATGTCTAAGAAAGTGGACTTAGTACCTGCTTATGGAGTATTTGATAGTCATGAGATAAACTTTTCCCGAGTGTTAGAGTAAAGGGGGATGTAGACCAGTTTAGAGATGATGGAATAGGTCCATAGCTTTCAAGTGTGAGATTTAGACTTAATGGGAGATGATAAGATGAGAAATCAAGTCAAGTTTTGAGAATAAGATAGTAATGATTTTAAAAGGATATGGGACATATCTTTTCAGAGGTCCTTTTAGTAGTGGAGTGATGTTAGAAGGAGAAGGTTAATGATCTTATCGTGATAATGTTGTTGTGATAATTCTATCTAAGGGTATAATTGTAGAGGACGAGGAGGATGAGGTTTTACTATGATAAATAGTTAAATGAAAGCCCTTAGTTGGTTTCAAGTAGTAATGCGGGAAATTCTAGTTGAGATGATGAGAGAATCAGAACTTCTAAAGGAGTTGGTTAGAAGGGTTCCATGGAGTTGTTAGAGTACTAAGCTTGAATGTGGTGTTGTTAAACATTATGTGGTTCTTGATATGAGCCCAATGTTGATTTAAATGTGGTGGTAAAGGTTAATATTCTTGGGATGAGATTCACTATAGAGAGGTATAGAACCCGAACCTTAGGATTCGGGTTAAGCTTGAATATAGTAAGAGCGTACTATTATACTCAGACCTTCATAAGAGTAGTCATGTATCCTTGTGGGAGCTATGAGTTGCAGCCAATGAGGTATGGTAATAAGGAATGAAGAGCGTAGTTGAGGAGTATTGCTAAGCTTAATAGCTAGAAGTCACATTACCCCGGGCAAGGTATTCCAATTCTTAATTCATGCCCAGACTTCGATTGTCTCAAACAAGGTAACCTCATAGAGAGTGTGACTATGTTCATGATGCTTATCATGACCAACGACACTATCCTACGGTATGAGTGTCTACGATCATCGATAATATAGTAACCCAACCAAGGGTTGGGGTCGTGTCCCAATGGAGCGGTTTTGAGAATCAGTAGCCAATTAGAATTTCGTTTAAATTAGTCATAGCTAAAAACATTTGCGATATGATACATTGTAAATTAAAGGGGGTGACACAGAAATGTCAAATATCAAAAGGGGTTTTGTAACATGTGATAAAACAGCAAACTAAACAAGGAATCCAAGTATGGGGAAGGTTCTTGGGATGTGACCGCAATACAAGTTGAGATAAATCGTTGGGTACATGCTTTCAATAGGAAATTTGCAAGACAATAGTGACTAGGCTAAGCTTTAAATGGAAATAAGTTCCCTCTCGGGCAACTTACCCCATTTTAAATGCGTTCCTCTCGGACACCCATTTGATGCAAGAAGACCAGCCTACGCCTTACCCCACTCACTCTCTCGAGCTGAGTGTTAGGATATGGGCCTCGGGCTCACCTTCTTGGGCTGAACCTCATGTCGACCCACTCCTTAGGCCATCAGTCTAGTGGTTTTTGTTTCGCAACCTCCTTCCCGGGCAAGTCGAAAATACATGGGTGGCTTTGTATTTGCAAATACAAACCCTTTGGATTAAACCACAACCACTAGGTGAAATCACCATTAAAATACATCTAACCTATCAGCAAGCAAGACCCAACAAGAATATCAACCCATATTTGCTAAATCACACCCCAAGAGTGGGGTTTTTTAGCCACATATCAAGAAATAAGATAATATACCTAACATGATAAAGAAATCAACTGGGTATAAGAAATTAAACCTTGAATTAAGCTAAGGAAGAAGAATAAAGAAGACCTATTTCCAACTTGGGGTAGATGAATTCCTTTCTTCAAGTCTCCAAAAAACCCTCTCCAAACTTGAGAGAAAAATACAGAAAAATACTATAGACTAATAATAATTTTTACTCTAAAATTGTTCTCCAACAGACTACTACTCTAACTAGTATTTATAGTTTTCACGGATTGTGCTATGGAGGATCATTCGGCGACATTAGTCGAGATCACCGATGAACTCCGCAATCCGCCCTTTAATCAGCTCATCGCCTTCAATGTCTTGCCTTCAACATCCTCATATTCTGGATCATTGGGTGGTATAGTACTACTACACGGAACTAATCGGTGACTCGCCGACTGCTCCTTTCCTCACCTTTTCATCCACTTCCTTCAAGGCTTCACGTATTGGAACAAAGGGCGGTGTATGTCAGTTCGGCGACTTGCATAGTTGGACTCGACGATCCACATACTTTCATTTCTTGTTCTTTTCAGCCCTTTTTGCTCTGTTTTGCGCTTAAGTGTCCATGCTTCAAGTAAATCTTCAAATACCTGAAACTTAAGCATTTTAATCAGGTATTGAGATAAAACAAGCCTTCGAGGACACTATGTCTATTAAAATAAAGCCCTAAATGAGTCCAATTTTTGGGCTCATCAACACCCCTAACTTAAACTTTTGCTTGTCCTCAAACAAACTCAAGTTCAACAGTTCAAATAGGGTGCCTCAAATAGTGCTACACAAGACTAAATCATGAATGCACAGAACAAGACTCAATTTACTTATGCAAGGATCACTTGTGTACTCAAAGTTTCAAATTGTGACACACCATTACTAAAGATTCTCATGCTCACAATACTTACTACTTGTGCAAGTTCAAGCTCAACCAAAGTATCTAAATGCCCTCACGTAAAGAATGATTCCATATTCACATACAGATATGAGTCAATTTAAGATCAGGAATCAGATACAATGCCCACACTAAAAAAGAGGAACACAATGCATGTTTTCACCCATAGGTTTGCCCTTATTTTCCAATTGACTTTCAATCCTGCTTACTCAAGATCAAAATGGTATTTGTAAGGCTTGTAATGGGGATGAGTGCAAATGTATGGTTATTTAGGCTCAGTGACTTTTTCCTCGTGAGTTGTGGCATTCTCAAGGCATTCCCTTCTTTTCCTTTATCAATTCTTTTTCTAGTGCTTCTAACTCACCTTTTTTTATTCTCCTCCATGGATTGCTTGAAATCCGATTCCCCTCGTATTTTATTCCACATTTCATTTATTTTTTAATTGAAGGGGTTCCATTTTTATGCAATACCATGGGTTAAGGGGGACTTTTCTTGAACTTCTCATTTTCCCTTTCACCACACCCCAACATAGGCTTTTGGCCTAAGTTGGTTATTCACTAAACCACAACTCAAAAGGATTGCAGGTAGCAGTTCAAGTAAGGTCTATGGTTCATCAAGGTCCTTCCAAAGAAGGGTAAGGCTCAAAGGGTGTTCAAAAGAGTTTCACTTGCTCACGGGTAGGCCAAAAAAAGAGGTATATGTTAAATTGGTTCACACTCTTCAAAAGTTGCCTAAGATCATCTCAAGAGTACACCTTTCTAAATCAATCAGACTAACGGGGTAAATACTAGGTTTTTTCATGCATGGTTAAAAGTAAGCTAATCACACAAGGCATCGATACTTCAATCAAACAAGACTAGACACTTTCGCTAGTGTGCAACGGTCCTCACAAGAAAATCAATTTGATAAATGGCTAGTCACAACGAGATGCAAAGAGTGCACATATTGTCTATGTAACTTCATTTGGCCTCATCGTAACCATGCATTCAAGTTTGTTAAATTGGGAGCACTATTCAAGTAATCGGTATTGATCGAAACCGAGACACAAATTTTTTTGCAAAAGAACAACCATTTTCAACACAACAGGTGGCGAAATTTTTTCGAAAGGATCAAAATTATTATCAATTATAAATAAACGAAAACGGAAACGGACCCACAAGCTTAAACAATCGCAAAGCAGTTTTAAAAACACAATTAAAAACAGACAAACCCAAATCTATACAAAACATAGGTATCTGAAACAAGCACACAAAAGGTGAGCCTCACCCTACCACAAATAAAATCATTTGTCCACAAATAAAATCATTTGTGCAAATAAACATAGAATCCATAAGGCAAAATAAAGAAGTACAAAGAGAGGTAAAGAGGTGATCCTGGCTAATCTGTCGCTTAATCTTTCTGGGCATCAGTACCCGATGTGTCAGCCTGGAATTTGATAATGGTCCCCCAGAGCTTCTTCAGAAGATTCAGCTGCAACTGACTTACTAAGATTGTCCAAATCATGAGCCGCCAAAAAGGAGTGGATAACTGTGAAGAATCCATGTTTCCACGAGGGAATAGTGGGGTTTCGGGGATTTGTTCTCTTGCGGGCACTGGGCTTCTTGCCCTTATTATCCATCTTGGGAGGATTTGTTGCCTTTGTATTTTTTCCTAAATATTTTCGCTCTTGTTTGTCGGGGTGGCATATCTCTTTCAGCTACAATCGGTCTAGCCATTTCTTTTATGCCGATCAAATGGATATTGAGATGGTAGGAGGCAATGTAATCCCTAGTTCGAACACCAATCGATGACTAGAATGCCAGAGATGTAAAGATAATGAAAATTACTTACTAGGTACAGATTTACAAAAGTTGAAATCGAGTGCAAAATGGAAATTTGTCAAACTTTGAAAGTGTTGGCCTTTAAAACAGTCCAGTTGTTGCCCATTTGGTGACATTAGTCGAGGTCACCGAACCACTCAGTGACATGCTGATTAGTCACTTGCCTTGCCGAGTTTTACAGGGACTTCATTTTATGTAGAGGTCCAAACAGTGGACAATAGCAGGTTCGCCAACCATTTCCGCAATTTGCTAACTGGATCTTCAGCTTGCCAACCTGCACTTTTCGACACTTTCCTCATTTTAACCTACATAATCAACACACCATTATTCTAACATAATAATTGAAGAAGATTAAAACCTTGGGTTGCCTCCCAAGCAGTGCCTTAGTTAACATCGTGGCACGACGCAAGTTAGCACTCAAACTCCATTTTTGGGGTTAGTCATGGTATCACTAGGCAACCCCTGTTTTGTTGCGGGTGTAGATCGGGCGACACATAGTCCATGAGGTTCTCGAGCAGCTGGACAGCTCTGGAATGAGACCAAATCATTCGCTTCATTCCTTCAATGTCTTCCTTCATTCCTTTCAGCTCTCTATCTTGCTCAGTCACCTTGTGGAGAATGATTGAGAGTTTTCCCTCAAGGCGTTTAACCTCATTGTCCTTAAGACTTCTTAGCTTATGAGGAGGGATGTATTTATCCTTCCTTTTACACTGGATTTCGATCTTCACCATCCTTTTAGCCAACCCATCCAACTGAGTCATTAGGGCGGCCAACATAAAGTCCTTTTCTACTACTTGGTTCGTTTCAGCCATTTGATTAAGTAGTTGAGCTGCTATCACATATGGCTGTTTCACAATGCCTTCTAGAATGAGTTGGTCGACCAACTTCTTGTTTCTAGACCAAGACTTCTGTAGAAATAGTCAAGGAAAGCTATGTCAGGAATGTCATTATTTGGGCATTGATTGATCAGTTCATTAAACCTTGCCCATGACTTGTGGATCCGTTCACCCTCCAATTGCTTGAAGGTGAGGATACGCTCCCGGAATATCATTACCTCTAATGGATGCAACTCCATTAGCCCCCGATTACTGCTCGCCATACTAACTTCCTCTGCTTCAATATAGACAAGAAAACAAAACTACAAGTTAAGTTAGTAAACTATGACTAAGAAAAACAAAAATTCTACTAATCTAAGAATTCTCAAATAACACCACTCCCCGACAGCGGCGCCATTTTGATACTTATCGTGACCAACGACACTATCTTACGATATGAGTGTCTAAGATCATCGATAATATAGTAATCCAACCAAGGGTTGGGGTCTTGTCCCAAGGGAGCGGTTTTGAGAATCAGTAGCCAATTAGAATTTCGTTTCAATTAGTCGTAGCTAAAAACATTTGCGATAAAATACATTGTAAATTAAAAGGGGTGACACAGAAGTGTCAAATATCAAAAGGGGTTTTGTAACAAGTGATAAAACAAGAAAATAAACAAGAAAATCAAGTATGGGGAAAGTTCTTGGGATGTGACCGCAATACAAGTTGAGATAAATCATTGGGTACATGCTTTCAATAGGAAATTTGCAAGACAATAGTGACTAGGATAAGCTTTAAATGGAAATAAGTTCCCTCTCGGGAAACTTACCCCATTTCAAATGCGTTCCTCTCGGACACCCATTTGACGCATGAAGACTAACCTACACCCTACCCCACTCACTCTCTCGAGCTGAGTGTTAGGATGTGGGCCTAGGGCTCACCCTCTTGGGCAGAACCTCATGTCGACCCGCTTCTTAGGCCATCAGTCTAGTGGTTCTGGTTTCGCGTCCTCCTTCCCGGGTAAGCCAAAAACACATGGGTGGCTTTGTATTTGAAACTACAAACCCTTTAGATTAAATCACAACCACTAGGTGAAATCACCATTAAAATACATCTAACGTATCAACAAGTAAGACCCAACAAGAATATCAACTCATATTTGCTAAATCACACCCCAATAATGGGGGATTTTTTAGCGACACATCAAGAAATAAGAAAATATACCTAACATGATAAAGAAATGAACTGGGTATAAGAAATTAAACCTTAAATTAAGCTACGGAAGAAGAATAAAGAAGACCCACTTCCAACTTGGGGAACATGAACTCCTTTCTTCAAGTCTCCACAAAACCCTCTACAAATTTGACAGAAAAATACTATAGACAAATAATAATTTTTACTCTAAAATTGTTCTCCAATAGACTACAACTTTAGCTTGTCGGAAGGCTCGTGGAAAAGAGTTGGGTGTGTGAAGGTGGCAAACAAGTGGCCTAGCCACTGCCTCAAGGCCTACGAGAGGGACCATGGCTCATTCTCTTGACCACGGCTCGTGGAGCCCTTCGTGGAGTTGCCTTAGGCGTGTGAGCTTAAGGAAAAAGATGCCTAGCCACTACCCCAACACCACTAGAGGGACCATGGCTCGTGGTCATGACCATGGCTCATAGGGACCCTCGTGGCACCTGGGCAACTCACTTTAAGTGAGGGTTATTTTGGTATTTCCTTTTTAAGACCTATCAAAGTGAAGTCGTTTTGTATTAATTTTATACAACTATATAAGGCATTTTAATTCAAAATACACCCAATTACTTCATATTTTCCACACACCCAAATCAAAACCTCAAAGTTCATCTTCTACACAAAATTTCTCTCTAGAACTCAAGGAAGAAGAAGAGTAAAATTAGAGCTAGGGCTTGAAGAATCAAGGCTATTTCACTAAATTTGTTTGAAGAATCATTACTAAGGTATGGTAGTCTTTCATCCTTGGATAATCTTCATCGAAGGAGTCTCTCTGAATTCAATTTTAAAACTACTGATTTCCCCAAAGATAGGGTTAATCTTCAATCTTGTGGGTTCATTCCAAAAACGTTTTTAATGGTTGGTTTATGATGTATTATGATTGAATTGATGATTTATTGTTGATTTATGATGAATATCCCCAAGAACCCATGAATTCCCCTATTTCCCAAATTGGATCTAAAAGTGTGGGTGAATTGTAGAAACAAGAGTATTATAAAACCATGCTCATAGTAATGATAGTAATTGAATCATGTTTTCATTCATGTCTAATGTAGTAATTCTATATTGGGTGATTGAATGTGATCTATGGTCCTTGAAGGGAAAAGCATGAGAAGTATGTATGTTTATGAGGTTTCTGTATATCCATTTAGGTCACTTTGAGAGTAAAGTGAATATGATTATGACCTAATTGTTGTGTTGATTGGATGATTATTCTCATGTACACACTTTTGGTTGAATATGATATGATGTGAAAGATTTGTCACATGTAGTGATTCTAAGGTTAGAATACTAGTCTCACCTCTTTAATCTCTGAGCTATAGTATTAATCATGTTGGATTGAGTGTCAAGACACTCCTCCATCAATATGCATTTCAGTCAAGACTTAATATGTAATCGATAGAAATCAATGCTTAGCACCGAGTAGATATGAATATGATATGGAAGCTTATACGATAATTGCATCCAGCTTCCTAATAAAAGCTTCTACATTAGTTGAGTCCGGCTTTCCAAATGGGTTCCTTATACCTTAGTTGAGTCCAGGTTCCCAAAGTATGTATCTCATGAGATTGTAACCTTCTACCTTGTCCGGGTTTCTAGAAGCAATCTCCTTGTCCCATAAAAATTATGTGCCAACATAGATCTTTAGCTAGTAGATCCTTCTAAGCTAAGAGTATAGTTCTATATCAGGCAAGTAGGACAACCCCTTTTAAGTGTGGGGTGAACACCGGATTCCATGTTTATCTAACATGGTCTAGGTTGGTTGAGGCTAATCCCACTATGATAGTATGAAGAAGAATATGAATTATGAACTATAGTTAGTGAAGAAGCTTTCCTTAGTGTAGGTAGGATTATGGGATCTTATTCATGCATTGCACAAGGATGCACCATTTATGGTATGCTTCCATTATGATATGATAGTATATATGTTGAATATGTTTATGTCACATGCTTTTATACTAATCTTCATGGTGAATCTTAAACTTGGTAAAATGCATGGTTTTCAACAAATATGTCCTTGTTAGCACGTTTTGAAGGTTTTTATGCATGGCTATCATAATTAGTGCATTTTTGTACTAACCCATATTTCTTCAACATTTTTTATATGTGTAGGTTCCGGTTCTTGAGGTGATCTCCTTCTTGGGCAAAGCTTGGATTGACTATTCTCCTTAGTTATTGGTGAGTCTTCATGTTTCGAGGACGGATGATGATTTTCTAGTTTCCTTTCTTGTACTTTCATTTAAAAACTATGTTGTTAAGGCCTGTGACCCTATCTGATACTTTGATTCTAATAGATGGCCAATTGAGACAAGTCTAGACTTCCGCTTGCTTTTATGAAAAATTTTAACACTCGAAATGTGTTTTTAATCTTTATTGTTCTTTAATTATGTTATGATATGCTAAGTGTCTTACGTGATTCCTTTCGGGGTCCTATGTGCCATGTTACTTCTAGGGGGTACCCTTGGGTCGTGACAAATTTAGTAATTAGAGCAAAAGGTTTAGAATGATTCTATGATGATATCTCATAAGCCACGTCTAGTACAGTCTTGTTCATGAGTGTGAAGCGTGCCACATTTATGAGTGATAGGTTATAAGATGTTTAGGGTATTTCACTACTTTCATTACTCTTAAGTCGTGCCTTAGACTTTAGCTCTATTAAAGTCCCTCTCTTAATCCTTCTCTTGTGTCTTGAGGAAATGAATACATGAAGAGCTAACGCAAGAATGGTGGAAGAGGAGAATGTGAATTAAGGAGCTCCTCCTCAAGGTAATGAAGCTCCTCAAGTTAACCTAGCTCTGATTGATCCCGTGATGGAGAATGTGACCCATGCGGAGTTTAGGTCCACTATCCAATTGTTGGCTCAAGTTGTGACAACTCAAGCCAATAAAGATGTGATATCTTCTATGAACGCTAATGTGAGTTCCGCGGCTTCTAGATTGAGGGATTTTTCTAGAATGAACCCTCCCGTGTTTCTTGGTTCCAATGTGGGAGAGGATCCTCAAGAGTTTTTGGAAGAGGTTTATAAGATAATTGATGCCATGTGGGTGACTTCGGTAGAGAAAGCGTAGTTAGCCACCTACTAATCGAAAAGAGTAGCTCAAGTATGGTATACTCAATGGAAGAATAATAATCTGTAGGAGCGGGCCCAATATATTGGGAAGTGTTCAAAATGGCGTTCCTTGATAGGTTATTTCCCTGAGAGTTGAGGGAAGCTAAGATGGAAGAATTTTTAACCTTCATCAAGGAGGTATGAGTGTTCAAGAATATTCTCTAAAGTTTACGCAATTGTCCAAATATGCTTCGGCTTTGGTGGAGGACTCAAGGGACATAATGAATAGGTATTTAACAGGTGTGTCTAAATTGGTGAGAAAATAATATCATTCGGCAATATTTCATGATAATATGGATATATCATGTCTTATGGTGTATGCTCAACAAATGGAGGAAGAGAAACTCCAATATGGAGGTCAAAAAAGCTAGAATTGGTGAAGACAATTTCTCCAATGCTAGGTCCGATGGACAAAGTCGAACAAGGTTCAAACAAAGGTTCTCCAACCAAGGCTCCTCTATTTCCCCCCCCCCCCCCCCACCAAGACTCAACAATGATAGGGTGTCTAACCCTAAACCTCAAGGAGGTAATATTGGTGGTTCTTATGTTGCTAGGCCTAATTGTGCAAAATATGGTAGAAAACGTGATGCCAAGTGCTTAGTGGGTTCGGATGGGTGATAGGGTTATGGGAAGAGTGGCCAATAGATGAGAGATTGTCTTATACTCAAGGTTAAGGGAAGGGAAGATAAACAAGCTCCTCAAAGCGGTTCCAACTCCAACACTCAAAATCAAAACTGATTTTATACTCTTCAATACCGAGGTGACCAAGAGAGCTCCCCGGATATGGTGACTGGTATGTTAAAAATCTTTTCTATTGATGTATATGCCTTGTTAGACCCCGGTTCCACTTTGTCCTTCGTTACACGTTTTGTGGCCATAAAGTTTAAAATAGTCCAAGAACTGTTAGTAGAGACTTTTTTCGGTTTCTAACCCGATTGGTGACTCGATGGAGGCTAAAGGAGTCTATAGAAGTTTTCCCATTTCTTTATCCCATAAAGTTACCTTGGTGGATTTGGTGGAGTTAGATATGTTAGACTTTGATGTGATTTTGGGTATGGATTGGTTGCATGCATGTTATGCCTCTATAGATTGTAGGACTCGGGTGGTTAAATTTCAATTTATAAATGAACCTATTTTAGAGTGGAAAGGGGGAAATTCTATTCTGAGAGGTCTATTTGTTTCTTGTCTTAAACTAGGAAAATGATCTCCAAATGGTGTATTTACCATCTTGTTAGGGTGATGGATGTTGAGTCTGAAACCCTTTCTCTAGAGTCGGTTTCGGTAGTGAATGAGTTTCCAGAAGTCTTCCCCGATAACTTACCCGATATTCCTCCCAAGCGGGAAATAGATTTTGGCATTGATATTTTACCTTATACGCAACCTATCTCCATTCCTCCTTATAGAATGGCTCCAGCCGAGTTGAAAGAGTTGATTGAGAAACTAAGGGATTTGTTAGGCAAGGGTTTTATTCGACTGAGTATCTCTACATGGGGTGCTCCGGTGTTGTTTGTTAGAAAGAAGAATGGGTCTCTTAGAATGTAATAGACTATAGTCAATTGAACAAAGTGACCATCAAGAATAAAAATCCCCTTCCGAGAATCGATGACTTGTTTGATCAACTTCAAGGGGCTAGCTATTTCTCCAAAATTGATCTTCGTTCGGGTTATCACCAACTAAGGGTGAGAGGGGTTGAAATTCCCAAGACGGCCTTTAGGACCCGGTATGGTCACTATGAGTTTGTGGTTATGTCATTTGGATTGACAAATTCCCCAGCGGCATTTAAGGATTTGATGAATAGTGTGTTTAGGCAATACCTTTATATGTTTGTGATCGTGTTTATTGATGATATCTTGATCTACTCAAGGACTGAGAATGAACACATGGACCATTTGAGAATGGTATTGCAAGTTCTTAAGGATCAACTTTTTGCAAAGTTTAGCAAATGTGAATTTTGGTTAAGGTCTGTAGCTTTCCTTGGTCATATTGTGTCAAATAATGGTATTGAGGTAGATCCTAAGAAGACGGACGCGGTCAAGAGTTGGCCTAGACCTCTAACTACTTCCGACATTAGAAGTTTTTTGGGTTTGGTCGGTTACTATAGGAGGTTTGTTGAGGGGTGTTCCTCCATTGCTTCTATGTTGATGGCTTTGACTCAAAATAAAGCTAAGTTTGAGTTGTCAAAGGCTTGTGAGAAAAGCTTCCAAGTGTTGAAAGATAGACTTACTTTCGGTCCAGTGCTGACCTTACCGGAGGGTACCGATAGGTTTGTTGTATATTGTGATGCAACTAGAGTGGAGTTTGGGATGTGTGCTTATGCAACATGGTAAGGTGATTGCCTATGCTTCAAGGCAACTTAAAGTGCATTAAAAGAATTATCCAACCCATGATCTTGAATTAGCGACGGCTCTGTTTGCTTTGAAAATATGGAGACATTACTTGTATGGGGTCTATCTGAATGTCTTCATCAATCACAAGAGTCTTCAATATGTGTTTAGTCAAAAAGACTTGAATCTTCAACAAAGAAAGTGGTTAGAACTTTTGAAGGATTATGACATGAGTGTCCTTTACCACCCCGACAAAGCTAATGTGGTAGCGGATGCACTTAGTAGATTATCTATGGGTAGTGTGGCTCATGTCGAGGATGAATAGAAAGAATTTGTTATAGAGGTGCATCGATTGGCCAGTCTAGGTGTTAAACTAGTGGATTCCACCAAGGGTGGTTTCACGGTTCATAATGGCTCCGAATCATTCTTTGTAGTGGATGTGAAGTCTAAACAAGATCTTGATCCTTTATTGGTTGAGTTAAAAGAGTCGGTACTCAAGAAATCTGTCGAGGCTTTCTCCCAAGAGAGAGACTGTGTACTTAGGTACCAATGTCGATTATGTGTTCTGGATGTTGATGGTTTAAGAGACAAAATTTTAGAGGAGGCTCATAGTTCTCGGTAATCTATTCATCCGGGAGCCACCAAGATGTACCGCGATCTACGGGAAGTCTATTGGTGGAACGATATGAAAAAGTATATTGTGGGATTTGTAGCCAAATGTCCCAATTGTCAACAAGTTAAGGTTGACCATCAAAAGCCGGAAGGCTTTTTGCAAGATATAGCAATTCCCACTTGGAAGTGGAAAGAGGTGAATATGGATTTTTTTGTGGGTTTGCCTCATACACGGAGGCAACATGATTCCATTTGGGTCATTATAGATAGGATGACAAAATAAGCCCACTTTATTCCCGTCAAGATTTCTCATTCGGCAAAGACTATGCCAACTTGTAAATAAGGGAGATAGTGAAGTTACAGGAAGTTCCTTTATCTACATTTCGGATCGGGGTACTCAATTTACTTCACACTTTTGGAAGTCATTCAAAAAAGGGCTTGGTACTAAGGTCAAGCTTAACACGACTTTTCATCCCCAAACGGATGGTCAAGTTGAATGCACCATTCAGACCATAGAGGACATGTTGAGGGCATGTGTGATAGATTTTAAAGGTAATTAGGATGACCACTTACAATTGATAGAGTTTTCCTACAATAATAGTTATCATTCTAGTATTGGTATGGCTCCCTTTGAAGCCTTGTATGGTAGGAGATGTAGGTCTCTGGTTGGTTGGTTTGAGGTAGGTGAAATTGCTCTTATTGGTCCCAAATTGGTTTATAAAGCTATTGAGAAGGTTTGGCTCATTAGAGAGAGATTGAGAACGGATCAAAGTAGACAAAAATCTTATGCCGATGTAAGAAGAAGGGATCTATAATTTGGGGTTAATGATTGGGTCTATTTGAAAATCTCACCCATGAAGGGTGTGATGAGGTTTGGCAAGAAAGGGAAACTTAGTCCCCAGTATGTAGGCCCAAATCAAATTTTGAAGCATATTGGGAAATTTGCCTATGAATTGGCCCCGGTTCATCCGGTATTTCATGTCTCCATGCTTAAAAAGTGTATCAGGGATCCGATATCCATTATTCCCCTAGAAGGGTTGGGAGTTGATGAAAACCTTTCCTATGAAGAGGTTCCGGTAGAAATCCTAGATCGGCAAATCAGGAGATTGAGAAACAAGGAAGTAGCTTCGTGAAGGTTTTATGGAGAAATCATTTAGTTGAGGGTTCTACATGGGTAGCCGAGGCCAATATGAAGTCCCGATGTCCTCATCTCTCTCCTTCTACTTCTATTCAAGCTTGAGGTAAATAGTCCCTATTGAGTTTTAGTGTTTTGGAAGTCATGTGTGTTATATGAGTTTTTCCATGGTTTCCTTAAGTTATGCATGTTCTTGATGAAATTCATGTTTAGTGAGAAAATGAGCTTGCATGATTTATGTTCCTGATATTGTTGTGCATTTAGTATGAGTTGCCTATTTGACTTCATGAGATGTATTGATGAACATGCTTTAGTATGATTTTGAGAGTAATTGCATATTTGGTACATGATGTTGTGTTGAGCATTATTTTAGTTGGAGAAGGTAGGAACTCCTATGAATATGAGAAATATTGAGTTTCATGCATAATGGGTTGTAAGATGTAGTTCCTACTCCTTTGTATTGGATTGAATATGTTTTGAGAAGGAGTTGATGTTTCTTCCTTTGAATTGTGCATTATTTTGATGTTTCATGCATAATGGGCTACTAGTCTTGAGTCTTTAATTTCGTAAGGTGTCTACATCGTCATTCTAGGATGAATGTTCCTAAGGGGGAGATATTGTAACATTCCAGAAAATTGTAGACTAAAATAGAACTAAAACGAGAAAGTAAGAGTAAAGGAGGTGGGCAAGGGCCAAGGGAGAGGACCAAAACAGTCCACTCTCCCCTAGACACTGGCCTAGTGACCACGACCCCCCCATGACTCGTGGTAGGGACCACAGATCGTGGTGTGGTCTGTGGTTGCCTAGGAAATGAAGTCCCAAAACAGGCTCTCCTTCACGAGCCACTTCACGGATCATGGTGAAGACCACGGCTCATGGGAAGGCTCGTGGAGAAGAGTTGGGTGTGTGAGGGTGTCAAGCAAGCGGCCTAGCCACTGGTTCAAGGTTTACGAGAGGGACCACGGCTCGTGGAGCCCTTCGTGGAGTTGCCTTCGGCGTGTGAGCTTAAGGCACAAGCTGCCTAGTTACTACCCCAAGACCACGAGAGGGACCACGGCTCATGGGGCCCCTCGTGGCACCTGGGTAACTCACTTTAAGTGAGGGTTATTTTTGGTATTTCATTTTTAAGCCCTATCAAAGTGAGGTCATTTTGTATTATTTTTATACAACTATATAAGGCATTTTAAGTCAAAATACACCCAATTACTTCATATTTTCCAAACAGCCAAATCAAAACCCCAAAGTTCATCTTCTACACAAAATTTCTCTCTCTAGAACGCAAGGAAAAAGAAGAGTAAAATTGGAGATATGGCTTGAAGAATCAAGGCTATTTCACTCAATTTCTTTGAAGAATCATTACTAAGATATGGTAGTCTTTCATCGTTGAATAATCTACATACAAGGAGTCCCTCGAAATTCAATTTCAAAACTACTGATTTCCCAAAAGTTAGGGTTTGTCTTCAATCTTGTGGGTTCTTTCCAAAAATGATTTTAACATTTGATTTATGATGGATTTTGAATTAATTGATGATTGATTGTTGATTTATGATGAATTCCCCGAAGAACCCAAGAATTCCCCTATGTCCCAAATTGGATCTAAAAGTGTGGGTGAATTGTAGAAAAAAAAGTATTATGAAACCAAGATCATAGTAATGATAGTAATTGAATCGTGTTATCATTCATGTCTAATTATGTAATTCTAGATATGATGATTGAATGTGATCTATGGTCCTTGAGGGGCAACGCATGAGAAGTATGTATGTTTATGAGGTTTATGTATATGCATTTACCTCACTTTGAGAGTAAAGTGAATATGATTATGACCTAATTGTTCTATTGATTGGATTATTATTCTCATGTACACACTTTTGGTTGAATATGATATGATGTGAAAGGTTTCTCACATGTAGTGATTCTAAGGTTGGAAGACTAGTCTCACCTCTTGAATCTGTGAACTATAGTATGAATCATGTTGGATTGAGTGTCAAGACACCCCTCCACGAATATGCACTTAAGTCAAGAGTTAATATGTAATCTATGGGAATCAATACTTAGCACCGAGTGGATATGAATATGAGATGGAACCTTATACGATAGTTGAGTCCAACTTTCCAAATGGGTTCCTTATACCTTAGTTGAGTCCGGGTTTCTAGAAGCAATCTCCTTATCCCATAAACTATGTGCCAACATAGGTCTTTAGCTAGTTGATCCACCTAAGTTAAGAGTATAGTTCTACCTTAGTCAAGTAGGACAACCCATTTTCGGTGTGGGGTAGACACCGGATTCCATGTTTAGCTCACATGTTCTATGTCGGTTAAAGATAATCCCATGACGATAGTATGAACAAGAATATGAATTATGAACTATAGTTACTCAAGAAGCTTTTCTTAGTATGGGTAGGATTATGGGATCTTATTCATGCATTGCACAAGGATGCTTTGAGGGCATTTATGGTACGTTTCTATTATGGTATGATAGTTTATATGTTGAATATGCCTATGTTAGATGCTTTTACACTAATCTTCATGGTAAATCTTAAACTTGGTAAAGTGCATGGTTTTCAACCAAAATGTCCTTTTTAGCATGTTTTCAAGGTTTTTATGCATGGCTATCATACTTAGTACATTTTTGTACTAACCCATATTTCTTCTACATTTTCTATAAGTGTAGGTTCCGATTCTTGAGGTGATCTGCTTCTTGGTCAAATCGTGGATTGACTATTCTCCTTAGTTATTGGGGAGTCCTCGTGGTTCAAGGACAGATGATGAGTTTCTAGTTTCCTTTCTTGTACTTTCATTTGAGAACTATGTTGTTAAGGGTTGTGACCCTATGTGATACTTTGATTCTAATAGATGGCCAATTGAGACAAGTCTAGACTTCCGCTTGCTTTTATGAAAAAATTTAAGACTCAAAATGTGTTTTTACTCTTTATTGTTCTTTACTTATGTTATAATATGCTAAGTGGCTTACGTGGTTCCTTTCGGGGTCCTATGTGCCATGTTACGTCTAGGGGGTACCCTTGGGTGGTGACATTTTCATTCCTTCAGAAGTAGTTGCTTTTACACTTTGCAAATTGCCTACCTTGGTGGTGAATTTTGCCTGAGAAGCATTTGCATTTATGGATTCTTTGTTTTCAGCCTTGGAAAAATATCTCACTTTCCTGAATTCTTGCTTTTCTTGGCCCTTGCAGAGTTCGTGGACATGTGGTTTTTCAGTTCCAACTGACGACATGCTTAACTCCATATCATGAGCGCAAGTGGACAATTCTTCAAAAGTGTTAGGCTTTATGCCTTGGAAAATATTATGTAGACCCCAATGCATACCTTGAATGCACGTCTCTATGCTTGAAGCTTCACTAAGTCTGTCTTTACAGTTTAGACTTGCATGCCTCCATCGGTTAATGATGTAACACCCCAGAAAATTTTTGAATTAAGACTCGAACCATCCTTCTTTGTGAGAAGGATTTTACCAAGGAATTTAAAATTTCATAAGTATTAAGGTCTGGTCACTAGATGTAGGACCTTGAGTTACAAAAAGAACTAAATTGCAAATAGCAAAATCTGAAATTTTGCAAGTTATCCTTAAGTTATGAGTTTTAGATCAACTTCAAACGACCTTAACTTTCAGTACAGGATGAGTTAGGTAGGCCAAGGTACCCAATGAAAGGTCTTTGAATTATATTTTCAACGCCGCTGAGCTTGCTAAGTTTCGAGTTCGTATGAGTGAGATAAGCCCTTTTGAAATCAGGTTGTCTAGTTAAGGAAAGTTACTCGAAAATAGTAAGGGGTATTTTGGTCTTTTCCTTACCCAATCAGATTTAATTCATTTTTAAAATACTTAAGGGATCTAATCCTATTAGGTTCATTTTTATAATCCTAATATACACCTAGGGTTTTAGTTGAGAGTTCAAGAAGAGAAAAGAAGAGAAAAGACGACAAAAAAGGAGAGGATCAAATCGTTCGTCGAGAGTCTTGCATTATGTTGCGGATTTTCGCCATGGGTTTAATCCCTAAGAGGTATGTAAGCTTCCATAGTGTTGGGTTCGTTTACCCACACGTCAATCTTGATTTATTTAGCATAATTTCGTTCTTGAAATTTAAGGATTTAAGTTTTTGATGAGTTCTTGATAAGTGTTCTTGAAGGTTCCTTATCGATTAAGTTTTGATGTAAGATTATACTTGGGTAAACTTCAAACGGCCATATCTCTTAGAATATAAATATTTGTGTGCGCCATAATCTATCCAATTAAAGGTATTTGAATTTGCTTTCCAACGCCACCAATTTCGTGTCAATCCAATTTCTAAGTAAAAAGTTATGACTATTTTAGTAACTTGTACAGTGCTGTAACGAATTAGCCGACGGGAAAATATTAAAAAGGGCTGTTTTTGTTTTTTTACATCCAAGAAACCTTAACTGGATTTCTTAACAAATAAAAGGCTCAAAACAATCAGATTTTCGTCTTTTAATCCATCTTTCTCTTCTCTCTCAAATCCTAGGGCAAAACCCTAATGAAAATCATAATTCTTGCCCATACAGATTTCAAGAAACTTATTCAAGAATATCAAGAGAGGTTTTGTTGATCGTTTACCTTCAAACTAGGGTTTCAAGGCTTCTGATCAAGTTCTTCTTCAAGATTCTTCAAGAACCTTTTTCTTCCAGGTATGTAAGTCTATCATTGTATTGGACTAGTTCGTCCTCACGCCCTACATCTACTTTCAGATCAGTAAAAGAGTAATCTAGGATTCTTTCGGTAGATTTGAGTATTCTTGAGATAAGTTGATTTGAGTTCATGTTTTTTTAAAAAATTATAATCCTAATTATTGAGTTTCTATATTTTTATGGAGATCCTTGAGTTGATTTATGCATGTCTATAATTCAGCTGAAACCTATTTTGAGTTATAAATCTTGAGAAGTTTTTCAAAGCCAATACTTGAGTTTTAAACAGAGTTTTGAGGAAGTAAGTATGAGAATGAGAAGAGTCGTATACATGAGTTCTATATTGTTATGTAGACCCTCGAGTCGAGTCGTTCATGCCCATAAATTCCTCATGAACTCCATAATTTTAGTATCTTTGAGGGGAGTAGTATCTTCACGTTCTAAGTCTTGAGTAATGAGTTCCTAATCATTTTGAGATTATATTTCTAATCATGGGACTACTACATGTTACCCATGAAGCCTTGAGTTGAGTTGTTCATGCCCATAATTCAGCATGAACCCTATGAGTCGAGTAGTCTAGAGATGAGTAGTATCATTGAGTCTTTAGTTCTGAGTACTAAGGTTCTTTATTTCTCTTAAGACACCTGAGTTGAGTCGTTCATGTTCATAATTACACATGTACTCTATGATTTGAGTTATAAATTTTAAAAAGGTTTTTTAAAGCCAACACTTGAGTTCTTTAACTGAGTTTTCAGAAAAGAGTTTTCTAAAACATGATTAGTATAACAATCGAGTATGCCATCAATGTATGAGTAGTATGGTATCTAGATATACCATCAATGTTTATGCAGTTTGACTTACCGAGTCATCAATGATCATATTATAATATGATTTTGAAATGTTTTTGAGAAAGAGCAGAGTTGAATTCATTTTATTTAAAATAATATATGGGAACTAAGTATTCCCAAGAGTAAATGTTTTCACATTTAAGATGAGAGGAAACTTAGATTTCCAAAAGAGTTTTGAGCAGTTTGAGTACCATCTCTTTTAAGAGAAATATTTTTGAGTAATAATCTCAAACCATAGAAAAGTTATGTTTTTAAACATATGAGCTAGTATATTTTAGGAGTAGTATTGAGCACCGAAATGGGGGAGAGTACAAATAACTCACAGCCCCCATAAACCATGGGGCCAACGTGGGTCAAAAGGGTCATACCTTTTAGATGATTCCTTAATGCTTTTTAGCATAGACTAGTGGATCCACTTAGTGAGTAGGTCTTATACCCGGGCAAAGTATAGGATAGTTCTGGCAGCGTGGGCGAGACATTGTATCATCACATAGCTCATAGTGATGGTTGTCGGTTAGAGAAACACCCACAGAGATATTTGTATATTTATATACACAAAGTTTACTTGTATTTTCATATAAGAACATAGTTTATATTCTATCCTTGCATACAAACTGAGTATATGGTACTCTTAGATACATTGAGTTGTTTTCTACTGTTTTAAAAGCTTTCCATACATTGCATCTCTTATTGTTGCTTTATATTGAGTTGAGTATCCAGAGTTGAGTATCCAGAGTTTGAGTACCAAGAGTCGAGTGTCTTATTATTGATTTGAGCCTTATTTCACTGAGTTGAATATCTTATAATTGAGTTGAGCCTTATTTCACTAAGTTGAGTATCATATTCTTGAGTTGAGTTAAGTTGACTGAGTTTGAAAATAGGTGAGTATGTTTCCTTTTTATCAAGTTCAAGCTTATGTTATGCTTTAGAATTCCCATTACATGCTCGTACAATCCACGTATTGAGCCATTTGGCCTGCATCGTTTCATTATGTCGATTCAGGTATTCGGGATCATCAACAGGAGCTTCATTGATACCACATGGAGTTCGAGTTAGCTATGGTGAGCCTCTTTGCTTCTGGAGGGTTCCACTTGTACTTTTAGTTATATGAATTGTTAGGATGTCGTGGGTCTTGTCACGACTTCCATATTTGTCAGTTAGAGGCTTCAAAGATAGACAACAGAGTTTCAAAAGTTTGTTCATTTATTTTATTAAGTGTTTTAAAGTCTTAAGTTGCCTATTAATGGCGAGTTGAATATATTATTTTTATTTAGAGTTACTCATTTGAGTTAAAGATTTGTATGTTTCATGGATTTTATTATGTTTTTAAGTTTTTGCATGCTTGAGTTAGTCTTCCTCTTGTAGTTAGCCAGGATGAAGGTTCTCTTGGGGACCAGCATTGGTCTTCGAGTGCCGGCCACGTCCAGGGTATAGACTCGAATCGTAACAAATAAAGTCAAAGGCAGGCTTTTCATTTCATTGACGTGTATTTGTAAGTTCCACCATGCTTACGGTATGTCTTGTACTATAGAATCGGTTGATAAATTCTTGCTCCATTTGTTCCCAGCTATCAATAGAACCAGACTGAAGGTCTGTGTACCAATCGAAAGCATTACCCTTATGGGAGCGGAAAAATTATTTGATGAGGCAATCACCATATCTTCCAGCATTGTTACAAGTTTCAATGAAGTGTGCCACATGTTGCTTTGGGTTTCCCTTACCATTGAACTGTTGTAATTTTAGAGTTTGATCACCGATAGGCATTTTTAAGTTATCAATCCTTGCAGTGTATGGCCTTGCATATGTCAAGGAGGATTTTGTAGCAACCTCGTACTTGTCTTTAATGGTCCCCATGATGAAATCCTTGATTTGGTCGATCGAGATTATTCCTTCAGAGGAAACTTGGATCTCTTTAGCATGTTCCACTTGTTTTGTGGGGCGATCAACGGTCTCTTGTATTTGCAGACGTTTTCCAGGTGCATGAATTGATTCTTCATCTATCATGCCTTCCACCCTATCAGTTATCTTAACAATTCAAGCATCTTGATCTTGAACATATTTGGTCAAGCCCTCGATAGCCTTTGTCAAGCTCACAAGTTTTTCTTCTACGGATGAACCACTATCGTATTCATTACCATAGTATGTGATGGAGAATAGCATTGATTTTCCCAAACATGAGATGAAAACATGTTATCTGGGGTAGATATTGTGCTTAAGACATCATGGTAGGTTAAAGCGAAGGGATTTTTGTTTGTAGATAGGCTCAATTAGGAAAGAACCCTCTTGACCATTTCGGCGATGTCTTCTTTTGTGGCTTTTAGAGGAGACATAACACCTTTTGGAAATGAACCAAAGACAATAGTGGATGCGGACGGCACTCGAGAGGCCTGTTATCCTTGTAATTTGGCTTGCTTCTTTGTAATAGGTCCTATGATTCCCGCATTAACATCAAGGATGTTTTCCACAGCGATGCAGAATTTGGATCCATCAATTTTTGTGGATGTAGACGCAGATACAGATATGGATGTAGATCTAGATTTGGATGCAGATGCAGATTTCGAGTTGATCTTCTTGGAAGCCATCTCAGTGTTCTTGAACTTTGATTTTTGAAGGGAAAAGATGAGAGGTAAAGATTTTCCCACTGGGGGTGCCAATTTGTATGCGTCTAAAGTTTCGTTCCTGAAATACAGCAAACAGGAAAGGAAAAGTGCAAGCCAACAACAGTATTTGTATTTAAATTTATGTGAAGGTTACAATCTTTATAAAAATCTTTAAGAAAAGATATGAAATCCCCTTATTCTTCTCTTCACAGATGATCTTGATTTAATTGAATACTTGCGGCTCAACACTTGGAGCGAAGACTTCTTTGTATGTGGAAGACTTGCAGATCACCATAGAAGAGCAAGGATTCTCTATGTATTTTTGTGTGTGTTCTTCTTTTTCTGCCTTTTTTTTTGTCTCATGAGAACCCCTGTATATAGTTGTGAGCTACGGTTTTGGGGGTATTTTGGCCTTCAAGTAATTTTAGAGGACCTTGGGCTTGAAGAGAATGAATTGGGCTCATCTTGTCAACTTAATGGACTGGCCCAAATGGAATTTGGACATTATTTAAGTCATATATTTTGACTTAGATATTAATCTAACTTTATTAACCAATAATTTGACGTGGTCAATATATCATGAATTTATGTATTAATCCAAAATTTAATTATTTTTCTCTAAGATGACGGACTATAAAAAGATTATGTTATCTCTCTATGTCGATCAATTGCCCTCCTTTACTATATAGAACTTCTCTCTTGGTCATTTATATTTAATATGACGGACTTACGAATTTAAACTTCAAAGTAAATACTCTTTATGATTTTTGTTTCATTAGTGAATTACAACAATCTGATCATTGTTGTTATCCGGTTCTGAATAGAAGGATCCTACTAAATTCAAAAATTACTTATATGATAATGTAACTATTATTTATTTTAAAAAATAAGTGGTTTTTTAGATGGAAAAGACTTAAATATGTCATCGAAGTTTGAGAAAAGGCTCATCTATGTCATTTGTTGAAAGTTTGGCTCATCTATGCCATTTTTGTTTGATAAAAGGCTCATCCATGTCATTATGTGTTAACTGAAATGAAATAGATGGTCCAAACTTTTAACGAATGACATAGATGAACTTTTTCTCAAAGTTCAATGGCATATTTGAGTATTTTCCCTTTTTTAAAAAAATATTTAATTAACACGTGACCGAATCATAATTAACCACGTGTAAAAAATAATTTTGCACAATCGAAAATATTTCAAGTATACAAACAATAGAATGGATGAACCTTTTCCTCAAACGAAAAATGACATAGATGAGCCAAACTTATAACTG
The DNA here is from genome assembly GCF_900185275.1 of Solanum verrucosum. Lineage (NCBI taxonomy): Eukaryota > Viridiplantae > Streptophyta > Magnoliopsida > Solanales > Solanaceae > Solanum > Solanum verrucosum. The sequence continues at coordinate 1,936,938 of NW_026020705.1, forward strand.
ATGACATAGAATGGCCTTTTTCTCAAAGTTCGATATCATATTTGAGTCTTTTCCTTTTATTTTTTAAATATATTTTCGATCAAAAGTCATTATTTTTGTGATATTTGATAAATATATAGGTGATACACGTGCATAGAAACCAGTTACTTTTGACATAAATAATTAGAAATATTTATTTTTCAAAAGAAAAATTATACACCTAAAATACATATTTAGAGATCATTTGCACTAAATTTCACAAATATCAAATATATAAAAAAATTGATAGGTAATAGACATGCGAGGCATATGTGTAAAAACTAATTACTTTAAAAACTAGGAGATAAAGAAAAGTTTTTATTTTGGAAAAAACATACATCTTATAGACACATAACCAAGATTCATTTAAACCAAACCAACCAAATAGCAACAAAACATTTATCAACTTGCATTTTCGAAAGAGGTTGTTGTTACTACTATTTCTAGATTCTTGTTGTCCGGTTCTTTTTCGGATCTCACACATAGCAAGAACTTAGTACACTTAATTGCATGTCCTTTAACCAAATACCAAATTAAAAAGATAAACAAGTATACAACAACAGATTAAGAACCTACATCAATTTTGAGTATTCTCTGGAGCTCCAAGGTCAAATCCAACTTCATATTCTTTGTCTCTATCACTTTTTTGAGATTTAGTAAAAAAAAATTATAATTTTAATGAAAATGTAGAAATTGCATTAACATTTTAAGAACGATTAAATAGACTCATAAAAATATCTAATATGTTTTATATATCAACAATGTAATAGAGTTGAAGTAATCAAGAGGTACCAATTAACTATTTTTTTATAACTTTTAAATAACTAAAAAAGCAAAATTTCTTTAAAAATATTATTGAACCAGAAGGTATTCCAACGATCTTGAGTAGCAAGCTGAAAGGTATAGTCACATTTTCTCTCGTACAATTTGGATTTCTCTTATTGGCTACTTAATCAAATTGAGTTCTTGAGTGTCATCTTGATTGATATCTTTATTCTTGTGTGATTTAGATTTCTTATCATTGCTTAATTTGATTTACATTATTATAGCATTGAAGTTAGGGTCACATTCATTGAGGAGATGAAGGCCAAATATTTTGAGGATGAAAATCTGAACGAGCTTAAGGAGAAGACTGTGATTGGTAAGGAACAAGAGACCACTCTTGATGTGGAAGGTGTGCTCAATTTTAAAAGAAGAATATGTGTTCCTAGAGTTGATGACTTGATTCAGAAATTGTTGGCAGTGTCTCATGGTTCGCGATATTCTATTCATCCGGGGGTGACCAAGATGTACCGAGATTTGAAGCGAGTTTATTGGTGGCCGGGCATGACGAAGGATATAGCGAAGTTTGTGGCTATGTGTCAAAATTTCCAACAAGTGAATTATGAACACCAAAGGCCTACAAGTTTGCTTCAGAGAATGCCAATTTTGGAATGGATGTGGGAAAGCATAGCCATGGATATTGTGATTGGTGTTCCCAAGACTTTGGGGAATTTTGATTCTATTTGGGTAGTGGTTGATAGGTTGACTAAGTCAGCCCACTTTATTCTGGTAAGAATAGATTATAATGCTGAAAAATTGGCTAAGGTGTAGTGAAAGAAATAGTGAGGTTGCATGGGGTGCCCCCCTCTATCATCTCAGATCGTGGTACCCAATTCAAATCCAAGTTTTGGAAGAAATTACATGATAAATTGGGCACACAACTCACATTTAGTACAACATTCCATCCACAGACGGACGGGCAATCGGAGAGGACTATTCAAATGTTGGAAGACATGTTGAAGGCATGTGTGATTGATTTTGGAGGGCATTAGGATAAGTTCTTACCTTTGTGTGAGTTTTCTTGTAATAACAGTTATCACTCCAGCATTGATATGGCACCGTTTGAGGCATTATATGGGAGGGGATGTAGATCCCCCATTGGATGGTTCGAGGCTGGAAGTGTGAAACCTTTGAGGGTTGATTTAGTGAAGGATGCTCAAGATAAGGTGAGGAGCATCTAAACTAAACTATTTGCAGCCCAGAGTAGACAAAAAAAGTATGCAGACCATAAGGTAAGAGGTATGGCATTTCAGACCGGTGAGAATGTTCTTCTTAAGATATCACCCATAAAAAGGGTGATGAGATTTCACAAGAAGGGAAAGCTAAGTCCGCGATACATTGGTCCCGTTGAGGTTCTTGAATGTGTAGGGCCAGTGGTATAGATTGGCTTTACCTCATAATCTATCTGGAGTTCATCCAGTATTTCATGTGTCCATGTTGAAAAGATACCACGGTGACGGAGATTATATCATTAAGTAGGACTTAATTGTGCTAGACAATGACCTCCAATATGAGGAGAAACCGATTGCAATTCTCGACACTAATGTGTGTAAGTTGATGACCAAGGAGATTAAGTCCGTGAAAGTTCAATGGAAGCATCGTCCAGTTGAGGAAGCTACTTGGGAAACTGAGAGGGACATGCGAGATAAATATCCCTAATTGTTCATCGATTCAGGTACTACTCCATTCTTTCCTTAGCCTATTTTTCCTAAGTTTGTCACTCGGGGATAAGTGATGGGTAAATTAGTATCTATTGTAATGACCGGATTCCTTCGTTATAGAAAAGCCAACGGGGAAAAATTTTGGGCCGGAAAACTTTTTCGTAGTAACTTGGAATTTCCAAACCTAGTCCTGATTTGGACAAAATCGGAGTCATAAAAGTATAGGGAAATCTGGTAGCAATTGGGCGATTTAATTATGATTTTAATTGCATGAGTAGATAGCTAAGACGTTAAGGAGCCCGTACGACTTTACAGAATTGAATTCGGGTGAGTAGAACTTCCAAATTTATCTTAGCGTGAACGGGCAATTCCTGAGTGTCGTTAGTCGAAGATGTGTTGTGAAATGGGAGTTTGGAATTCTTAAATCGATTCAGTGGTCTCGTGCAAGCTGCTGTGGTGGAATTATTCCTGCTAGGGCGGGGCCGCTGTGGCGGACTAGGGGCCACCATACGGAACAGTCACAATTTAAGTCGAAAATAAACCCCAAAATGTCTTTATTCTGCAATTTTCGAACTTGAGAGCTAAGGAACGAACCTAGGGCTTTTCTTGACAGTTTTCCACCATTCTTAGGGTAAAAGGTAAGATTTTCACTCCCCGAATCCATTTTTCAATCCTTTGAACGTAATCTAATGGGTATTTATCAGTGGGGAAGAGTTTTGATTTGAGAATTATGGTGGAAAAAGCCCTAATTTAGATATTGGGATCATGGGTTGGATCTAGGGTTGATAGGATTGTTAGTAATCTGGATAATTAGTGATTGTTTATTGATTTCCGTGTTATATTAATTATTTGTAGACCAAGAACAAGCGGGAAGAATCCAAAAAGGGAAGAATCAAGTTTCTTAGGGGATTCAAGCTTGTATCGAGGTAGGTGATGGTTGTGATTCTATGATTGTGTGATGTATGTTTGTTCTTGCTTCATTATGATACATATAGGTATGTGAATGTTGCATTATTGATCAAAATAATTGTAAATAAGGATATATGAATGATGAATGCCATGAATCATGACTTGATTGTATGATTATGATAATGTACTTTGTGATTGTGATTGTGGCTTGTTGAATGGATCGATTGTTGCATTCCGACACACTAACTTGGATCGTTGCCACGTTCCGGCATAATTATGGGATCTGTTGCCACGTTCCAGTATGCTAACAGTTTGGGTTTGGTTCCATCAGAGGACCAATGACTTGATATAACTATGATATTTAAGAATCGTGAGACTATTCGTTATTGTAAATGATGATGATATTGTATATGTTCGGTGTATGCATGTTATTGTATTGTTGTTTTGACTTATGTATGTTGAACTTAGTGGGATAGCCACATGATCTTACCAGTACACTATGGTTGTGTACTGATGTTGCACTTGCTCTTTCTTTGTTGAGTATAGGGAATCTTCAGGTGGCTATTGACAGACCTCGCTTAGAAGATTAGTGATCATTCGAATTCAAGGGTAAGTCAGTTCTTCCGAGATGCCATGAGTTCTCTTTTTGTCTATGTCCACATTTCGGACTTAGACTTTCTAGTTAGTTATTAGTTCATTAGCTTGGGGTTGTATCCTTTCCTGTTTAAACTTGTTGAACTTTAGATATTTTGGTACATTGACTTTCAGGTCCTAGGTAGTATTTTTGCATTTGTTAGTTGTTAGACTTTTGTTGGAGTTTATGGGAACTCCATATCTTTTCCTTAGCATTTAAACCTGCTTTCGTATCTTTAAATGCCTTAGTTGTTGGGTTCTTTGGTTAGCTAATTAGTATTAATGGTTCTCCCATTGGAGGGTTAGTGTGGGTGCCAATCACGATGGTCTAGGTCGTGACATATATGTGTGGTGCACATACATAGAAAGGATTTATAATTGCTATATAGGTAATACACATACAAAATACATGCATTAGCTGCATTAACTATAAGAAGTATAACTTTTAATAATAGAAAAATATATACCGTTGAATGACATGTTTGAAACTCATTTAAATTAAACTTACAAAATATACCAAAAAGAAACAAATTATGGCAGGTAATACAAGTGTAAAATCCGTATCTTCTTTTCATTGGTACAGTTAACAACAATCTCATTTGTGTATGAATCTCCAACTCCATTTATTCTTTATATTTGTAACATATACATTGTTGTTGCTCCTTCCTTGCTTATCGGTACAACTCTATTTATTCTAGTCATTTATTGTCTATCGATTATTGATTCTCTGTCATTTTTATCGAGTGGTTATGATTTGACGACGATGTTGGCCAGATAATCATGCCATCATTTCTTCGTGAACTCGTATATTGTGGGGCCACAGATTGAGCTGATGGTAGATTTTAATTAAAAAAATATTTAATGCATATACATGTGAACATAAAATGTAATTTTTATAGAAAAATAATGGATGAGTAGTTCATATATGATTCATGAATTTCATATGAGTACGAAACGCTACATATCATGAAGGACATCGAATTAACATATGATAAGGTAATGAAAATGAAAGAGAGAAAAAATTTGCATTATTCATGTTTGGAGTGTGAATGACAAATAAATTCTCCAAAGTAAGAAATTGTATGAAGGAAAATACCGATTATGCACTATAATTTTGTAATGTTATGATTTCTTTTGCCTAATTTGTTGCTTATATTTAACTCATTTATTGCAACACACATCTAAAAAGTATTTATTTTTTCTCTCAAAGTCAAAAATTTTAGAAGAATAATATATTTTCTCTCGAAATTGATAATGTGTACTCCTTATAAACTAAAGAATTTGTTGTGAGTTATCTTTATTTAACGCGTGTTGCCCAGAGTTCATTTACCTTTTTTATTTGGCTTTCAGATGTCACATGTCTAAAGTTATTATGAAGCAGATAAATATGGAGAAATATTTAAAAATTGAGTACAAACTCAATAATGGTGTCCAAAAAATCAAATTACATGCATCACATGTGCACTAGTTATAAAAACATAGGAAGAATAGCATTTTGTAAACTCACATGTTGTAGGTCCGCAGGTTAAGCTGATGGTAGATTTTCAATCAAAAAAAGTATTGGATGCATATACGTGCGAATGTATGATGAATTTTTTCTCGAACAATAATGAAAGAGTAGTTCGTACAAGATTAATGAATTCAATATGAGTACAAAACACTCAATAGCACAAAAGACATCGACGTAATAGATGAGAAGTTAATACAAATGAAAGAGAAGAAAAACTTACATTATTCATTTTTGAAGTATGAATGACAAATAAATTCTCCAAATTAACAAATTGTAGGGGGGGGGGGGGGGGGGGGGGGATACCATTATGCACTATAACTTTGTAATGTAATAGCTTCTTTTTCCTAATTTGTTTCCTATATTTAACTCATTTGTTGCAACACACTTCATCAAAAAATACTTATTCTTCTTTCTAAGTCATAAATTTTAGAAGAAGAGTGTTTTCTCTTGAAATTGCTAAAGTGCACTCCTTATATAACTAAAAATTTTGTTGTCATTTATCTTTATTTAATACGTATTTCCCAAAGTTCATTCACCATATATATTTTGCTTTCAGATATCCCATGTCTAAAGTTATTATAAAGTTGATTAATGTGAAAACAATATTCAAAAATTGAGTACAAACTAAATACTAGTATCGAAAAAAAAATCAAACTAAATTCATAACACCTGGACTAGTTATATAAAAATCGAAAGAACATATATTTTTATAATAGAAAATACATATATCATGTATCAACATATTTAAATCTCATTTAAATTAAACTTATCATTACCAAATATAAAAAACATAATAGGTGATATATGTGTGGAACACACACATAAAAAATGGATATAATTAATATATATGTGATACACGTACAAAATATGTGCATTAGTCACTTTAAATATAAGAGGAATACCTTTTAATATTAGGGAAACATATACAGTAGAATGACATATTTAAAACTCATTTCGACTAGACTTACGAAATATGTCAAAAAAGAAGAAGAAAACATGACAAGTGATTCACGTGACAAATCCGTATCTTCTTTTCATTGGTACAGTTAACAACCATCTTATTTGTACTTGAATGTCACGCCCCGAGCCTACACCCTAGGCGCGACGAGCACTCGAGAACCATTGATGGCTCCAAGTGAACTTTGGCCTGGCTTAACTCTTAGCGGAAGACTTACTCATACATAAGATGAACTCAAAAGCACAACTTTAATCGATGTCTCTAAGAAATACACAGAATATTTTAGAAATAAAACATTCAACTAGCCAAAGAGGTAACTCAAGTATCAACACAAACAGCTGAAAATGACAAGACTCATGCACTAATGTCTATCTATATATATATATATATATGAAGCCTCTAATACTACGAGGGATGTCTGGACAAGACCCTCGATCATCCTAAAAAACTGAAATAACTTAATATAAATAAGGGATCCTCCAGAAGCAAGGAATATTACCAAAAAACTCTGGAACTTAACTTAATCAAAGGAGTGATGGTTGCTGATCCTGGTTACCTGTATCTGCATCATAAAAGATGCAGGACAAATGGCATCAGTACATGGAATGTATGAGCATGTGAGGGAAAATTTAAAACATGACATAAGCTTGAACTGGAACTCAAGAAACAACTTACCTCGTCTCAACTTAACTTAATTTCAACTCATTTCAATATAAAAGCAATAACAATAATTTGATATAAAGAAAAGCTTTTAAAACAGTAGTTAACAACTCAATGTATTGAAAAATACAATACAACTCAGTTTGTGTGTAAAAATACAAAATAAACTATGTTTGGGAGATTCTCTAACCGACAACTATCACTATGAGCTATGTGATGATACAACGTCTCACCCACGCTTCCAGAACTCTCCTATACCTTGTCAGGGTACAGAACTCCTCAACTAAGTGGACCCACTAGTCTATGCTAAAAAAGAAATAAAAAATCATCTAAAAAGTACGACCCTTTCTACCCAAGTTGGCTACATGATTTATTGGTGTTGTGAGTTGTTAGAACTCTCCCCCATATCAGTGCTCAATACTCTCCCAGAATATAACTTAGCTCATTATGTTTTAAAGAAAACATTTCTTTATCCTCAACTTTAAGATTATTACTCAAAAGGCTTCTCTAAAAAGAGATAGTACGCAAAACTGTTAATGAACTCTTTTGGAAATCGGTGTTTCCTATTTTCTTAAATGTAAAAACATTTCTCTTGGGAATACTTAGTTCCCATATATAATTTTCAAAAAAATGAACTTAGCTCTACTCAGTCTCAAACTCAAATGCTCAAGTGTTAAATCAAGTTTAAAAGATTGTAAAAAGACATCTTAAAATGACTCGAAGAACTCTCAAAACTAGACTCTGAGCTCTATCTTGATTTTGAATTAGATGTGATGATTCATGTTATGAATGATTTGTGGATGTTTACAAGTATCTAGAGTAGTTTGAATCAAAGGGGAGTAAAGGTACCATTTGAAAGAACTTAGACAGGCTAAGTGATGGAGAACGGATGGGGTAGGCGACCCTGGCGCCAACCCTTGAACTACAGAAATGCCCCAAACTACAGAAGTACTTTTCTGGTGCACTGGTTGGCGTAGGGCGCTAGCCTCTGCCTAGATTTTTTTGACAAATTTTTTTTCTCATTTTCTTACCCTAATTCGCCTTGAATCGAATGGTTTCTTCCCCAATCACTTAGATTCAAATACCCCGCATAAGTACATGATAATCTACTCAAATCACTAACTTTTATCTCAAGAACTCATCAAAATCCCAACAATCAATATTATGAATGGAATTTCAAGAAAACTTATCAAGAACTTAAATCCTTCAACTTTGAGAACAAAATTGCATTAAAATAGCATGATTGGCGTGAGGGTGAACCAACCCAACACTATGAGAACTCACATAACTCTTAGTGATCAAACCCTTGGGAAAACAATCCTCGATTTGCAAGAAATCTCAATGAACGCCTTGAACATTTTCCTCTTTTCTTTTCTTGAACTTTCTTCTAAAATCCTAAGCGTAATTAGGATTGTGAAAACTGAAAAAAAAACTTCTTAGACCCCTAAATATTACCATAATTCGTTTAAAGCAGATGGGGTAAGGAAAAGACCAAACTACCCCTCATATTTTAGGTAACTTTTCTTAACTGGACATGCTAAATTCAAACGAGAATATCTCCCTCATACGAGCTCAAAATTTAGCAAACTTGATGGAGTTGGAAAGAGTATTCAAAGACCTTTCATTTGATATCTTATTGGCCACCTAAGACATCCTGTACGGAAAATTATGGTTGTTTGAAGTTGATCCAAAACTCATAATTTATGCATAATTTTCAAAATTTCAGATTTTGCTCTTTCCAAATTAGTTCTTTCTATTTTTAGCTCTATCTAAGGCGGGATGTTACAATATCTCCCCTTTGGGAACATTCGTCCTCGAATGAGATCACTCTAAAGTAGAACTAAGGGTGGAAGCATTTAACACCCAACTCTAACATTGAACATGCAAATTAACACATCATTTCAACTTAAAAAAAGTACTAAGAAAAGAATTAGTACCTTCATTGGGAATATCTCCGGGCTCAAAGAGATGTGGATATATCTTCTTCATATCCTCCTCTGCTTGCCAAGTAGCTTCCTCAACAAACTGATTCATCTATAAGACCATGACTGATGCTACTTCCATGGTTCTCAACTTACGAACCTGATGATCTAGAATCTGAAAGGGAATCTACTCATCAGACGGGTTATCCTTAATACCAATATTTTCAGTTGGTATAATAAGTGAAGGATCACCCATACACTTCTTCATCATAGAATTTTGAAATACCGGATGGACTGCTGCTAACTCTGGCGGTAGCTCCAACTCATAGGCTATATTGCCAATCCTCTTGGATATCCTGTCAGGACCAATATACTTGGGACTAAGCTTCCCCTTCTTACCAAATCTCGTAACACCCTTCATGGGTGAAACCTTCAAATAAACCCAATCATCTACCTCAAACTCTAAGTCTCTTCTCCTAACATCTGTATAGGATTTCTAATGACTATGCATTATTTTCAACCTTCCTTAAATAGTATTCACGTTTTCCATAGCATGATTAACCAAGTATGGTCCTATCAACCCAGCCTCACCAACCTCAAACCATCCAATAGGAGATCTACATCTTCTCCCATAAAGAGCCTTATAGGGAGTCATTTGGATGCTAGAGTGATAATTGTTGTTGTAAGCAAACTTAACGAGAGGAAAGTGATCATCCCAATTACCCTTAAAATTGATAACACACGCCCTCAACATATCCTCTAAAGTCTATATTGTGTGCTCTGCTTGACCATCGGTCTTAGGATAGAAAGCAGTACTCAGATTTACCTTAGAACCCAAACCTTTCGAGAAAGACTTCCTGAATTGTGCAGTGAATTCTGCACCTCTATTTGAAATAATGGACACTAGAACTCCATGAAGTCTGACTATCTCTTGAATATATAACTTGGCATAATCCTATGTTGTAAAAGTAGTCTTTACTGGTAATAAATGGGTTGATTTAGTCATTCGATCTACAATCACCTAAATCGAATCATGTTGCCTACAAGACCACGGTAAACGAGTAATAAAATCAATATTGATCATCTCTCACTTCCATTTCGGAAGGTCTATGTTCTGAGCCATACCATCGGGCCTCTGGTTCTCTACCTTTACTTGCTGACAATTCGGGCACTTAGCAACGACTTATGCAATACCCATGTTCGTACTACTCCACCAATAGACTTCTCTCAAGTCACGATACATCTTTGTGGAACCCGGATGGATAGAATATCTCGAGTTATGAGCTTCCTCCATGATCCTCTCTTGAAGTTCATCCACCCTTGGCACACACAATCTACCTTGATACCTTAATACGCCATCTTCCCCATGTTCAAAAGCCATCACTTTTTTCTTATGAACATTTGCCTTCAATTCAAGAAAAATATAATCTTGATCTTATTTCTCTTTCACTTCGGACACAAGTGACGATTCAGCCCCATTCACCACCACCACTCCTCCTTCATTGGAATCCATCAACCAGATTCCCAATCGAGTAAGTCTATTCACATCTTTTGCTAACTCTTTATTGTCCTCCTCAACATGGGAAGTTCTACCCATACACAACCTGTTCAAGGCATTAACAACAACATTAGCTTTTCCTGGGTGATAGATAATACTCATGTCATAATTCTTGAGTAATTCCAACCACCTCCTCGGTTTGAGATTAAGATCTTTCTGACTGAAGTCTCTTGTGATCGGTGAACACGTCTACATGAACACCATACAGATAGTGTCGCCATATTTTCAACGCAAACAATACAGCAGCCAACTCTAGATCATGGGTTGGGTAATTCCTCTCATGAATCTTAAGTTGTCTGGAGTCATAAGCTATAACCTTGCAATTCTGCATCAATACACAATCCAGTCCAACTCTGGATGCATCACAATATACCACAAAGCCTTGGATACCTTCTGGTAATGTCAATACTAGAGCAGTAGTCAACCTAGTTTTCAATTCCTAAAAGATTATCTCACAAGCTTCAAACCATTGAAACTTAATTGTTTTCTGAGTCAACTTGGTCAATGGGGATGAAATATATGAGAAACCCTCGACAAACCTCCAATAATAACCAGCCAATCCCAAGAAACTCCTAATATCAGTTGGAGATATGGGTCCAGGCCAGTTCTGCACTGCCTCAATCTTTAGAATGTCAACTCAAGTTCCATCACCAAAAGAAATGTGACCTAAGAACGCCATTGACTCAAGCCAAAACTCATACTTAGAAAATTTAGCATACAACTCTCTACCTTGAGAGTTTGAAGAACTACTGTGAGACGACTAGCATGATCTTCATCATTCCTTGAATAGATTAGAATGTCATCAATGAATACTATAGAAAACATATCTAGATAAGTCTTGAATACTCTGTTCATAAGGTCCATTAATGGTGCAGGAGCATTAGTTAGGTCAAAAGACATAACCAGAAACTCATAATGACCACAGCGGGTCCTAAAAGTTGTCTTAGGGATATCACTTTCTCTTACTCTCAACTGATGATGGCTTGATCTGAGGTCTATCCTAGAAAAACAAGTGACTCCCTGAAGTTGATCGAAAAGATCATCAATTATTGGTAGAGGATACTTATTCTTGATAGTACCCTTGTTCAACTGACATTAATCTATACACATTCTAAGAGAACTATCTTTCTTCCTCACAAATAAAACCGGAGCTCCCCAAGGTGAGACACTCGGTCGAATAAAACCTTTCTCAAGAAAATCTTTCAACTGCTCTTTTAACTCTTTCAACTCAGCTGGAGTCATTCTATATGGCGAAATAGAGATAGGACGAGTATTAGGATGAATATCTATACCAAAGTCTATTTCTCTCTCATGAGGGACTACAGGAAAATCGTTTAGAAAGACCTCTGGAACCTCACTCATAACTGGAACTGACTAAATAGGTGGTGTCTCAACACTAGAGTCATTAACTCGGACTAAGTGATAGAGGCACCCCTTGGAAACTAACTTTCTCACCTTAAGGTACGAAATGAAACGACCCTTAGGCACTGCTGAACTACTCTTCCACTATATGACTGGATCATTAGGAAACTATAACTTAATTACTTGAGTTCTACAATCAACTGAGGCATAACATGCATGAAGTTTGTCCATACCTAGAATAACATCAAAATCTACCATGTCTAACTCGAGTAGGTAAGCCATGGTGTCCTTGTGATTGACAAAAATGGTACAATCACGATAAACTCTCTCAGTTAGAATAGATTCACTGAGAGGTGTAGAAACACTGAAGGGCTCAAGAAGTTGTTCAGGAATAATATCGAACCTCATAGTTATATAAGGAGTCACAAAAGATAAACGCGCACCTGGATCTAGCAAGGCATCTACATCCAAAGAAAAGACTTTGATCATACCAGTTACAACATCTGGCGAATTCTCTTTCTTTTGGTGACAAGTGATAGCACATATACGGTATGTTTCTCCACATGTCCCTAAAGTAGTTCCTCTAGGTGTAGCTCTGTCTGGCGGAGCCATCGAAAAAGATTTGGGCTCTATTGCCCCCATTACCACTATCTTGCATGTTCCTTGGGAAATCTTTAATGAAGTGACAATTCGTACCACACTTGAAGAAACCAGTGGAGCCGTCGTGACACACTCCTGAGTGGTTCCTACTACACTTAGCACATGCAGGAGTCCCATTACCTCCCTGTGTCACACTACCTTGGGATTGTGCAGGTTTGGCTCTGAAATTTTGCGAAATTTGATTCTTGAACTCACTTTTGTTCCTTGGTGCAGGTGCACTAGCAGATGATGGAGTAGGTTTATTTTGTTTTCTTGGAAAGACGTCCGGTTCGCATTACTCTTATGTTGTCCAGACTCGTTCTCAGTTGTCTTAGCTTTCTTGTTTCAGAACTCTTCTCTATCTCTCAACTTATCTTTCTCCACCTACAACACATGGATCATAAATCTTGCTATGTCCATTTCTCCTATCAACATAGTTGCCTTCCCCTCTTTGCTTGATAGAAGAGACAACCCAGAAACAAACAAACTCATCATTCTCCTTATATGAGCAACCATCTGTGGAGCATAGCGGGATAGTTGAGTGAACTTAAGGCTATACTCATGCACACTCATAGATTCCTACTTAAGAGTGAAGAATTATCTTACGTTTGCCTCTCTTACAGGGAAATAAACCCCCATGAAGGCACCTTCAAACATAGCCCAGCTCACAATTGGTGCACCCTCAGCTCTACTTTTCTTCTATTGATCATACCATACTCTAGCAACACCCTTCAGTTGGTATGCAGCTAGTTCCACTCTCTCAACATCAACAACATGCATAACCTCAAACACCTTATGCACCTTTTCCACAAAGTTTTCCAAATCCTCAGTGACACTTGAACCGGTGTAATCTGGAGGATTTATCCTTAAGAACTCACAGTTTCTAGATGTATCAGCCACATCTTGTCGATCCCCTGTCTGCTGACCAGCTTGATTGGCCACCACTTGACTCAACATCCGGATAGCATCTCAAAACTCAGCATCAGTGAACTCTCATTAGGGTTTCACTTCTGGTGCATTGGGTATAACTTGATATTTTGGATCGACATTCCTCCTATCACGAAGACCTCAGAAAACTCTTCGTAAAGGCATGATCTGAAAGATACGCACAAACACGAGTTAGAAAGAAAATTTATAGAGATGAAATCTATCGCACGAAAAGATTATGAAAGAAGTGAGATAGTTCCTAAATGTCGCAACCTCCTAATTAAAGATGTGGTGCGCTGCACATTGAACACTAGGACTCTACAGACACGACTTCATAGACACTCTAGGAATCTTGAACTATGTGCTTTGATTCAACGTTTGTCACGCCCTGAGCCTACACCCTGGGTGCGACGGGCACTCGAGAACCATTGTTGGCCCCAAGCGAACCCTTGGCCTGACTTAACTCTTAGCGGAAGACTTACTCATACATAAGATGAACTCAAAAGTTCAACTTTACTCAATGTCTCAAAGAAATACTCAGAATATTTTAGAAATAAAATATTTAACTAGCCAAAGATGCAACTCAGTTTTAACATAAACAACTGAAAATGAAAAGACCTATGCACTACTGTCTATCTATCTATGAAGCCTCTAATACTATGAGGGATGTCGAGACAAGACCCCCAATCATCCTAACAAACTGAAATAACTGAATATAAATAAGGGAACCTCCGGAAGCAAGGAGGCTCACCAAATAACTCTAGAACTCAACTAAATCAATGAAGCGTTGGTTGCGGATTTTGGTTACATGTATCTGCATCATCCAAGATGCAGGCATAATAGCGTCAGTACAAAAAAATCTAAAACATGACATAAGGTTGAACTGAAACTCAATAAACAACTTACATCGTCTCAACTAAACTCAATCTCAACTCATTTCAATATAAAAGCAATAAAAATAATGCGATATAAAGTAAAGCTTTTAAAATAGAAGATAACAATTCAATGTATTGAATAATACACTATAACTTAGTTTGTATGTAAAATTACAAAATAAACTATGTTTGGGAGATTCTCTAACCGACAACCATCACTATGAGCTATATGATGATACATCTTACCCACGCTGCCAGAACTCGTTTATACCTTGTCGGGGTATAGAACTCCTCAACTAAGTGGATCCACTAGTTTATGCTTAAAAAAAATAATAAGGAATCATCTAAAAAGTTTGAACCTTTCTACCCACATTGGCTACATGGCTTATAGGGGCTGTGAGTTGTTAGAACTCTCCCCAATATTGGTGCTCAATACTACTCCCAAAAAATAACTTAGTTCATAATATTTTAAAGAAAACATTTGCTCATCATCAACTTTGAGATTATTACTCAAAAGGTTTCTCTAAAAAGATATAGTACTCAAAACTGCGCATGAACTCTTTGGGAAATCAGTGTATCCTCTTTTCTTAAATGTAAAAACATTTCTGATGGAAATACTTAGTTCCCATAGATCATTTTAATGAAAATGAACTCTGCTCTACTCATCCTCAAACTCAAATGCTCAAGTCTTAAAACAAATTTAAAAGATTGTAAAAAGACTTCTTAAAATGACTCGAAGAACTCTCAAGATTTGACTCTTAGCTCTACCTTGAATTTGAATTATGAATTTGAGGTTATGATTCATGTTATGAATGTTTTTTAGGTCTTTAGAGGTATTTTAGAGTAGTTAGAATCAAAGGGGAGTAAAGGTACCCTTTGAAAGAACTCAGACGGGCTAAGTGATGGAGAATGGGTGGGGGCAGGTGAACCTGGAGCTCTGACTGGCGCAGAGCGCTAGCCGTTGACCAACAAAACAGTATTTGGGGCAGACTAGATGGCGCAAGGCACCCATAGAAGTACTTTTCTGGTGCACTAATTGGTGCAGGGCGCTAGCCTTTGCCCAGATTTTTCCAACAAATTTTCTTTCTCATTTTCTGACCCTAATTCGCATAGAATCGAATGGTTTCTTCCCCCAATCTCTTAGATTGGAATACTTAACATAAGTACATGAAAATCCACTCAAAAACAACCCTCAAATCACTAAATTTTATCTCAAGAACTCATCAAAATCCCAACAAACAAGATTACAAATGGAATTTCAAGAAAACTCATCAAGAACTCAAATCTTTCAACTTTGAGAACGAAATTGCATTAAAATAGCATGATTGGTGTATGGGTAAACGAACCCAACACTACGAGAACTCACATACCTCTTAGGGATCAAACCCCCAGCGAAACAATCCTCGATTCGCAAGAAATATTGACGAACGCCTTGAACCTTTTCCTATTTTCTCCTCTTTTGTCTTCTTGAACTTTTTTATAAAACCCTAAGCGTAATTATGATTATGAAAACTTAACCAAATCAGTTTAGACCCCTAAATATTACCATAATTCGTTTTAAGCTAATGAGGTAAGGAAAAGACCAAAATACCCCTCATATTTTCGGGTAACTTTCCTTAACTAGACACGCTAACTTCAAATGGGCATATCTCCCTCATACAAGCAAAAAATTTAGCAAACTCAATGGAGTTGGAAAGAGGATTCAAAAATCTTTCATTTGATATCTTATGGGCCACCTAAATCATCATGTACCGAAAGTAATGGCCGTTTGAAGTTGATCCAAAGTCATAAATTATGCATAACTTGCAAAATTTTGGATTTTGCTCTTTCCAAATTAGTTCTTTCTATTTTTAGTTCTTTCTAAGGCGGGAAGTTACATTGAATCTCCAACTCCATTTTTTCTTTTCATTTGTGGCCTATCCATTATTGGTGTTTTCTTTGCTCTTCTTATCGCTATAACTATGCTTCTTCTTGCCATTTGTTGTCTATCGATTGATGATGCTCTGAACCTTCTTATCAGATGGTTATCATTCAAAGACGTAGTTGGCAAAAATAAATACCGAATGCATACATGAATATATGTAGGATGAAATTTTGCACAGATGATAATGGATTGATTTGTACATATTCATGAATTTCAAATGAATATGAAGCATGAATGGCAACAAATTAGTACAAGAGAATTTATTTAAAATGACGAAAACAAGTTTGCATTATGTATATTTAAAGTATAAATGACATTTTTTCTCTCTAAAGTAAGAAATGATAGATAAAAGTATCAACTATGTAGTATAACTCTGTATAATATGAAGAGAACGTATAGGTGCTTATAGTATAAGGCCCTAATTCTTTTATGTGTATTTCATTTTTGCAATGGTAAGTTCATAAAAATATTGCAATGAGTGACAACTTTGCTAACAAATTAAATTGGAAAAATAGTTATTTTTTTCCTAATTCGCTATTGTATCCGTCTAAAGTTTCGTTCCTGAAATACAAGAAACAGGAAAGGAAAATAGCAAGCAAACAACAATATTTTTATTTGAATTTATGCGAAGGTTACAATCTTTATAAAATCTCTAAGAAAATATATGCAATCCCCTGATTCTTATCTTCCCATAAGTTCTTGATTTGATCGAATACTTGCGGCTTAACACTTGGAGCGAAGACTTCTTTCTATGCGGAAGACTTGCAAATGACCACTAAAGAGCAAGGATTCTCTATGTATTTATGTGTATGTGTTCTTCTTTTTCTACTTTTTTTTCTCATGAGAACCCCTTTATTTAGTTGTGAGCTAGGGTTTTGGGGGTATTTCGGTCTTCAAGTAATTTTAGAGGACCTTGGGCTTGAAGAGCATGAATTGGGCTTGTCTTGTCAACTTAATGGACTGGCCCAAATATAATTTGGACTTTATTTGAGTCATATATTTTGACTTAACTATTAATCCAATTTTATTAACCAGTAATTTGACTTGGTTAATAGATCATGAATTTATGGATTTATCAATAAATTTAACTATCTACAAATGCCCAACTTCTTCGAGGCTTGTTGCGGTGTCCAACTTGTCGAACATTTAAAGACAAGGCTTGAAGTATTCGTGAAATATATTTTTATGGAGTCTTTCAAACTTTCCATATTTGATTCCAATGGAAATTTTCCATACCTTGATTCCAATGGAATTTTCCATAACTTGATTCCTATAGAAACTACCATAATTTGATTCTTAGGAAAATTTACCATAATTTGTTTCACATATGATTTTTCCATAATTTGTAGGAACACAATTATGTACTTTTTATTTCTATAAATACACATGCTCTTACAATTGTTAATTGTCAACTTGAGGCATATCAAACTGAATTTTCGTCACTTTTTTTCAGCACAGCACACCTGCAGTAGAAAATTCATAGCCTATTGTAGAAATGTCAAAATCATGATTAGTTTGATTTTACAGAAAATAGATTCAGAGGGCTACGACATATCTGAAATTTAAAATCAAAACCCTTCTGAATTGATGGGAATTGATTTTTGAAGTTTGCCATCCAATCTGTCTTCTTATTTTTTACAGCTCTATGCAGTCTCACCAAAAAATCTCTATCTTGATGTAGGAGATTTCGAATGACGAGAAACTTGATTCTACGGGAACTAGACATCAAGGTCTACAAAATATCCAAAAATTAAGGTAAGAATCCTCATGAATTAACGATAATTATTTTTTGGTGATCTAACTGATTTTCAACAACATTCATAAATTCACTTCTCTGCATCTTCGCCAAAGAGCCGCCTATTGAGTTCTGTATTGATTGAGAATTTTTCATCGTCTTCATGGAGAGAGAACATAAAACTCTTAAGACAATACAACCATATTCATCATGACGAGCGCGAGAGCATATGCCACAATATTTTTCATGCCGATTAGAAGCTTCATGTGATTGGCACCGTGAGACACATCACTTATTATTGCAGGTTTACGATGGACCGCAAGCACTCTCAATATCATACAAAATAAAGTGAGGGGTAATCCATAATTGACGAGGAATCACTTAATGCATCTTCGTTTGTAGTTGCGATTTTGACGACATATCATACTTGGTGTAATATTTTAGCGATTCTGGCATTGGTGGAGATGAACCACAATTCGTGCATCTTATTTTGTAACTGCGGCTTTGACGACAAACTACACTTGGTGCATTTTATGTTTGATTTGCGGCCACACATGATGCATCTACTTTTGTAGTTTCAACTTTGATGACGAATAATACTTGGTGCCTCTACTTTTGCAATTGCAACTTTAGCGACGAACCACACTTAGTACATCATCTTCTACAATTGCGGCTTTGGTGACGAATCATATGTGGATCATCTTCTTTTAGAGTTGTGGCTTTGATGACGAACTACACATGAAATATCTGTTTTTTTGTTGCGGCTTCAACGACGAACCACACTTGATGTCTCTTCTTTTGTAGTTTCAACTTTGATGACAACCACATTTGGTGCCTCTTCTTTTGCAATTGCGGATTTAGCGATGAATCAGACTTAGTACATCTTCTTCTACAATTTCGGCGTGGGTCATCTTCTTTTTAGAGTTGTGGCTTTGATGAAGAACCACACATGTAATATCTTTTTTATTTTGCAGTTGCGGCTTTGACGACGAACCACACTTGATGCCTCTTCTTTTGCAGTTGCGACTTTGATGACAAACCACACTTGATGCGTCTTCTACAATTGTGGCTTTGGAGAGAACAACACTTAGTGCATCTTTCTCTATATTGAAGCTTGGCGACGACGAATCACAATTTATGTCTCTTCTTCTGTAGTTTTGACTTTGCCGAGAAAGAGATTTTGGTGTAGTGTGTCCTAGTTCTGGAGAATAACTACTTGTCACTTGATCAACTTCACAAATCAGACTTCAAAATATGCCCCCATGCCAAAGATAGAGGCTCAGTTATGGCTGCATCGACCCATAAAAATATTTGAAGTGATGATGCTTGATGAAGAGGTGATGATGCAAACTTTATAAAATCATCCTAGACAAGTTGACAACCATTTCTTGACGTTTTATTTTTTCTTCTACTTAGACCTTTTGTATGGGATGATATGTCCATTTTTTCATCCTTTCCTTATGATTGTTGATGTGTAAAAACTCTTGCAATTTTGAAGCAATAAAATATATTTATTTTACACTTCAATGCAAAACATGTGAGTTTTTTTTATATAATTTATCTAGGCCACTTATTTCAAGGTTTTGAACCTATTGGATTTTTTTTGGACCATATACATTTAAACTCATGATGGCCAAGGGTAAAAACTTGAAGATTTAACTCATTTTCATGGAGCTTTTTTAACTAGAAGACTTGACTCGAATTTGAGGAACTTTGAAACTTGAGACTTAGCTTGAATTTGATGAGTTTCATCACATGCGTTTTAGACTCATGCATCGAGGAGCATTTTAACTTGAAGATTTTTGGTCGAATTTGGTGAGCTTTATGATATGCATTTAAAGCTTATGCGCCGAAAAGCATTTCAACTTGAAAAATTTTCTCGAATTTGATGAGCTATGAAACTTGAAGATTCTGCTAGAATTTTGTTGAACTTTATGACATGCATTTTAGGTTCATGTGGAAGAATTTGGCATGCTTGACTCTTTAGTTTTCTTCAGCTTTACGCACATGTGAGAGAAAATTCATAACTTGGAGTCGGAGTGCCAGAATAATGAGCTTCTTTTTTTGTTGGAAAGATAACTTAGAGATCTCCAATCTGTATAAAAATTGCACCCATGAGATTTACATATTAGTACAAATTTGTCTTCGAAGTTTGCTCAAAATCTGGGTGTTTCATTCTTTATTTGAAAGGATTAGAATGACATTCACATGGCGACGTTGTTTTTTTTTATTCTTATGACTGAACCTAGAGTAATAATACTCTAAGCTGCCTACGTACCTCAATGAAGAGGATCAAGTCATTAAGTAGTTCAGAGTGTGACTTTTAATTATTATTATTTGTGGTGTCCTAACTTTTGCCTAGGCCGCCTCTTTCAAGATTTTCAACCTAGCAAACATTTTTTTTGGAGCCGTACACATTTTATACTCTAGCGGGACAGGAGTATGACGTCGTTTTAAGGATAGTACTTCTTCAAGAGTTTGCCATTGATGACATGAGTTCGCAAGTCATCTACATCTTCTTGAAGTTCACTTTCATCTTGTACAGTGACATAATATGAAGAACCAAAACTTTCTACGTCTTTATCACATTGCTTGGTGTAGACTACAACAGGTGATTTTGCCTTCAATACTTCACCATGTGATAGCACAAGGTTTGTATGCCACTTTATTCTAGAATGTATCAGACTTTGAAAATCCTTAGGGACATTTTGCGATTTGGGAAACACAAATGCTCTCATACTTCTATTGTTTCTCCAAATATTAATTTCCTTCTTCAAATGCCCTAATTTCTCAAATATGGAAATCCTCATTGTTGAGTTTCCAAGTCGATAAAAAATAGAAGGTCTTTTGTTAGCAGCAACAGGCTCATCTTCCGCAGTGATTTAGTTGTTGCTTACCCTTCTTATGGAGATGTAGATTGGTGGAGGGTGTTTGTATCCCAAACCTTCACGTTGTTACCTTGCAACAGGTTCTAATGGAAGCTTTCCAAATTTTGATGGTTCAGTGGGATTGTATCCAACTTTTACCAATAGTATGTAGGCACTAGGATCAAAACCTTCATTTGTTCGCCTCATTGGGATTGCTTCATTTTTCGACGATGGAGGTGCCACAAATTTTCCAAGTAATTTTGGGGATGACTTCATAACATCAATCCGCTTAACAGGAAAGGTCAGCCCTTCTAGTGCATTTTCTTGTAATTTGAGAGAGTGTCCATCATCCTTCTTGGACTTTGGAACATAACAAAGAATGGGTCTCATTTTTTTACTTGAAATTACACTATTCATGTTGGGTGTCTTTTTCAAAACTCCAAGCTTTGGATCTTCCTTGATAACGACCTTTGTCTTATCAACAACTACCATAGACTTATTTTTCAGGAGATCGCCATCTTTGGATGCAATATCATCAAATTTTGTGGCATATTTCGTCAAGTAAAACTTCGCATCAGCAAAGTGTGCTTCAGCTTCAGTGAAGGGATTAATATCTACAATAATCTTTTTCGCAACTCAATCTTCATAATACTTCAAACCTTGGTGGTAAGTAGATGGGATTACTTTGTTCTCATGTACCCACGGCCTACCAAGCAAGATGTTAGATGAAGTTTTTGCGTCAATTACATGTAACCACATGCTTGATTGCAATTCTTCAATGGTGAGGTCTATTTTGATGGCCCCAATGGCACTTTGTCCTCGTTGGTTGAATCCTTGGATCATCAAGCGACTTTCAGTAAGACCCATTGTTGACATCCCAAGTTCTTTTATGGTGCGAATTGGAAGGATGTTAATTCCAGACCCGCCATCGACTAGGATTTTGTTCACCCTTTTCTCACATGCAAAACCAACCATGAATAAAGGGCAATTATGAAGTGTGTCACCTAGTAGATGATCATCCTCGACTTCAGGAGATGACTTTGAAGCATCTTTTGGTGATGGAAATGATGAAGTTGGATCTTTCGCTTCATTCTCATCGACATTACAACATAGATCTTTTGTGCCATCGCATGTGAACTTGGTGTAAAACCAACTTGGAAAATATTCTCCCAATGTAATTGATTGGCACAACTCTTGGTAGTGATGCACCTTTATTTCCTCCTTCTTTGAGTGCACAATCAAAGTTTTTATTTTGGGTCTCCTTACCATCTTTTCCCTAATGTGTCACTTCGTTGACTCTTTATGCAAGCTTGCCTTTCAAAGTTTATGACGAGTCACGAGAGTCTAACCCCAATCATCAAAATGATCTATGTGGTCTCCATCTTCTTTTGTCGATCCTTCTCCTACTGAGACCACATCACATAGCATAGGAAGAGACAATGACTCATTAACATCAATGGGTTCGAAGCCTCCAAACTTAACTATTCTTTTCTAATTAATGTTTGGGATGACTTGTTGCCCATTTCCTTCAACAAAATTGCATGTCATGATCGGATTGGGTAAGTCAAAAGCAAAACTAACTTGATTTGAACTCATTTTCTCATCTTTGAGTTCAATCTTCCCTTCGCAAGCTAATTCCATGATTTTATCCTTAAAGATGAAGCATTTGTCGATAGGGTGGCCAACCAACCGATGGTATTTGCAGTATTTTGGATCATCATTCCTCTCTCCTTCATTTGGTAGTTTCATTTCTTAACTCAAAGAGTTTCGTCTCAAGGAGTTCATCAAAGATTGTGGAGACATCTGAGTCAAGAAATGAATAGCTCTTTTGTTGCATATCCTTCAAGGTCAGTTTTTTATTTGTCCTTCCTTCAGAAGAAGTCGCTTTTGCACTCTGCATTTTGCCTACCTTGGTGGTGAATTTTTCCTCAAAATCATTGACGTTCATGGATTCTTTGTTTTCAACCTTGGACAAATATCTCACTTTCCTGAATTCTTGCTTTTCTTTTCCCTTTGCAGAGTTCGTGGACAGACGGCTTTTCAGTTCCAACTAACGATATGCTTAACTCCATATCATGAACGCGAGTGGATAATTCTTCAAAAGTTTTAGGCTTTATGCCTTGCAAAATATAGCGGAGATCCCAATGCATACCTTGAATGCACATCTCTATACCTGAAGCTTCACTAAGTCTGTCTTTACAGTATAGACTTGTATGCCTCCATCGGTTAATGAAGTCCAAGACCGGCTCTTCATTTCGCTAATGTGTATTTGTAAGTTCCACCATGCTTACGGTACATCTTGTGCTATAGAAGTGGTTGAGAAATTCTTGCTCCATTTGTTCCAACTATCAATAAAACCAGACTCAAGGTCTGTGTACCAATCAAAAGTATTACCCTAAAAGGAGCGGAAAAATGACGAGGTAATCACCATACGTTCTGATGTTTGCGTAATCAAGACACAACTTCCAATGTAAGTGTCTACGATCATACAATAGTAAAGTAACCCAATCAAGGGTTGGGGTCGAGTCCCAAGGGAGTGGGCCTAAGAATTAATAGAAGAATAAAATTATGTTCTAATTAGTCATAGCTAAAAACATTTTCGAATATAAACATGTTAAATCTAAGGGGTGACACAAGCGTCAATTATCAATGAGGGTTTGTGACAAGTAAGCGAAAAACAGGAAAAATAAGGAGAGATACGAATATGGAGACGGGATTCTTGGGATGTGATATGAATACGGGCTAGACTAGACTATTGGGTACATTTTTTTTATAGTAAATCCATTGAGCATTTGTGACTAGTCTAGACTATAGTGGGGGTAAATTCTCTCTCGATTAACTTACCCCGAATCAAATGGGTTACTCTCGGCACCCACTTGCCGCATGAAGAATAGCCGCCACCTTAGCCCACTCACTCTCTCGAGCTAAGTGTGTCGGAGAAGGACTAGGGTTCACTCTCTCGAGCTGAACCTCATGTCGACCCACTCCCACCGGTCATCTATTTAGTAGTCTTAGTTTTACGACCTCTGTCTCGAGCAAACCGAAAACACAAAGGTGAAATAGTATTTGCAACTACAATTTCATTAAGTTTCACCACAACTACTAAACAAAATCACATCTAAACAACAAATAAACCATCAGAAGGAAGACCCAACAGATAATCTAACCCATATTCACAAAATCACACCCCAAGAATTAGGGTTTTGGCTACACATGTAAAAGAGAGAGAAATTTATACTAATATGAGTTTGCATTCAAATGGGTATGAAGATTTAGGTCTCAAAACAAGCAAAGAGTGAAGAATCCGCAAGACCCAAGTCCAAATTCTTGGAGTTGAAACCCTTTGAATCTTCAAGTTCTTCAAAACTCTCTCCAAACTTAACTCAAAATTCTATGTTAAAACTTCTATTTTAAAAATCTGATATTAAGCTACAACTCTCAACGAGCATTTATAGTTTTCAAAAATCTGTGCTACAACATATCATTAGGCGTCGTTAGTCAAGATCGTTTTTCAACTCGGTGATCTGCCCTTTGGTAGATTTCATCGTCGTCTTGCTTTGTCCTTCACCATCATCATGTTTTGGATCATTGGGAGACATAGTACTGTTTCGCGGAACTGCTCGGTGACACGTCGACTGCTCCTTTTCACCGCCGATTTGATCATTTCTTTCAGGGCTCAACACAATGGAACAAAAGGCAAGGTGAGATCATTTGGCGACACGCCGAATGGCTTCGGCGATCCGCAAATCTTCATTTCTCTATTTTTTCAGCTTCCTTTGTTCCTTTTTGCTCAATTGTGCATGCCTTTGTCTCCAAGTCTAAATACCTGAAACTTAAGGTATTTTATCAGTTTTTGAGACCAAACATGCATTTGAGGACACTAACCCTATTAAAACATATCCCCAAATGAGTCCAATTTGTGGACTCATCATGTTCCAGCACTGTTGCAGGTTTCAATGAAGTGTGCCACATGTTGCTTTGGGTTTCCCTTACCATGGAACTGCTGAAATTTTGAAGGTTGATAACCGGCAGACATTTTTAAGTTATCAATCCTTGCAGTGTATGGCATTGCATATGTCAAGGAGTATTTTGTAGCAACCGCGTAGTTGTCTTTAATGGTCCCCATGATGAACTCCTTGATTTGGTCGATCGGGATTGTTCCTTCAGAGGAAACTTGGATCTCTTTAGCATGTTCCACTTGCTTTGAGGGGTGATCGGCCGTCTCTTGTACTTGAGGATGTTTTCCAAGAGCATGAATTGATTCTTCATCCATCATGCCTTCCACCCTATCAGTTAGCTGAACAATTCAAGAATATTGATCTTGAACATACTTGGTCAAGCCCGCTATAGATTTTGTCAATCTCACAAGTTGTTCTCCTACAGATGAAGCATTAGTCACCATCGTGTGCATTACCATAGTAGGTGATGGAGAATAGCATTTATTTTCCCAAACATGAGATGCAAACATGTTATGTGGGGTAGATCCCGTGCTTGAGACATGAAGCGAAGGGATTTTTGTATGTAGATAGGCTCAATTGGGCAAGAACCCTCTCGACCATTTCGGTGATGTCTTCTTTTGCGGCTTTTGGAGTAGACTTTACACCTTTTGGAAACGAACCAAAGACAATAGAAGATTCGGACGACACTCGAGAGGCTTATTTTCCTAGCAATTTGGCTTGGTTCTTTGTGATAGGTCCTATGTTTTCCACATTAACATCAAGGATGTTTTCCACAGCGATGCAGAATTTGGATCCATCAGTTTTTGCGGATACAGATGCAGATACAGATACAGATATGGATGTAGATCTAGATTTTGATGCAGATGTAGATTTCGAATTGATCTTCTTGGAAGCCATCTCAGTGTTCTTGAAATTTGATTTTCGAAGATAAAATATGAGAGGTAAAGATTGTCCCACTGGGCGTGCCAATTTATATGCATCTAAAGTTTCGTTCATGAAATACAACAAACAAGAAAGGAAAATAGCAAGCAAACAACAGTATTTGTATTTGAATTTATGTGAAGGTCACAATATTTAAAAAATATTTAAGAAAAGATATGCAATCCCTAGATTCTTCTCTTCATGGATGTTCTTGATTTGATGGAATACTTGCGGCTCAACACTTGGAGCGAAGACTTCTTTGTATGAGGAAGACTTGCAGATCACCACTGAAAAGCAAGGATTCTCTATGTATTTCTGTGTATGTGTTCTTCTTTTTCTGCCTTTCTTTGTCTCATGAGAACCCCTTTATATATGTGTGAGCTAGGGTTTTGGGGGTATTTCGGTCTTCAAGTAATTTTAGAGGACCTTGGGCTTGAAGAGCATGAATTGGGCTCGTCTTGTCAACTTAATGGACTGGCCCAAATGTAATTTGGACATTATTTAAGTCATATATTTTGACTTAAATATTAATCTGACTTTATTAACCAGCAATTTGACTTGGTCAATATATCATGAATTTATGGATTAATCCAAAATTTAATATGGATTTATCAATAAAATTTCATTTTCTACAGTTATCTATATATTTAATAAATATGGTCCAACATACTTCTGAATGAATATTTTTTTATCTTTTCTCTCTAAGTTAAAAACTTTAAGAAAATATATTATTTTTCACTAAGACGACACGGACTATAAAAAAGATTATGTTATCTCTCTATGTCGATCAAGTGCGCTCCTTTACTATATAGAACTCCTCTCTTGGTCATTTATATTTAACATGGCGGACTTACGAATTTAAACTTCAAAGTAAATACTTTTTATGGTTTTTGTTTCATTAGTGAATTACAACAATCTGATCATTGTTGTTATCCGGTACCGGATAGAATGGATCCTACTAAATTCAAATATTACTTATATGATAATGTAACTATTATTTATTTTTTTAAAATAAGTGTCTTTTTTAAGGGAAAAGACTTAAATATGTCATTGAGCTTTGAGAAAAGGCTCATCTATGTCATCCGTTGAAAGTTTGGCTCATCTATGCCATTTTTGTTTGATAAAAGGCTCATCCATGTCATTATTTGTTTACTGAAATGACAGATGATCCGAACTTTTAATGAATGACATAGATGAACTTTTTCTCAAAGTTCAATGGCATAGTTGAGTCTTTTTCCTTTTTAAATAAAGATTTAATTAATATGTGACCGAATAATAATTGACCACGTGTAAAAATAGATTTTTCAAAATCGAAAATATTTAATGTATACAAATAATAGCATGGATGAACCTTTTTCTCAAACGAAAAATGACATAGATGAGCCAAACTTATAACGGATGACATAGATAGGCCTTTTTCTCAAAGTTCAATGTCATATTTGAGTCTTTTCCTTTTCTTTTTCAAATATACTTTCTATCAAAAGTCATTATTTTTGTGATATTTGATAAATATATGGGTGATACACATGCATAGAAACCAGTTACTCTTGACATAAATAACTAGAAAGATTTCTTTTTCAAAAGAAAAATTATACACCTAAAATTACATATTTAGAGATCATTTGCACTAAATTTCACAAATATCAAATATAAAAAAAATTAATAGGTAATACACGTGTGAGGCATATGTGTAAAAACTAATTACTTTAAAAACTAGAAGATAAGGAAAAGTTTTTATTTTGGAAAAAACATACATCTTATAGAAACATAACCAAGATTCATTTAAACCAAACCAACCAAATAGCAACAAAGCATTTATCAACTTACATTTTCGAAAGAGGTTGTTATTACTACTCTTGCTAGATTCTTGTGGTACGGTTCTTTTTCGGATCTCACACATAGCAAGAACTTAGTACACCAAATTGTCCTTTAACCAAATACCAAATTAAAAGGATAAACAAGTATACAACAATGGGTTAAGAACCTACATCAATTTTGAGTATTCTCTGGAGCTCCAAGGTCAAATCCAACTTCATATTCTTCGTCTCTATCACTTTTTTTAAGTTTAGTTAAATTTTAGAATTTTAATGAATATGTAGAAATTGCATTAACATTTTAAGAACGATTAAATAGACTCATAAAAACATATCTAACATGTTTTATATATCAACAATGTAATAGAGATGAAGTAATCAAGAGGTACAAATTAACTATTTTTTTATAACTTTTAGATAACTTAAAAAGCAAAATTTCTTTAAAAATATTACTGAACCACAAGGTATTCCAACGATCTTTAGTAGCAACTTGAAAGGTATAGTATACATTTTCTCTCGTACAATTCAGATTTCTCTTATTGGCTACTTAATCAAATTGAGTTCTTGAGTCGCATCTTGATTTATATCTTTATTCTTGTGTGATTTATATTTCTTATCATTGCTTAATTTGATTTAGATTAATATAGCATAGTGAAATGGATCTTTTTTCTAGCCATTTTTTCATTTTTTTTAATTTATCACCTCTTAAACGATAAAAAGGTATAGAGATTTTTTGCCAAAAACCAATGCATATGTGTTATAACTTCTACTTATGATTCTCATATTATATTTTTCAAAAGGTACTGAATATTAATCAAACTGAACTGATATAAAAAAGAAACCAAGAACATTGAGATGGTTTCAAAAGTCCAATTTTAGTTTTACAAAATAGAAAAACCAAAAATTAATATGGTATAAATTTTATAAAATAACTAGCCGAACAGATTCATTGACAACTCTTAGTAGACATTATTGAATGGGCAATGACCATTGAGAGTTAGGCGTATTTAGGGAGCATAATTGCGTTCTTAAGACATAAGCCTAACAGAACTAAGTCTCACACAAAAGCCGCAGGGCATTTTGCAAGTAATATGAATATCGTTGGTTTAAATCGGGTGGTAAGAGTTCTCTTATTTAGGTGTCTGAGTAAGTGACCGCACGATCATGGAGTTTGGATCATGACAATTTGATATCATATCTTACGTTACTGGTCTCTCAGTACAAGAGCAAATGTCGAATAGAATCCTGTAGATAAATCAATACAAAGAGCTTCAACAGGAAAGTCATTTCGATTCAATCCACTCTTGGGGTCAAATAAAGACAAAATAGAATATGATAGTGACCTAGCGATCGAACTCAAATTCTGAAAATAAGTCGAGGCCATTTTACCAAGTCTACCATCCACATCTAATCTTTGAGAATCTAACATTTGTTGCACTTCTTTCATTCCTTTCGTGTGGTTTGTTGCTTTCTTGTAGGTTGATTCTAATCGATATCTCGATGGAGTAATTGAATATCGTTGTCTACGGCTGAAACAACACAACCAAGAAAAATTGGAATCGAAAAGGTTCCAATTGGTAGTTGGTCTTAAAAGCTATGTAAATGCATGAATGATCAACTAATGATCATCCATGATGCCATAAAAAGGTAATGATCATGATTTGATTTAGTGGTAAAGCTTGAAATTGTTGTTATGTGCATTGTATTGCCTAAATAACTACAAATATGTGAAGTGTAATTGTTTGTATGATTGTGAAATTGTAATATGAAAAAGGTCATAGATTGATTATGTGTAGTGAGTAAGTTATAAAATTTCTATTAACCTCAATTGAAATTTTGTCTAAAAATTTTGGTATGTGCTTTCCATTGGTAATAAGACAAAATAAATTATGACGGTGGAAAAACTCCAATTTCAAGACAATCTGGATTAGTTGAGAACCATGAGGGCTACTTTGTATGATAGCGGGAATGTGATGTGATGAACAATTTTCTGGTGTGATTCATGATTGGTTTTATGTAAAGTGGTGTGAAGTTGTTAATTATGCATTGGTGGGGTTAGTCTTAAGGTTATATTTAAGATCACAATGCGATTTCAAGGCTTATCTTTGATAATTGGGAATGTGAAATGAGAGGAAGTTGCAGAAATTCACAATTTCTGTGCTACCATCATCCGGACCGCCATGGCGAGGCCGATTCGCTACTGTGATCCCACTATGGCGGGAATATTTCTCCATAGCAGGATTCGCTAAAATGGCATACATGATTCTATAGCGGAGAGAGCAGGACAATATCTCTACCCTATTTTTTTTGGGTTGTTTCATGTCACAACCCGATCCTACTCCCTGGATGTGGCCGGCACTCGAGATCCATTAATGCTCCCCAAGTGAACCCTTATCCTGGCTGACTACAAGCGGAAGACTAACTTAAGCATACAAAACTTTAAAAAAAATTCATTGAAACTCAAATAATTAACTCAGAATATAATTGTATATTCAACTAGCCAAAACTAGGCAACTCAAGTCTTTAAAACATTTAACAAGATAAATGAAACAGGCTTCTGAAACTATAATGTCTATCTATAAAGCCTCTAACTGACAAAGATGGAAGTCGGGACAAGACCCACGATATCTTAAGAACTGATATAACTTAAATACAGGTGGAACCCTCCTAAAACAAGAAGGCTCACCATAGCTAACTCGAACAACATGTGGTATCAACGAAGCGCCTGTTGATAATCCTAATTACATGTATTTGCATGATGAAATGATGCAGGACAAATGGCTCAGTACATGGAATGTACGAGCATTTAAGGGGAATTCTAAAGTGTAATATAAGCTTGAACTTGATAAAAAGGAAATATAATTACCTCTTCTCAACTCACTAAACTAAACTCAACTCAAGAATAACATACCCAACTCAAAGATAAGTTATTCAACTCAGCTAAATAAGGCTCGACTCAATAATAAGATACTCGACTCTAGGTGCTCAACTATGGATACTCAACTCTATATAAAGCAACAATACAAATGCAATATATGGAAAGCTTTTAAAACAGTAGAAAACAACTCAATGTATTGAAAACTGCAATAGTAACTCAGTTTGTATGCAAGGATACAAGATAAAATCTACTTGTATATGAAAATGCAAAGTAAACTCCGTGTATATAAGAATACAAAATATCTCTATGGGAGTTTCTCTAACCGACAACCATCACTATGAGCTATGTGATGATACAACGTCTCGTCCACGCTGCCAGTACTGTCATATACTTTGCCAGGGTATAAGACCTACTACTAAGTTGATCCACTAGTCTATGCTAAAAGCATTAAGGAATAAATCAAAAGGTATGACCCTTTCTTCCCACGTTGGCTACATCGTTTATGGGGGCTGGTAGTTGTATGAACTCCCCCCCATATCGGTGCTCAATACTACTCCCAAAATATACTAGCTCAAAGTTTAAAAATATAACATCTTTCTGTGTTTTGAGGTTATTACTCAAAAATCATTCTCTTAATAGAGATGGTACTCAAACTGCTCAAAACTCTTTTGGAAATCTCAATTTCCTCTCATCTGAAATGTAAAAATATTTACTCTTGGGAATATTTAGTTCCCATATATCATTTTAAAGAAAATGAACTCAGCTCTAGTCTTCCTCAACTCAATGCTCAAGTCTTTAAAACAAATTTTAAAACAATTTGTAAAAAACTTCTTAAAATAGGGTTCATGCCGAATTATGGACGTGAACGACTCAATTCATACTTGAAACTCTTTCTCAAAAACATATCAAAATTATATTTTAATATGATCATTGATGAATCGGGAAGTCATATTGCATAAACATTGATGGTATATCTAGATACCATACGGCTTAAACATTGATGGCATAACTAGATACCATATTGCTTAAATATTGATGACAAAACTAGATACCATACTGCTTAAACATTGATGGCATACTCGACGGTCATGCTAATCATGTTTTAAAAACTCTTTCTCAAACCTCATCTTTACTTTCTCAAAAACATAGTTTAAAACTCAAGTGTTAACTTTAAAAAGCTTCTCAAGATATATAACTCAAAAAAGGGTTCATGATGAAATATAGACATGAACAAATCAACTCAAGGATCTCAATAAAAATATAGAAACTCACTAATTAGGAATAGAATTTTTAAAAGAAACATGAACTCAAGAACTCAAAATCACCTTATCTCAAGAATACTCAAATCTAGGGAAAGAATCCTAGATTACTCTTTTACTGTTATGAAAGTAGATGTAGGGAGTGAGGACGAACTAGTAGCCTTACATACCTCGAAGAATAAGGCTCTTGAAGAATCTATAAGAAGAACTTGATTAGAAGCCTTGAAACCCTAACTTGAAGGTAAACGATCAAGAAAACCTTTCTTGAGATTCTTGAGTTAGTTTCTTGAAATCTCTATGGCCAAGAGTTATGATTTTCATTAGTGATTCATAATTGTATGGAGGAATTTGAGTTGAAAAGAATGGAATTCTTGGAGAAAGACTTACCTTGAAGAAGAATCTTGAAAAAGATTGAAAGAATCTTGAATGGAGTCTTCTACTTTGATTTTTCCTTAGGATTTTGCCCTAGGCTTTGAGAGAGAAGAGAATGATGGATTAAATTATGAAAATCTGATTGTTTTAAGCATTTTATTAGTCAATAAATTCTTTTAGGTTTTTCTCGGAGGTAAAAAAACAAAAACGATGCTTTTTAATGTTTTACCGTCGGCTAATTCGTAACAGCACTGTATCAGGTTACTAAAATAGTCATAACTTTTTACTCAGACATTGGATTGACACAAAATCGGTGGCGTTGTAAAGTAGATTCAAACACCTTTTATTTGATAGGTTATGGCCCATGTAACTCTTTATATTCTAAGAGATATGTTCATTTGAAGTTGACCCAAGTAGAATCTTACATCAAAACTTAATCGATAAGGAAACATCAAGAACACTTATCAATAACTCATCAAAAAATTAAATTGCTCAATATTTATGGATAGATTCGCAAAATAAACTCATGATTGGCGTGTGGGTGAAGAACCCAACACTATGGAAGCTTACATACCTCAAAGAACTAGGTTCTTGGCGAAATCTTGAATTTCTTGAACGAACGCTTGAAACTTTGAACTTTTTCTCCTCTTTTCTCTTCTTTTCTCTTCTTGAACTCTCAACAAAACCATAGGTGTATATTAGGATTATAAAACTGAACCTAATAGGATTAGACTGTTAAAACCTTACTAAAAATGAATTAAATCTGATTGGGTAAAACCCCTCACTATTTTCGGGTAACTTTCTTTAACCGGACAGCCTGACTTCAAAAGGGCATATCTCACTCATACGAACTCGAAACATAGAAAACTCATTAGCTATCTTGTAGCCCACCTAACTCATCATGTACTAAGAGTTATGGTCGTTTGAAGTTGACCCAAAACTCATAACTTAAGCATAACTTGCAAAATTTCAGATTTTGCTATTTCCAATTTAGTTCTTTTTGGAACTCAAGATGCTACAACTATGGACCTTAACACTAAAGAAATTTTAAATTCCATGGTAAAAACTTACTCACTACAAATGATGGCTCGAGTCTTAGTTCAAAATTATTCTGGGGTGTTACATTTCAAATCGTTAATTTTGCTGGGAACTATAGTGAAAAACCGAAGATAATAGAAATCACTTAAAACACATACCTGACATGCATTTATGATAATGGAGTTAAAAATCAGCTTACATGTGCAAACATAAAAAGGGGAACAAAAAAAGGAAATGATGTCCAGATAAATAAATATAACATGAAAAATTAATTACAAAGAAAAAATAATCAAGCCATAGTAATAAAATTTTGATATAATGAATGATCGTTCTATCAAACTTTGATTGTACTGCGAATGATTTTAGTTCCATTAATGAATTAAAACAGTCTGCTCTCTTTTTGAAATCTAATTATGACATTATTGTTGAAGACTGATGCACATATTGGATCCTACTAAATTAACTATCTTCGACTTTAATTAGATTTTGAAAATTAAAAAAAAAGAAAGAGAAAAACAAAGATTTGTTAACTTTTTACACAATAATTTTTTTTTTTGAGTGGGGGTGGGGGTGGGGGTGGAGGAATTTATTTAAAATAACAAGGTGAAAAGCGCCTGTGACATATCACATCTAATTTCATGGCCGAAAGTTGATATATTTGCTCAGTAATAACATATGCAATTATTTATATTTAAACAAACAGATCAATTTAGATAATTTAAATAAACACAAATATTTGATGGAAAAAACAATAGACTCCAATCAGAATATGATTTTAGACCACCACCATGACTGACCAACAATAAAATAAAATAAAACAACAGACTCACACTTTTAGATACCCTTCTATCAGACAAACATACGGAAAATAAAATTAAATAAAATTTCCAAACTTAGCACATTTTTAGACACCCCCTTACAAAGAAGATCCACAAAAATTTTGCACTAGTTAAAGCCTCAAGTTTAAGTCCAAATCATTTTGTTCTTCAACTATGTTAACTAGTTCATCTGCATTTGGTGAAATAGGAACATCACCAATTGATTTATCAATTGTCTTGTACCATAAACAATAGTGTCATTTGAATATCTAAATGTTGAATTTGAACCTCCAACTCTGTTTCTTCTTTCCATTTGTACCATATTCATTGGTGGTGCTCTGCTCTTGCTTATCGGTACAACATTCTTTCTTCTTGCCATTTGTTGTCTATCGATTGTTGATGTTCGGTCCTTTCTTATCGGGTGGTTATAATTCAATGATGATATTGACAAGATAACAACACCATCATTTCTTCGCGAACTCACATGTTGTGGGGTCGAAGGTTGAGTTGATGACAGATTTTCTGAAAAAATATTATTTGATGCAAATATAGAAAAACGTAGGATGGCATTTTGCGAACTTACATGTGCTAGGGCCGCATATTGAGATGTTGACGGATTTTCTTGATAAAATGTTCCAGATGCATATATTGGAGAAGGTAGGATAACATTTTGTAAACTTACATGTTGTGGGGCCACAAGTTGAGCTAATGACAAATTTTCCGTCAAGAAAATACTAGATGCATATACATGAGAATGTAGGATGATATTCCACTCAGGCGTTGATGGGTGAGTAGTTCGTACATGATTCATGAATTCCATATGAGTACGAAACGCTCCATTGCATAAAGGACATCGAAGTAATACACGAGAATGTATTAAAAATGAAGGAGAAGAAAAATTTGCATTATTCATATTTGATGTATGAATGACCAAAAATTTCTCTAAAGTAAGAATTGATATAAAAAAAAAAACCAATTATGCACTATAATTTCAAAAAATATGAAGAGAATTTATAGGCTACTCATGGTATAACTCCCTCTTTCCTTTATATTTATTCTATTTTTGTATTGAGTGACAACTTTGTTACTAAAATGTATAATCTACTGATTTCATTTTCCTGATTTGTTGCCTATATATAATTCATCTCTTGTAAAACTCAAAAAGAAAAAAATATGTTTTCTCTTTAGAAGAGGAATATGTTCTCTTGAAATTGATCAAGGGAACTGCTTTAAATAACCAAAGAATTTATTATCATTTATTTGTATTTAATACATTTTGACTTATGAATTTATAATACTTTAATTATCACTAGATTGTAGTAATTATCAATAGAAACATAATTCTGTATTAATTTTGGATAAGTTATACTTGTCTTACTGGTAAGTGATATTATCTCAATTAGTTATGACTTAGACTGAAAATAACATTAATGTGTCTCAACATTAATTGTAGAATTGAATAATTATAAAATAGAAAAAAATATTTATAGCAGTAAAAATATAATAGTTATTTTAATTATTCTTTGGCCATACAAAGTCATAATTTAGATTAAAGTAATATTTTTCATTTTACCAATATACAAAGTAATAGTCAACAATTATATCAGAGTTGGCTCATGGGAAAAGAAGAGAATTAATGTTTGATGGACTTAATTATAAATCGCTATTTTTCTTCTTGTTTAGAAAAAATACCAAAGATAAATCCACCTTTTCTATTTTTTATTATTTTTTTATATTGGTTTCTTTAGGAAGATTAGCATTTATAAGCAATAAATAAAAGCTGTCTTTTATTTTTAATGTGAAAACATTGAAAAGGAAGAAGAAAATAAAAGAAGGTAAAAACTTTTAATTAATATGAAAAGATATAAGTATTGAAAATTGATGAGTCCACAAATTGGACTCATTTAGGGCTTTGTTTTAATGGAAATAGTGTCCTTGAATGCTTGTTTTACCCTAATACCTTATTAAAATGCTGAAGTTTCAAGTATTTGAAGTTTTAGTGGAAGCATAGACACTTAGCCGCAAAACGGAGCAAATAGGGCTGAAAAGAACAAGAAATGGAATCCTGCAGATCGCCGAGTTTAACTTGGCTAGTCGCCGAAACGACATAAGACGCCCTTCGTTCCAGTACGCGAAGCCTTGAAGGAAGTGGATCAAAAGGCGAGGAAAGGAGCAGTCGGTGGGTTGCTGATCAGTTGCGTGAAGCAGTACTGTACCGCCCAATAATCCAGAATGCAAGGATGCTAAAGGCAAGACACTGAAGGTGATGGGCTGACCAAAGGGCGGATCGCCGAGTTCATCGACGATCTCGACTAATGTCGCCGAACAATCCTCCGCAGCACAATTTGTGAAAACTATAAATACTATTTAGAGTTGTAGTCTTAAGAGAGATTGGAGTGTGGAACAATTATTATTATTATTTTCACTTCATAACATATTCTAGCTAATATTTTCTCTCAAGTTTGGAGAGGGTTTTGTGGAGACTTGAAGAAAAGAGTTCTTCCTCCCCAAGTTGGAAGTGGGTCTTCTCTATTCACTTCCCTTTGCTTAATTTAAGGTTTAATTTCTTATACCCAGTTGATTTCATTATCATGTTAGGTATAATTTCTTACTTCTTGATGTGTGGCTAAAAACCCCCATTCTTGGGGTGTGATTTAGCAAATATGGGTTGATATTCTTGTTGGGTCTTGCTTGTTGATAGGTTAGATGTATGTTAATGGTGATTTCATCTAGTGGTTGTGGTTTAATCTAATGGATTTGTAGTTGCAAATACAAAGGCACCCATGTATTTTTGGCTTGCCCGAGAGGGAGGTCACGAAACCAAAACCACTAGACTGATGGCCTAAGGAGTGGGTCGACATGAGGTTCAGCCCGAGAGGGTGAGCCCTAGTCCCATATCCTAACACTCAACTCGAGAGAGTGAGTGGGGTAAGGCATAGGCTGGTCTTCATGCGGCAAATGAGTGTCCGAGAGGAACGCATTTGAAACGGGGTAAGTTGTCCGAGATGGAACTTATTTCCATTTAAAGCTTAGCCTAGTCACTATTATCTTGCAAATTTCCTATTGAAAGCATGTATCCTGCAATTTATCTCAAATAGTATTGTGGTCATATCCCAAGAACCTTTTCCCATACTTGATTTTCTTATTTATTTTGTTGTTTTAGCACTTGTTACAAAAACCCCATTTGATATTTGACACTTTCGTGTCACCCCCTTTAATTTACTATGTCTTTTATCGCAAACGTCTTTAACTAAGACTAACTTGAATGAAATTCTAATTGACTATTAATCCTCAAAACCGCTCCCTTGGGACACAATCCCAACCCTTGGTTGGGTTACTATATTATCGATAATCGTAGACACTCAAACCGTAGGTCAGTGTCGTTGGTCACGATAAGCATCAAAAACACACTTAAACTTGGCGTGAATTATTACTTTAGTCCCCTAACTATTCACAGCCTAAAAAACAACCCTCTTCTTGATTAAGTGAATTTAAAAAATGCCCCTCTTATGCTACATGTGCATATATGTAGAATTCTCTACTAATCATGACGCACACATAAATATATTTAATAGAAAAAACATTTAAAGAACATGTAAATAATTAAATGTTAATAGTTTAGCAATTTAAGAAGGTAAAAGAACTTAATTTTTTTACTTTTTCAAAATTTATTTTTCTTATTACCTCACCCCATCCTCTACCATGTACCCCTAGCCTCACACCTCACTATCTACCCACCCCAAAAAAATAAAAAATCCTTTCAAACTTTTTTTTGAGGGGAGAGGGGTGGGATAAGAAAAATATATTTTATTTAAAAGTAATTTTTTTTTTGGGGGGGAGGGTGGGGGAGAATCGGGGTACTCAGTGGTGTTGGATAATTTATTTATTTTTAAAAAAACTTTTATAAAATTTTGGGAGGTGAGGGGGTAGGGTACCTGGTAGGGGATGGGGTGAAGTAAGAAAAAAATTATTTTTTTATTTAAAAATTCTTCTTTACTAAATTTGAGCATTTAATTATTTGAATATTTTTTAAAACTATATATATATATGTGTGTATGTGTGTGTGCGCGCGTCACATCAGCAAAAAAATTCACATATGCATAGGTGGATGACATATGGCATAAGATAGGTGTTTTTAAATTGCTTAATTCTTGAGTCTTGATAGATATAAGTGGCACATACATTACTAAAGCATTATAAGTAATATCATGAAATCTCCTCCAACCACTCATAAGAGTTCATCCTCTTGGTACATGGTCCATAAACCTTTACCTTATAAAAAAGAGTTCATCCACTCTGGTAATGAGAGGGCAAAATGTTTCAAGTAAACCACACAAGTTTGTTGCACTTGCTACATTGAGATTTCAGATGAATGTGATTTGATGTGAGCCATTGAAGTCCTATAATCCCTTTAGAATCAATAATTCACTCTTTCAATACAAATCCAACAAAAGTTAGAGCTTTCTGTGTGGTTTAATTTTTCATTAACAAGTTTTGAAGCAAAATTGCGTATTTTTTTGTTGTTGCCGAGAAATGGATTCAAGAGTGCATATCTTTATGTTCCAGAATTCTGTGCCTGAAGTATTATAAGTGCATTTTTATCGGGGCAGAACTAGTACTGATTATTGATTTGACTATTTGTTGTGATCCCTAAAAATCCTTTCTTTTTTAAAAGTAAAATGTTTTAAACCACACACCCTTGTGATGATAAGTATAGTAAGCTTCTAATAGCAGTTTCGTAGAAAATCTGTTTTTTCTTGAAGTGATTTTCTAACAGAAGAAAGAGCTTGGTAGAATTAGAGATGAAGTCAAGAATAGGGAGTCAAAGGTCATTGGAAGAGGCTAAAGACCCTGTAACTAGGATGGTAAATCAGTACAATTTTTTTTACTCTTGAGGTTACTTCAGCTTCTCTTACTATTTTTTGGTCTTGGTATTGTAGTTTCATTTCTTAGTATGTATATGGTTCAGTGTTCAGTAGTGTAGTAATTACATATGGTTCAGTATTAAGTGGTGTAGAAAGTAATTACTATGATACTGTCAAGATTTCAACCTTGTT
This sequence comes from Solanum verrucosum, assembly GCF_900185275.1. NCBI lineage: Eukaryota > Viridiplantae > Streptophyta > Magnoliopsida > Solanales > Solanaceae > Solanum > Solanum verrucosum. The sequence continues at coordinate 1,976,034 of NW_026020705.1, forward strand.
TACAACAACTTAGTTTAGAGAGTTGAAATTAGGACTTCATTCAATCTGTTGTATTCGATGAATGACACTAATTTTTTTTGGCAAGTTTCAATTGTTCATCTAATCAAAGATAACCCTTTTAATTTATCTGATTTCTCTTGTAGTTTTCAAGATACTGTTATAGTTAGATAGGAATTTAGTAGTAATTACCTTGAATGTGTCACAAGTAGTATTGTTTTGTGTTAACATAAATGTTATTCTAAAATTTGTTATATATTGGATGTTGGAACCTCATAGCCTGGTCTTGTGTCCAGCAGCATTGGTGCAGAATGACAGATAACAACCAACTTTTCCATTGCTAGCATCACCTGCAGGTTTGTTATCAACTACTAGTAAGATTTGGCAAAAATGCTTTCATTTATTAGTTGATACCTTCTGAAGAGCAGTGCTGGCCTTAAAGCAATACTTGAAAATTGGCTGTCAATTGGATAATACAGAGATTTAATTAGCAAACCAGATATTCTAATTGAGATAACTAAAACAAGAAACACGAGATTGACCTTGAATAGGCGTTTTTAAATAAGAGCCAGCAGATTAACATGTCTTCAGCTTTGATGTAGCCCATTGTCTTTGTTAACATTCTGGATTGTCTTATTGCCAACCACTACAAAAATTCGGAAAAGCTATTTTGACTTAAACACCTAAATTGAGCAAATTCAAAACGAGCTCTAGGTCATGTGTTACATTAAAGAGATAATTAAACTATGAGTAGCATTTTTCTTCCTCTCTCCAAAACAATTATAAATAAACAAATCCTTGTCGTTGTCAAACTATTTGATTTATTCTTCTGTTAAATTTAATTCCTAATCAATCCTGCATTCGGGTGATTTGCATCTATCTTATTTCTTTTTGTATAACTTTTAAGAGTCGTGTTATCATCCTAACGGCTTCGTTTTGATTGTAATTCTATACTCCCCTCACTATAAATAATATTCATGAGTTTTTCTTATCTCGTTAGATTCATAGAATAGGGCTAGGAATTAGGATGCGAAATTAATGAAACTTTAACTTAAGATGATATCAACGTACTTACTGGTTGTGTTGTCTCCAAATTGGACTAAGGGTGAATTGGATTGAATTTGTTTGCATATTTTCCATGTCAGTTTGCAGGTTGCTGATGCAGAGCAAATAACAAGTTATCTGCAAACAACTCTTGTACTCCCATGTAAAATAAAAATTATTCTCGCGATAAAAGGTCAATGTTCAAAATTCTATGTATGCCAACTTCTTTTATGCTTCTTATTATAATGTGAAAATCTTGTTAATTCAAGAGAATGTGAGATTGTACAGATGTTATGTGTATCTGCTTTGCTACTTCATGTCCTCTGCATTTTTCTTTTGCAATCTGAAGTGCTAAATACAATCTTAACAAAGCTAGTAGTTGTTTTGAAAGCAAATAACTAAGAAAGCTACATAAAGTTTTTAAAAGTGTCCGTATGAATATTTTTTTAAATAGCGCACTTGTTGCGTTTACTTATCACTTCTTAAACTTCTCGAAGCACGGTGGAGGCTAATGTATAATGTCTAACCTTTGGATGATGAAGTTTCGATGAAGTCCCTCAGAGGATTACTCTTTCATAGTGATAATAGTTTCCACTGTTTTAAGCTAATGTCAGTGGCTAGGCTAAAGACAAGGCCAGTGGTTGTGCATTTTCTAAAACTCTCTTTTAGTAGATCTCTTTTTTTCCACTCACTATGTAATACTATCTTATGGAGAAGATCTGAATATTGTCGTATTACTTAATCTGCATACCCTACACTTTTTTTCAATCGTTTTATATATATCTATATTGAGGTCATTGAGACTATTGTTTTGCGAATTTTATTGCGTTAACTTATTTATGATCTTTTGTAGGTGAAACAAATGAATAAATGGAAGACAAAAGCAGTGAAGACTTTACGAAAAGAGTGTTCGTTGATTGTTGCTAGAGATCTTTAACATTTTAGGAATACCATATTTCTTAATTAATTTTTTGTAAATTTATGCATGCCAAGTCTTAAATTGTCAAACAGTATTTTATATATAGAGTTAATAACACCAGCTGAAAAATTTGGACTATGATTATGTTGGTGAATACTTCTATCCTGATTTATTTAAATTTTGGAGTATCATTTTTAATATATAAATAATTAGTATACTGTTTCATTGAATAGTTGCAATGGCCTAAACAAACTGTTGCATATGATGAACAAATCATAACCCATAAAATGTGTTGCAATAGTCTATATTTACTGTTGCAATAGTATAAAAATATTGTTGCATAAAACATATTGCAATGGATTTAAGCCGTTCCAATTGATAAAAGAACCGTTGCAATAGAGTGTCTTATGGCAACGGAGGAAAAATTGTTGCAATAGGTACACCTACTGCAACGGTTCTAAAACTGTTGCCAAAACCGTTGCAATAAATCTATTGCTACGCAATCAAATGAAACGGGTGTTGAACCGTTGCAATAGATCTATTGAACGGTTTTACTATCTATTGCAATTGTTTTATGTTTGTTGGCGTAGGCCTATTTTCTAGTAGTATATACTTTCAGCTATGAGTCCACTAGTCTGTAATCAGCTTCATAGTATCTTTGCTAAGTTTTATTGGGGAAATACCACTGGTGCTAAAAATAAAAATTGGATTTCATGGGATAAGATGTGTTTGCCCAAGGAGGAAGAGGGTTTGAGCTTCAGACTATACAGGATGTGTCAAAAGCTTTGGTGAATTTTCAAGGTGAGCATATCTCTATGGAGTGCTTATATGTGGAATAAATATTGTAAAAAGTTACATCCTATCCTAGTGCAGGGCAAAGGAGCTTCTCATAAATGTAGAAAAATGATTATGGTAAGGGAAGAAGTTGAACATCAAATCTGGTGGCAGGTTCTTACTGGAAACTGAAGCTTCTGATTTGACAATTGGACAAAGTAAGGTGCACTTTATTACATAGAAGAGAATCATTTAGAGGAGGAGGAAATTGAGGTGAAAGAATTCATCAACCAAGGAAATTGGGATATTTCTAAGCTCATGAGCAAATTATCAGAGGATATGGTAGAGCATATTGTGGAAACAATCAAACCTCCAATAGAAGGAAGAAATGACGATAGACCATGGTGGATGGCCAACACTGAAGGAGTGTTCTCAGTTAAATCAGCTTGGGAACTAGTGAGAAAAAAGAGATGAGCCTAGACAGTGTTATGAATTAATGTGGATAAGGGGAGTTCCTTTTAAGATAAATTTCTTTTGTTGGAGAGTATGGAGAAAGAGAATATCAACTGATGATAATCTGAAGAGGATGAAAATTACAACTATCTCTAGATGTCATTGATGTGACACTTATGCAGAGGAAACCATGAGCCATTTATTACTAACTACTCCCATAGCCAACAAGCTATGGAAGCAATTTGTTATTTTTGCACGTATCAACATTGACAACACGCACTTACAACAAGTAATACTTAAATTTTGGAGGCTCGCAGGTCCATCAAAATTGATGAGTGTTTGCAGAGTAATACCCTCCTTAATAATGTGGATACTATGGAAGAGAAGAAATGCCAGAAGGCATGGTGGAGACATCAATTTCCACAACATGGTGGTACAAGTACAGACACTAATAAGGCAATTGATTGTGATGTGGTTCCCATGGATGAAAAGATTACCAGATGAATGGCCAACCATGGTGCAGATGCTTAGGATGTACAAACCCAAATTGTATTATCAACCATTAGCTTGGAGACCCCCTGAAGGTACATTTATTACATTTATTAACTGTAATATAGATGAGGCTTGTAGAGGCAATCCAAGATTGAGTACATATGGGTTTTGCTTGAGATATAGTGAAGGAAATCTACTCTATGCTCAAGCAAAATCTATTGGAGTTACTACAAATATGGAGGCAGAAGCAAGAGCTATTTTGGAAGCTTTAAAGGTTTGTAAAGAGAAAGGGTTACAAAATGTTATTCTAGAAACAAACTCTTTATATATGATGATTTTTTTAAGAGGATTATGGAAGATTCCATGGGAGATGGCAGATATATACTAGGCAATTATCAGAGTTCAACAACTACTCAACATCCATGTCACACATGTTTACAGGGAAGGAAATTATCTTGCAGATTCATTAGCAAATAGGGTATATGAGCAAGAAGGCAAGCAGATATACAATAATTTTCAAGAGGTTCCCAGCATTTGTAGGAAGATTCTGAATGCAGATAAGTCGCAAATCCTTAATATTCATATCAAAACACCCAAGATAAGAGGAAATACAGGGCAGTTCAGCAACAGTAATTCAAGAAAAAAAGAAAGCACACATTCAATGATATTCATCAGATTCAATCATAACAAACTTGATCAAATTAAGCAATGAATATAGGGCAAGTACTGGACTGGGCAGCAAGAAGACAACGATTCAGGCGAGGGCTGAATCCACCTGAAATCGGAGCAAAATGGGGCTAGAAAAAAAAAGCAAGGAGAACTGAAAAAGGGATACACTCACCATGGCAGCTGCAACAAGCAGAAAAGAAGCTCATCTTCGTCTTGTGGCAATGGCGTCAAGGAGGAAGAGCTACAGGGGCGGCGGGTGAGACAAGAGAGAAAACATTCAGACATTTCTTGAAGAGTGTCTGATAGCTGCTTTTTGCTTTGTCTGTAATCGTTGGGTCGGGTCACTTTTGGACCTGATTTGGATTATATGATTTTTTTGCTTCTATAATAAAATGGTCCAAGGGACCAAAAAGAAAAAAAAAATATTTTTCATTTTTATCGGTGGTTGGTGGTTGCACATAGTAACCTATGTTATGATACTTTAGTTTTAAGATTTGGTAAAATTATAAGCAAGAACTCCAGTGTTAACCCTCATTTAATAGATTTTCGTAAAAATATATTTTATTTACTTTGCATATATCGATCGCTCTTTTTTAACTAACTCGTTTAGATTTGGAAAAATTATATTGAGAGAAATTGTTCATTTCTTGGCAGAGATTGTGTGATGGTATATGGATCGAGTGTATATCTAAAAAAAAAATTTATCTACAGTTTCATGAAAACCTAAATTGATGCGTTCCATAAAAGGGGGACGCAACCTTAGTTCTTTAAACGTAATAGTTTTACAATTAACTCAATTATCAATTTGAGTTATTAATTCACACACAATTTTCTCTATCATTAGGGGATAGAAATTAGACTTTTAGTCAAGTATTCATCCTATCGGTAGCTTTTGTCGATTGTTCTCTGTTAAATTTTTTCCCAGTCGTATTGAATTATTGTATTTTCATCCAACCGTATATTACATTATCTTTTAGGTATAATATTAAGCATATCATGGGGTTATTCTATCAAAAATAAGGAGGGAATACACATTTGCTTGAAATAATTTCCAAAATAATTGTTTTGTGCCTTTGAACCCGCAAAATAAATACAATCCTTCCATGTTAAATAGACTTGAGCAAACAACATATAATTCTCCAACAATCAAATACAACTAAACTTTTGATTTAAATCTTCTATATACTTCTTTCCAAAGTCCATATGAACTTTTAAAGAAATAGCAAGTAAGAGAATTCTTCAATGTAAATCAGCACATTTCTCTTTGCAACAAAAAGAGCAAAAACAATTTTCACCAATGCAACTTCCTCCAAGAAGTGGCCCTTTGACAGCACCTGGTGGCTTTTGTCCAAATTGTTGCTTGCATTGGGTATTACAGTTATTTGAGTCACAAGGTTGGGGGACTTCAAAGGGAAATAGACATACTTTAGCTCCTTTCGTTGTAGTAACTACATTTGTTTTAGACACAAAAAAAGAAAGAAAGAATAAGATTTAAAAATAATTAATTATTTAATGAATATGAAGTTAGTACATCAAGTTGAGGCATGCAAGAGAACACATTGGGAAGAGAAAAACAAAGATAAAAACACTTGTAAAGTGCAAAAAAAAAAACATTATAGGTATAATTGGTTTTTGTCTATGAATTATTATTTTTTCAAAATTAAGACATTTTAAGATGAATGACAGTTGATTCCTCTAAGTTAAAATTGGTGGAAGTGTTTTATTTTAAGAATTAAAAAAATTTATACCAAAATAACAGATGTCAAGAAGAATAAAAGTCTTTAGACACATAATGAATCTTGAAGTACTATTTCTGGAGCATCCTATTTCTTTGGATTAAGGGTATTCAACTTTTGTATTGATATGTTAGTTGTTGATACAAGTAGTCTTACAAAAAAATAATATTTAACTTTATATTTTATACATAGGATGATTCATGGATTCCATGTCTTCATCGTTTGCCTAACTTTCAATAATCTAGAAGTCAAATATTCAAATCCTCACTAAACAAAAAATTCTAAATCAAATTATAATCCTATATACATATTATTTTCATACTACTACTTTGGAAATATTATATGCAATAGATTCACAAATTTTCATGAACATTTTATTAATTAAATAAAATGTAACTTACCAAGAACAATGAAGAGGAAAAATGCAAAGACAGTTACATTGGAAAAGTTCTTCATGATTCCTAATAAGTATCACAAGAAGTTTACTTATCAAATTGTATCAAAATGATCACAAAAATTGATCAAGGTGTTGTGGACTTTATAGGAACGAATGAGCACAGAAAAAATAAGGGTCAAGAATTAGTTTTCAAATTTTTGTAACGTTTTTCCGAAAAGAATGACATTACCAGTCAACATTACCCATATCATTAATAGTTTGGTCTAAAATTATTATTATCATTTCCAATAAGAAAGACATTGACTGTCAAAATTATCCTTTATCATTAATAGTTTGGTCTAAAATTATTATTATCATTTTCCAAAAGGAATGACATTGACTGTCAAAATTATCCTTTATCATTAATAGTTTGGTTAAAATTATCATTATCATTTTTCAAAAAGAATGACAATATTATCCTTATCATTAATAGTTTGGTCTGAGATTATTATTATCCTTTTCCTAAAAGAATGACATTCAGTCAAAATTATCCTTATTATTAATAGTTTAATAAAAAATTACAATATCATTAATAAATTGGTCCAAATAATATGTATTGTTACTTAATTGGGTCAAAAAAATAATATACTGGTCTTGGGGTATTTGCTTTGCATGTGAATTTCATATGAAAATCAATACTAAAAAAATAATAAGAAAAACATTATATAATATTGGGAGGACATGCATGTTTGTTACAAGGGCTTCTTGATATTTTTTATGTTAGGTCGAATACATAAATTTAAAATAAATTTATACACCGCAATCAAATTTCTTTAGCTTATCCATCTATAAGCAATTATACATGCACCGTATCAATAGCAAAATATTACATCAAACTCTGATCAATCAATTTTTCAAGTGTCTTTTTTTTTAAAAAAAAAAAAAGATAACTATTCTAAGCGATATATTTGAAAATTTTATATATCAAAATTATCAATTATAATTTTTAAGTGCGTGAATGTAGAATATACATTACTAAAAAGAGTTGAGAAAATGATGGACCAGGTCGCTCCAAAAAAGCGACCAATTTGCAACGATAACCATCGTTTTTTTGTTTTAATTTCTTTTAGCAAAATAGACGGATAGTGACTCTTTGTCCGCCATTTTTGTTGGTGGAATTTTGCACCAAATATATATATATATATATATATATATATATATATATATATATATAATTTGTATTCATTTATTATCAGTTGCGATGTCGTTCCTCACTTTTAATTAAATAGTAATTAATTACATTGTAACGATGTTGTTCGTCGTTTATAATTAACTAGGTAAATTACATGTGCTTCACACACAATTGAACTATTTTATTATGCTTACATATGATCATTCGGTAATATCCGTATATTTGATACATGCACTACACTGTCAAGAACATTGTATCTCAAGGCAAAGCGTTCCTCCGAAATCTTAAAATGTTATATTTTTAAAACTTTTGTTTTTGTTGCACAAAAATTATGAGTCATAGAGAGATTTTAAGTATAGAGAAGTCTAAAACAATCTTCATGGGAATAGTTGGTCAGAAGTAACAAAATTTTCTAAATTCCAGAAAGTTATAAAGAACAACATCAGACATTAAAGAAGAAACCAAAAAGCCTCGAACAACAACACTCTCAAATAAAGTGGAACATCACGTCCATAGAGGAGCATAATTAACTAAATTCAAATGGCGGACCTTCGGCTCCTTTCTTATGAACCTCCATCAATCTCTTTTTTTTATTATAGTATGTCGTATCATGTATATGTCAAAAATAACCTTAAAATTGTTAATATCATAAAGGTTTTTCCTCATTGTCTCTGAATAGTCATTACTGTTGTTGAGGTTTCATATCACCGACACCAACTAATTTGAAATTGAATCATAGTTATTGTTATGGTTATAGTATGCAGTTACAAAGAATTAATGCAATGATCAATCAAGAGTAGGTGTCATCTGAATGGAAATGTTCACAACTGGAGAGTCTAAACATAAATTTTGATACATAACATATTAAAATCTCACAACATAATTTGTGAGCACTTGAACTTACAAATATCCACAAATAATAATAAAGACGACCTTACTTTCCTAACAATCAAGAAAAAAATGTCATGTTGATAAACATATTTTTCAAATAGATAGTTTGTCGGGTTTTATCCAAGTTTACCGTTCACAAATTTAATTGAAACAAGTCAAAAGAAAGAGTTATCACTACAACAGAAATGATCTTTAATAACAATTAATAGCTAAATATGTATTTTCAGAGGCAATTAGTACTCTCTACAAATGTCCCTAAAGTCTATTGCGACATTGAATCTAATAACAATTAATTAATATTGGTAAAGACTCTGACACTCTTCGTTAATGTGCATATTTATTGCTGATAAAAATTGTTTTTGTCATAGTGTATTTCGGGCATCTCTTAGTTTCAAGAAAAATTGATCTCTTACTATGCCCAAAAAGAAGAGAGGAACAAATATGGCAAATTAGTCAACTTGTGATAAAAAAAAGTAGACTAATTGTTTCTATACTAATATTCTAGGAGAGTGCAGTGGCATACAATATGTTTGTACCTAGATAAAACAATCAAAATAATATACTAATTGTGTCAAGCGAGAGAGCAATTTTTTTGGTTTTTTAACAAACTCCGTCATTAGTTTTGTATTAGTTATCACATATTTGTCGTTGTGTGCTATCAAATATAGCACAATCCACAAGCAATTTTTCCAAAAAAAATATATGAAGAAGCTTGGAAAAAGGGATAAAAAATAAGATCAATTTGCAATCATCATTGCTGGAATTTTCAACAGAGTTAAAAAATTACCAAAATAGCAAAATGAAATTGCAATAGTTATGAATCACTATGACTTATAGTAAAAGATTAACCTTCATGAAATAGGGGGAAGAAAACTTTGAGAAATGAAACATACTTCATAAGAAGCTTAATTAATATATTTGAATTCGACTTCCCTATAGAGGAAGAAAACCTACAAATAATAGAGGTAGAAATAGAAGTTTTGTTTACTAAAAATCAAATGTTCATGAGTTGTTGACCGAGAGGCGCAAGAGTAATAATATTGCATTGCAATTGAAATCAATTTTCTTTGTATATTCTTTCTTCTCTTGGTGTCTTTGAATTAAGTGTGGATTTTAAAAGGTGTGAATGAAAAATAAAGAGTTGTGACTTTTTTTTAAAAGTTGAGACTTTTGTGAAAAGTTGTAACTTTTATGAAGAGTTCTGACATTTCTAAAGAGTTGTGACTTTTATAAAAGTTGTGTCTTTTCCGTGAGATTATGACTTTTAAGAAAATGTTGCTTCGTCCATCATTTTTTATCAAAATATTGATCAAATATTTAAATAAAATGATGGACAAAAATGATGTTTGTTACTCCTCATTTTATATTACACAGGTAGATGCTCATTTTTATTTTCTTTATTCTCTCTTCTCCTCTCTTCTTCTCTCAAACTCTCTCCTCCCCCTCCCACCACCAATGTCAACTTTCTTGATGCCACAACCTTTCCATCGTCCACCTTACTGCCAACAACCCACCTCCATTGTGCCGCCAACCTCCCTCCTCCAAATCCTTATTCTCTCAACTAATTATTAATGTTAGGATTTTAAATTTTATGATTGTTTTTTTTATTTATAATTTATGATTTATATGTTAGTTTATTGTATTTATTTTGTCCAATTTATGTTATCAACATATTTAATTTATAATTTTGATTATGAATTAGTTTATGAACTATAATTTCTGTTGTAGGATTTTGGTTTGAATTGGGATTTTTTGTATTAGATTGTGAATTAGGAATTTTTGAGCTTGAATTGAAGTATTTTTTATTTTTAGAACTAATTAGAAGTTAAAACTTAGAACTTCATGTCATGAACTTGAACTTTAGAATACCTGAATTATAGGATGCTTGAACTTGAACTTTAGAATATCTGAATTATAGGATGTTTGAACTTGAACTTAGAAAAAAAGTTAATTTTTTTATGGAATGCCCCATTTCACGAGAAACAACTTTTGTGTGTGCAATAACCATTTTGTTAATTCCCCTTACCGTTATCATGTTTGTAAGGTGTTGCGGGTATGGTTGACATGGTTCTGTAACACCCCGCAACTTCTAAGCAAAGATTTATACCATCCTATGTATGTGTACAAGCCCAAACCTGATGTTTCCTAAGTTATACATATATGTTAAGGTCCTTTATTAAGTGTATAATATAGGCTTTAGCTCGTAAGGTACCTCAAATACCAAGTCAAGTTCAAAGCGGCTAAGCTTTTGCATGAGTTCCTATTTAGGTCAACTTCAAAAGATCATATCTCTCGCCATATAATGAATTAGGTGGCCCGTGACCTATCAAATTAAAAGTCTATGAATCTTCTTTCCAACTCCACCAAGTTTGCCTCATTTCAAGTTTACAATAAAATGTTATGACCATTTTACCAAAGACTACGACAACAAAGTTTTTAGAGTCAGTACCTATGAACCTCATCTACAGGTGGTTAATTAAAGTACGACCTGTTTTCACTTGTGGAAAAAACATCTACAAGTCATTTTTGGTTCTAATTCTTACAAACCCAGTTATGTTAAGGTCCTTTACAAAGTGTATAAGATAGTCTTTGGGGTCGTAAGGTACCTCAAACACCAAGCCAAGTTCAAAGTTTTCCTATCGGCTAAGTTTCACATGAGTTCATACTACGATCAACTTAAAAAGATTACATCTCTCGGCATATAATGAATTAGGTGGCCCATGACCTATCAAATTAAAAGTCTACAAATCTTCTTTCCAACTCCACCAAGTTGGACTCATTTCGAGTTCAGAGTAAAATGTTATGACTGCTTTACCAAAGACTACGACAACAGAGTTTTCATAGTCAGTAACTATTAACCTCATCTTCGGGTCGTAAATCAAAGTACAACCCGTACTGTTCACTTGTGGAAAAAACTTTTGAAAGTCATTTTTTGGGTCAAAACTTATGAAAGTAATTTTTTGGGTCTAATTCTTACAAACCTAGTTACGGGTCGTAAAAGCATCTATGGTACGTAATTTGGGCCTGTAGAATGAAGTTCTAAATCTTATTTTTGAGTCCAATTTCCACATATTTAATTACGGGTCGTAAACCCAATTACGGGCTTTAATTTGGGTCCATAGAATGAACTTCCGAAACTCAAAATTTCACTCTAACTTCCACATGTGGATTCTACAGCTCATAGATCAAACCATAGATCGTAGATAGCCTCGTGGAAGGTTTTCGACAACTTTTTAATAGGAGTTTCTTTTGTCTTTTCCCACTTTTGTTAAGTCTAAGCGACGACATTACACATATCCTAAAAGGGTTTCATGCTCAAGACTCAATTCCTACTCTCTTAACTCCCTCAAACTCAGAAACTACCGCAATCAAGTCAAAAGCTAAGGTTTCAAGTCTCTCAATGAAGTTCTTCTTTCAAATCTCAATCTCTCAGGTATGTAAGGCTTCAATGAGAGTATCCCTTCATTCTCATGCCTAAAGTATTTTGATTCTCAAGAATTTCACTAGATTGTTAGAAGTAAAGCTAAGGTTTTTTTTTATGAAAGTATGATATTTCTTCAATAGGCTACATTTTCATTGTTTCACTTTGGTGCCAATTTAACATGATTTTTATGTCGTTCATTCCCTTATGGATTTTAAGCATGAAAACAAGCACGATATGAATTAAACCTAAATACAGGTTATTTTAAGATATGACTTTTGAGCTTAGTCTCATTTATTATTCAAGATGATAAGTGGTTTTCATACTTATGAGCATTATATGAACATTTTATTTTGGGAGGACTATTTAGTACCGAAAGGACTCGAGTTTAGAAAACTCAAGTTTCATAACTACGCACCAAAGTAGGATTATATTTCACCGCTTAGTCAGTTAATGGATCTACATACGATAAGATATGGTTCTATACTTTGACAAGGTATAGGGTAGCCCATCCAACTGGATTATAAGTTGGGCTTCATGAACTAATTTGGGGACTCCATGGATTTAGAATTCTAGACTTTTGTTATGTTATCTTTGGTTTTGAGGTAGTTGCGGGTCATGTCCCGACAGACTTATATTATCATTCTAAGTAGTATAGGCTTTATTCAAACATTAGTAATGTAGTCTCACAGATTTGTTACTCGCACTATTCAGTCTATGTTAAAAATATATTTCAGTTTCCACCTTAGTTTCATATGTTATGCCGGATATGTTAAGCCAAGGATTAGCCCGAAATTACTCATGGTACCAGGTACCATGTCTCGATTGGGGTGTGATAAACTTGGTATTAGAGTATTAGGTTCAAGTGTCATAGAATGTCTAAAAAGCCGCATCTAGTGGATTCTTTTTTATGGGCGTGAAGCACGTCATACTTATAAGGAGGAGGTTAGGATGTTTAGGAAATACTTTCCCTTCTCTCATACTCTAGATTGTGCAATAGAGTTATCCCCTAAGAAACATATGCAAATTCATGCGTTGTTCTAATTTGTCTAACTATTCCTCAGTTTTGAGGCGATAGAAGTAGTAAAGATTAATTCCTACATATAGGGTGTCCTTAAGATAGAATTATCAATATTTCAAAGAGCGCTGAAAGGGCTTGAGAGGAGCCCATTAATGTGCTTTAGCTCCTCAATTTTAAAGCTTACGTCCTTATTTATGCATTCAGATCCTTCTATAATCCTTCGTTACCATAGAACATTCATGGAAGAAGAAAGTATGTGTCCAAAATCTTTGGTAGGTATTGTCACCCATAAGATAGTGTGATTTGGGATTTTATGATTTATTAGTCGAATGACCCAAAATTAGGAGTATAAATCTTTAAGTCTAGTATATGTATATATGCATGGAAGTTATGTATCCAATAAGTAAGAATTGAGGTGATATGTCTTTAGGTATTAACCAAGGGATAGCAAGTTGATGTAGATATCATGGTAGAATGTAGAGAAAAAGTCATTGGTTAAGGTGACTTAGATTATGATTGAACTAGGGAAGGAGTTTATGATTTAGGTAATTAATGAAAGTATAACGTGGTTAAGGATTGATAGATCTAGGCTCTACTTTGTGATTATAAAAATGAACCTCTTGATACTTATAGAGTTATGAATGTTGTTAGACGTATGAATGGATAAGAAGTGGTGATGTGTGAAAGAAAGATATGCTAATGTATTATATTAGATAGACTGTAACATTAAGATCGACTACTATTAGTAAGAGATTTGGGTGGACTAGTGTTTCTCAATTTATTTATTTATCTAGTAGTTGTTATGCTAGAATAGTATGCGAAGTTGGGTTGTTATGCATGTTTGGTGCTAGACGATAAATTTGAAATGTGAATGGTCACCAGGTGGAAATAAATTATAGTTTGGGTATTAGTAATGCTAGTTTTATGGAATTGATGGCTTGAATATTATGAATTTTCAGTAAGGGTGATGATGCAAGTATGATATAGATGTGATCCATAAGTGAGATGACAAATGGTGACTAAGTCAAAATATAAAGGAGATCCTTGGGTGTTAGGAAGATAGGAGGGAACCCAAGGTAATATGTGGTTGGCTGATATTCTAAGATTATTAAGTGTTATGTGTTTCTAGATAGTATGTTTGAGTATCTAGGTATGGAGAAGGCTAAGTATAGTATGTCTTATATGGTGTTCTTAAGAATTGAATCAAGTATATAGAGTTAGACGGTGTGCTGTCTCTTCGCGAAGCTCTATTCTTTATTGATTTAGAAGGATATGAACTTAGAGGTATGATATTAGTAGAATAACAAGAAAGATTAGATTATGAGGTGCTAGGGGAATTTGTTATATTTTCTAGTAAGAGTTTAAGTTATATGATGATGATTATAGAAGTTTAAAGAAGTTAAGAGTGGTATCTCTGAAAGAAATATCTTTTAATAAAGCTAGTATCTTTCAAATATAGTTTTGTCGTGTAAGTTAAGTGTTCTTGTGTATATTTTCGTTGAGTTTAAAGGAAATGAAATAGGCCCTCCGACTTGGAATGTTGGTCTTTTCCAAAGGGATAGATGATAGGGAGAAGAACAGAATCAAGTTTTATGAATCGAATTGTGATGCATTCCAGAACAAGCTATGCTGAGATACCGATTCATTTCTATTCTAGATTATTCCTTATATTTTAGTCATTATGACACTCTACTTATTTAATACATGTTAGAATCGTGCCCATGACCCATACTCATTCACCTCATTTTGATTCCTGCCCATGCTCATATTCTAGAATAGAAAGAAATAGCTTCAGAATGTAATTTGTTATGTTATCATTGGTCTTGAGGTAGTTGTGGGTCATTTCCTAGTAGACTTATATTTTCATTCTAAGTGGTAGAGGATTTAATCAGACATTCTTAATGTAGTCTCGAGGATCTATTACTCGCACTGTTCAAACTTATATTAAGAATATGTTTCAGCTTCCGACTTAGTTTGATATGATATAATTGATATGTTAAGCGAAGAGTTAGCCTAGAATCACTTGTGGTTCCAGGTACTGTGTATCCACTGGGTTAGACTCGGGTCATGATAGGTTCCTAATGTGATTAGGTGAGATTTTAGTGGTTTTGAGCCTGTTGAGTTGAGTTAAGTTATATTTAAATGGCTAACTTTGGTCAATATTTCATTATCCGAGTGTCCGGTGGTGATTTTTTCAGCTAAGTTAAGTTCAAAACATCAAGTTTTATCTAGTAGAGGGGTTTGTTAGAGTCTCGAGACCTTAGGTTTTAATTTAGATGTTTAGGCGAAAAAATGAGTTTTGGCCTAGAAGGATTCTGAGGGGGGTATCTTAATAATTTTTTAAAAAATCAAACAATTCCATTGAGTCTAAAATGTTGATTTTAGTGGGACAACATATTTGATTTATTTTTGTCGGAGTCTCAAACGAATCCCGAGGATCCGTTCGAGAACTTTTTGAGCATTAATCAACATTTTTTGGTGTTGGTGCAAGGGGACCTTGTTTAACGCGCAGTCAAGGCGCCTTCACGGAGCCATTTAGCTGAGACAAACAATATTCAACATTAAAATCATATTTAGGCTCGGGAGGGAGATTTTGGGAGAGAATTCTTGCGTAAACTCGTGTGGATAAGTTCCCAACTCAATTCTAAATCATTTCTTACCAACTCTATCTTCTAAATTCTTCAAAATCAAAAAATTTGAATAGGTTTTGGGGTTTATCCCCCAAATTGGAAATTTAGTATTTCTTAATTTGATTACTGAATTCTTACTCAATTGTGGTTTAGTTTTCACCCACAAGTACTCCTTTTCACTTGAGGATTATGAATTTCGTATAAAATTATATTTTCACCCTTTTCACTTTTAATGAATTTTTTTGGTGATTTTATTCGTGGTTTCAAACCTTATATGGTTGTCATTAGAACCCTTTGACGAGTGATTTTTATTTTTAATATTTGGGATCGTTTTGAGGTAGTGTATAAAGGAAAAGCACCACTTGAGTATTTCAAGTAAATATTCGGCTCTTGAGGTAGGTTTGGCTTATCTTTCTTTCAGACTGTGTTGGATCTTTACCCATGCTTATAAATCAGACTTTGGGATGGGATCATAGTAAGAGATTGAAATATTTAAATTGTTGAGTTTATAATTTTTCCCGTGTGGGGGCTTATTGTGTTGTTTCACCTGTGTGGGGGCTTATTTATGTTGTTTTGCCTGTGTGGGGGCTTATTTGTCTTGTTTGTCCATTAAGGAGGTCTATTTGTGTTATTTTCCCTTTCAAGAAGTCTTTTATAATATTCTTGATTTGAGAGCACGCCTTTTCGTGAGATTGCCCGAGATAGGGTTTTGAGTTAAGTATTCTACATATTTGACTTGAAATATCTAAGTTAGGGGATTGAACTAATATTATATTTTATTAAAATGACATAAACACATTTCAAATGATAAATGCATCTTTCAAAAGATCTTTTTCGACTATATTTTCCATGAATTGGGCGTAAACCATGATTTACCGAGTTTTGGGAATTTTGAGCTCTTTTATGTATTCCATTGAATTGATATTATATCTTCATTGTTGGTTTTTTTGTGAGCATTTCATTAATATATATAGTTATTCATGAAATTTTGAGAAAAACGTGAAATTACTATTTTGAGAAAAGAAAGTGAAACACCTTATAAATCTTTGACCACGAGTTGGGTGGCAAGCAGATAAGATACTGAGATTATGATATTTGACACATGAACTTCACATCCCTCATGGGTCCATGTTTTGGTAGCTAAAGCTCGGCGAGGTGTATACAACATGCGACAACCTTCATTCAACCACATCATCGTCTTTATCATTGTACTATATTGCATTGTATTGCCTTGTCTTGTTGGTTTGTTTACTAAGATTCCTGATTTGGGAATTAGTGTGTAGTTTTACCTGTTTACTTTACTCGCGTTGTTCATATATACAATTGTGGCAATGATGCTGATGTGAGACTATTCTATATACAGGTGGAAACATTTATATAACGACCTGATCCATCATTATTCAAAAAGCACCTCGTGAGAATATTCTGTATTTCTTTTTAAAATACGTTGCCAATTTAAAATTGGGGTGACATGACAAAAAATCATCGAACAGAAACTAGGCTCGGGCTGATGTCATCTTGCCATAGTGAGAATATTCCTGCTATGATGGCTCCACTGTAGCGGCGTGTTTAGTGGCGGAGCTAAGAATTTCGTCAAGCGTGTTCAAACTTTAAAAAAGTGAAATTTTTTTAGCGAAGTAGGTGTGATCTTGGTTGTATTTGTATATTTAAGAACCAAATAACACCCGCATTTTGGCCAAGTTCAAAATCATTCTTTATTAATTGATCGTAGTGTCGAGTCATATAAATTCATTTATACTAACCAACATGATAAGTTATGTAGGTGAGCATAAATGAAGAAATGAGCGCTGAAACATGCATTGGGAAGTAGAAGAGGATCCAAGTAAATGAGCAACAAGAAAGGAGAACGAAAAAATGAAGATTAAGGCAGATCTGTATCCCCTCCGCAAAGCAAAGGGGGAATTTATTATTTGGTCACGAATTTAAGTTGGAGATAGAAGACTCTGTATTGTGCACGCGTCGTAGAGAAGAGATGCTCGCCAAGAACTGGAATTCTAAAAGCAATCCGCATCGCGGACCTCACTGCCAAATTTGGTCATTTTCAACTAAATATAAATAGACTCAAATTTTATTTTATTAATTATTCTTTTTCTAGGTTTTGAAGAATCATGACTTTGGGAGTTTTTCATCTGTTCTTATGGTTCATTCCTAAACTCTTCTATTTTCAATCTTTTTATGTTATTGAACCGAAATTGAAGTGTTGGTTTGTTTAGGGAATGATATTAGACCTCCTTGATTATGTTCAAATAGTCAGCCTTTTTCATATACTATCACTAATAGCCTATTGAGCCTAGAGTCTTTTATTGATAGCCGCATTTTCACCCTATACCATTTTATTGAATCCCTAAGTTGTTGCACCCAACTTGCCTAAGCACTGTAGCATAGACTGTGGTGGATTGAGTAAAATTGTAAGTGAATAAGCAGCCTGAAATAGTTATAAGGCAATAGAAAAGCCCTCAATAAATGTATATATTTTGAAGAGTTGGTTCCTGGAATAAAGAAATGAGGAGGAATTTGAGAAGTTATGTGAAAAATGTGTTACATTAATGTAGAGGGAGGGCTAATAAATGAAGAAAAAGATGATGATGTCTTTAAGTGCAAAGTGCTAAGGTAAGTATAAGTCACTACTATATACTTATTCCTACCCATCCTTTAGCCGACATTACAACCTAGAAAAGTCCTTTTTGATTCTTTGCAAAGCACCTTAAATTAGTGGAGATGTACACAATGGGAATGCCTATGGTTCTCTGTGCATACATGTGAAGTTTTGTTTTTGAGTGAGAGTGTTCTGTGATGCCAAAGTCCTTAATTTATAGTCAATTTGTTGATTTGAGTGTGCAGACTATTCGTTGGAGTGAGAGGCACTTGTTGTATAATAGATAGGTGATTTATAATGGTGAATATAAAATTTAATGCTTTGGTTGCAAAAATTTGTCGAGTCAGTATTTGAGTTGTATGATGTATGAAAGTGATCAAGGCCAAGTGTAAATGAGAACATGCATGTTTGAAATGATGAAAGATCCTTGAAAGGAAGTGGAGGATGCACAAATACCAGTATTAGGGAGTCTAGGTCTAGGACTATTATAGTAAGTTGTTCGAGGACGAAGAAAGCTCTAAGGGTGGGGTGGTGATCTTGGGTGTGTTTGTATTCCTAAGAACCAAATAACACCCGCATTTTGGCCAAGTTCGGAATCATACTTTACTAATTGAAATTAGTGTCGAGTCATATTAATTCATTTAAACTAACCAACATGATTAGTTGTGTAGGTGAGCATAAATGAAGAAATGAGCGCTGAAACAGGCATTGGGAAGCACGAGAGGATCTACGTAAATTAGCAAGAAGAAAGGAGAAAGAAAAAATGAAGATCAAGACAGATCTGTATCCCCTTCGCATTGCGGAGAGGGAATTTATTATTTGGTCGTGAATTTAAGTTTCAGATAGAAGACTCCATATTGGGCACGCATCGCGAATAAGAGATTCTCGCCAAGAGCTAGAATTCTGAAAGCACTCCGCGTCGCAGACCTCACTGCCAGATTTGGTCGTTTTTGAATAAATATAAATACACTCGGATTTTATTTATTATTTATTCTTTTTTTGGGTTTTGAAGAACGACGACTTTGGGAGATTTTTCATCTGTTCTAAGGGTTCATTCCTAAACTCTCTTATTTTCGACCTCTTTATGTTATTTAAACATTACATAATTGAGATTCTTGATATGAGTAGCTAATTTCCCTAGTTTTAGGGTTGTGGCAACCAGATGATTGTATTTTATTGAAGTTTTATGGATTGAAGTTAATTATCACATGAATCAATCTTGTGTTCTTGTTTTCGTATTTCGTGCTTGATCATCACTGAAATAAGCATCTTGTCTGAATTTAACTAAGGAGAGGGATAAAAGGATAGAATGTGGGGCATAAAGAGCACAATTGTCTCTTAAGAATTAGAGTTAATTTGTATCTAAGATAGGGATATACATAGTGACCGTGCTTGGTTATTAGACAGGACGAAATCATAATGCTTGGTAATTGGTCTAGCCTATCCCCGCTCAACGATGTAGTTAGGCTGCCAATTATCGTAGGCAATTAGAGGCTGAGAGACCATAATCATATAATTAACCATGTGATTGTTGATTTGATAGTTAAGTAATATCCATTTTACAAGATAATATGCATGAAACCTGAATTAAGTTGCAGCCCTGGACTTTACCCAATCATTGTTCAAGCCCTTTTGAAATTGAGATGCATTAGTTAAACTTTTAATTAGATTTTAGATTATAGAAACATTCACTTCATTGCTTTTGATAACACTTGTTTTGAATTGAAAGTATTGGAAAGATCGAACTAATCTAATCTTGAGTCCCTATGGGTACGATACTCGGCTCTTAAAAAGAGCCACTTTAATACCTGAACGACCACGTACACTTGCATGTGCGATTGAGCGCAACAAGTTTTTGGCGTTGCTGCCGGGGACTTTAGAATTAGAAAGTATTTGATTTATCTAATTTTTGAAGTTAGGAAGCAAGTGTTGACAACTTGATCTTAGCTATTCATTTTGCAGGTTGTGTTGAATTTTCAAACTAGAAGACAACCAGGACTTGGTGGAGCCTCTAGTTGAACTAGAAAGATTTGTTCATTACTGGAGAAGGCAAGTATGACTCACTTACCCAGTCCCTTTTGTTGCTAGTGAACCAAGAACTCTGGTAACAAGAGTTGAACAAGAAGAACCTGTAGTGATGGCTGAGATGAAAGTGAAAGATGTGGCAATCCCACATACCACCAGTGTTACTTCATGCATTCAAAAGCCTGAAGATGGTGGAAGATTTGAAGTGAAGCAGAGTATGGTGCAACTATTGCACACAAATAGACAGTTCACTAGTTTATCACATAAGGATCCACAAGTTCATATCCAGAATTTCCTCGAAATCAATGACACATACACTCCAACTGGAGTGAATTCCGAGTACGTGAGGCTCACCCTATTCCCCTTTTCTCTGCTAGGGGAAGCAAAAGGATGGTTGAATTCTGAGCCCACGAACTCCATAATATCGTGGGATGATCTTGCTCGGAAGTTCTTGATAAGAATTTTCTCGTCTGGGAAAACAACTAAGTTAAGAAGTGACATATTGAGCTTCCGACAAAAAGGAGGAAAAAACTTATACCAGGCTTGGGACAAGTTTAAATCGATGTTGTTGAGTTGTCTGCCTCATCATCAGGCTAATGAGGTGTTGGTCCACACCTTCATTGAAGGGTTGGAACCCAACACCAAAACTTTACTTGATTCAGCTGCAGGTGGATAAGATTTGGAGAAGACATATGCTGAATTGCTCACCTTGGTGAACAGGATTGCACAAGGAAACCCCGAGTGGAATGGGGGAGGAGCCAAACCAGTAGTGCAAAAGGCTGCTGGGATGTTGGAAGTAGATGCAGTTACAGCTTTAACTGCACAAATTACTGCAATGCAGAATATGATGAACAAGCACTTCAGCAATATGTCGCTAGGACAACAACAAGCTCAGGTAAATGCGATGCAACAACCACCTACATGGTGTGATATTTGGGGAGGGGGAGACCACACTATAGAGGTATGTGACCCAAATTCTATAAACTTTGTAGGAAATGCACATCATGGAGGAGGTCATCAGAATTATGGTAACTCCTACAATCCAGTTGACGAAATCATCCAAACTTTTCCTAGGAAGGAAATTAGAATCAATCGCATAGTCAGAACCAATATAGACCCCAGGGGAATGTGCATGGCTATGAACAATAAGTACAACGAGATCAGCCTAGTAATCAACAAGGCAACATGAGCATCGAGGAGATGTTAAAGAAGATCATGGATGATCAAGCTCAACTAGCCGTTGATGTGAGAAATAATCAGTTAGCAACTCCAAACCTGGAGAAACAAGTTAGGTAATTTACTAGTGCCCAAAATTCACGTCCTTAAGGAGGTTTGCCGGGAAATACTAATACCAAACCAGGTAGGTGAATGTAGTTGGTATGCGTAGTGGGTTATAGTTTGAGGAGTTGGTACCAAAGAGGAGAAGTGTTGAATCTGCAGGTAAAAAGAGTGAACCCAAGGAGAGTGAGATAGTTGCACAAGAAGTGAGAGTGCAACCAATAGTAAAACCACCTTAGAAGTTTAAAAAACAGAATGAGGATGAATGTTTTGGTAAGTTTCTCTAGCTATTAAAACAAGTTCACATTAACCTGCCTCTGGTAGTTGTTTTGCAGGGTATACCCAGGTATGCAAAGTATATGAAGGAGATCGTGGAAAATAAGAGGAGATTGACAGAATATGAAACAGTGGATCTTACTGAAGAGTGCAGCTCCAGAATCCAAAAAAAGTTTCCCACCAAACTGAAAGATCCATGAAGCTTTACGGTTTAGATCACCATAGGGAATAGCCTCCATGCGCGAGGGTTGTGTGACCTTGGGGCGAGTATAAACCTGATGCCAACATCATTGTACAAGATGTTGGGGTTGGGTAGTCCTAAACCCACCACCATTATCTTGCAGTTGGCAGATCGGTCGATGGATAGACTAGTGGGTGTTGTGGAGGATGTCTTGGTTCAGGTGGGATCCTTGATATTCCTAGTACATTTTGTGGTGATGAACTTTGAGTCAAATCCTGAGGTTTCGTTCATCCTTGGAAGACCTTTATTGGCCACATGACGTGCTATGATGGATGTAGTAGCCGTTCAATTGACTATGCAAGTGCATGATAAAGTAGAAGTGTTTGATGTGTACAAGACGTTGAATCTGCCGGCAGTGTATGAAGATATGTTTGCCATAACAGTCATAAATCTTGAAGCAGAAGCTCATTACATTGCATCCAAGGACCCTCTGGAGCGTGTGTTAGTGGGACATGATATTTATGGGGCTACTGAAGTGCAAGAAATGGTACAGTACATGGATGTGATGAGTGTGGGCATATCAAGAGATCACTGGGAGCCATTGAATAGGGTGTTGGGTCCTCCACCCAAGTCGTCCATTAAAGAAGCACACAACTAAAGCTAAAAACACTGTCAGCCCACCTAAGGTATGCATTTTTCGGTGAAGATAAGACCTTGCTTGTGATTTTGTTTGCAGAAATGTCTGAATCACAGGTTGAAGCAACATTGAGTATACTGAAGAAGAGAAAAGCAGCTTTAGGCTGGAAGATGTCCGACATCCACAGGATAAGTCCAACGTTGTGTATGCACAAGATTTACATGGAGGAAGGTCACAAGCAGAGTGCACAACACCAACGTAGATTAAATCCAGTCATGAAGGATGTGGTAAGGAAAGAGGTAATCAAGTGGCTAGATGCGGGGATAGTGTACCCCTTATCTGACAACAAATGGGTGAGTCATGTACAATGTATGCCCAAGAAGGGCGGTATGACAGTGGTGATGAATGAGAAGAATGAACTAATCCCTACAAGGACAGTAACTGGGTGGCTTATTTGTATGGATTACAGAAAGTTGAATGATGCCACCAAGAAGGACCATTATCCTGTACCGTTTATTGATTAGATGTTGGACAGACTGGCAGGACAAAAATACTATTGCTTCTTGGATGGCTACTCAAGATACAATCAGAAAGTCATTGCACTAGAGGATTAGGAAAAGACAAAATTTACTTGTCCATATGGCACCTATGCGTTCAAACACATGCCATCTGTATTGTGTAATGCACCGGCTACATTCCAGAGATGCATGATGGAAATCTTCCACGATATGGTGAAGAATTTTTTGAGGTGTTTATGGATGACTTTTCTATATTCGGTGAGTCCTTTGATCTTTGTTTGAGTAATGTTGACATGGTTCATGCAAGGTGTGAGGAGATAAATCTGGTGTTGAATTAGGAGAAGTGCCACTTCCTGGTTTGATAAGGGATTGTACCGGGGCACAAAATTTCAAGAAATGGGTTGAAGTTGATAAAGCTAAGGTGGAGGTCATTGAGAAACTACCACCACCCATCACCGTGAAGGGAGTCCGAAGTTTTCTTTGACATTTCAGGTTTTATAAAAGATTCATCAAGGATTTTTCTAATACTGCGAGACCCATGTGCAGTTTATTGGAAAAGAAGGTGAAATTTGCATTTAATGAAAGTTATTTGCAGGCTTTTGAGTTGTTGAAGAAGAAGTTGATCGAAGCTCCTATTTTGATTACTCCGAATTGGGAGCTACCCTTCGAGCTCATGTGTGATGACATGGACACAATTGTTGGTGCAGTGCTAGGCCAGCGAAAGGATAAGAAGTTTCACTCCATCTATTATGCCAGCAAGACTCTTGATGCAGCACAATTGAACTACACTGTCACAGAAAAGGAGATGCTCGCACTAGTGTTTGCTTTTGATAAGTTCAGATCTTACTTGGTGGGCAGCAAGGTTGTTGTTTACACCGACCATGCTACGATCAGGTATTTATTTAACAAGAAGGATGTGAAGCTGAGGCTGATCAGATGGATATTACTCTTGCAAGAGTTTGATCTGGAAATTAAAGATAGGAAGGGGGCTGAGAACCATATAGCTGATCATTTTTCAAGATTCGAAGACTCGTCTCATGTGAGGAATGAAGAACAGATTCACAAAGAATTCCCTGATGAGCAATTGCTAGCCTTGGACATTGCACAAGTACCCTGGTATGCTAATATTGTCAACTTTCTGCAAGTGGTTTATTTCCACCTGAGGCTTCGACACATCATAAACAAAATTTGAAACACGAGGCAAGGTTTTATATTTGGGATATACCATTCTTATTCAAGCAAGGACTTGATCAGGTAGTGCGAATGTGTATAGCTGAATAGGAGGCATTGCAAGTGTTGGAGAGTTGTCACTCTTCACCATATGGTGGGCACCACGGAGGCGAGCGCACGACGCATAAGGTATTGCAATCTGGTTTCTTTTGGCCTACTTTATTTAAAGATGCTACGATTTTTGTGAAGGGATGTGATCAATGTCAGTGAATGGGCACTATTTCTAGAAGACATGAGATGCCGTTAAGCAACATCCTTGAAGTTGAGATCTTTGATGTATGGAGGATAGACTTCATGGGACCATTCCCAGCTTCCAATGGAAATCAATACATACTAGTGGCAGTGGACTATGTGTCCAAGTGGGTTGAGGCTGTTGCTTTACCTACTAATGATGCGAAGGTGGTGGTAAAGTTCATCAGGAAGCACATCTTCACCAGGTTCAGAACTCCCAAGGCCATGATAAGTGATGGAGGTAAGCACTTCATAAATAGTTTAGTACAATTTTTTTTGGCTAAGTATGGTATGCGACACAAGGTAGCCACAGCCTATCATCCTCAGACTAGCGGTCAAGTTGAAGTTTCCAATAGGGAAGTGAAGCAAATCCTACAGAAGACTGTGAATGCACAACAGAAAGATTGGGCTAACAAGTTAGATAAGGCTTTGTGGGCATACAAGACTGCATACAAAACACCAATAGGGACTTCTCCTTATCGAATGGTGTTTAGGAAAGCATGTCACCTCCCAGTGGAATTGGAGCATCAAACATACTGGGCTATAAAGAAGTTGAACTTAGACCCTGAGTTGGCGGGCAAGAAAAGAATAACACAACTGTACCAGCTAGAGGAATTCAGGCTCCACACGTACGAAAATGCGAAGTTCTATAAAGAGAAGACCAACAGTGGCATGACAAGCATATAATGTCACGCACCTTTGAGACTGGCCAATTGGTATTACAATTCAATTCAAGGCTAACATTGTTCGTCGTAAAACTTTGGTCTAAGTGGAGTGGGCCATTTGAGGTGGTGAGAATGACGTCACATGGAGCTATGGAGCTGAGAAACAAGGACAAGAGCGCCACATTTCTTGTCAATGGGAGGAGAGTAAAGCATTACTTTGGGAATGACATAGAGCATGAACAAGAAATAGTCAATTTAAATGACGAATGAGTCATGAGCTGGGTCGTGCCGCGACGTTAAATTTGGCGTTGCACGGGAGGCAACCCATGACCCCATGTAATAAATAGGATTTCTGGTTTTCCATTGTGTTATATCAATTTATAGGAGTTATTTTATAGTAAAAAATGTGATATATTAGTAAAATACAAAAAAAATGAGTCGTGCCACTACTAAAACTAAGGTGTTGAATGGGAGGCAACCCATCGGGTTTACTTTAATTGGTGTTGTGCTGAAAATGTGCAGGGAACATGAATTCGTAGCTATAGTGTGTCGCGGAGGGAGTGTAACTTTTGCCTCACTAGAAATTAATTTTTCAGAGCGAGGGAGAACACTCTGTAACGTGCACGCGTTGCGGAGGACTCCAGGATTTTTGGATTCAATGAGAATTATTTTTTTCATCAAAAATAAGGGAACCCTGTATTAGAGACGCATCACGGAGAGGGAGCCAAATTTAGATTTCACTGGGAAATAATTAATTATGCAAAACAGAAGCCTCTGTAATGCAGTCGCGTCGTGGAACATGTGAGTTTATTTTGTTTTTTTTCATTAAAAAGACAGGTCTGACCCGTCTTCTTTCAAACAAACCCGACCCAACTCCCCTTTTATTCCCAAATTCTCCACTATTTTCCTATTCTCCCCCACTACATACGATTTCCTTATCCGTTTCTCCTTTTGTGAATTTTCAACGCAAAATCTATAACGCGGAGTCAGTTCGCGCATCCATCTCCCATTTTCTCTCGTCTTCAACAAAAAAGGTATGTATTTTGTTATCATTTTTTTCGATTGTTGGTCATTGATGATAATTTATGATGTTTTTTGGTGTCTAGGTTATGTGGGGAGTTGTGTGTGTGATTTGTAGCGTGGGGACGTGATGTATGTTTATATTTATGGGTAGTTTGAATTCTTGAGTAGAAATTACCCTTGCTTGAGATTATGTGGGGATTGGGTTAAGGCTGGTTATATAAGCATGGTAAGGTGAATGGTTCAGGGTTTGTTTGATGAATAAGATCGTATGCTTTATGGATATTGAGGGTCTTAGTGTGAAGTCTTGAGTAAAACTGGGGGTGTACCTTTGTGTGCAATTGTTAGGTGTTGTGTCCGTGTCCTGGGACTCAGGTTGTTGTACTTGACTGTTGTTGTGGTAACTAAATGCGATATGTGAATGTGTTGTTATGTTGGTTTGTTTTGATCTTGATTTTGCATGCTACCCATTGGGTAGTTTGAGTACCATGGTTGGGGCATATATGGATCAAGTGTGGGGTGGTGTCTGGGGTGGTGTCTGTGCTTCACCCATGCCTTTCCAGAAATTGTTAGTTATCTTGGGCTGAAATGTATTGTGTTTGCAGGCAATCATCTCAGGTACTCAACGACCCGGCAAAGAGGTGGCAACTTCAAGCCAAAGGAAGCGAGTCCGAAGTGGGGGGAATGTACCTCCCACACCAGTAGTCCCACGGGGGCAAACTCGGAGGTTCAGGTTGCGAGCAGTGGTCAAAGAGGGTAAAATATGGTGGAAGAAACACACGGAGGCACGATACTCCTCTTATGTGTGCATTGAAAGGGATAGTCTTGCATAGAAGTTTCCCCAAATCATGAGACGTATTCAAGAACTTTATATGGAGTTCATCTTTGCTGAGCCCACCTAGAGCAACTTGCACGTGGTCCAAGAGTTCTATGCCAACTAGGCAACGGAGTCCAATCGCATTTTGTGAAGGTGCAGAGAGTTTATGTGACTCTCACTCTCGCGGTTCTAAATAATATATCGAACACTGCAGTTGATACTGACCCATTGGTGCTAACGGGTTGAACATTTACCCACCCTATCGAGCCATCAGACACACACTTTGTGGACCTTAGTCAATGGTTAAGTGGACCAAGCACAATGCCAAAAGATTTCACCTATCTCTTCCTTATGCACACATGAATTATGATGAATTGCTTAATACATGGGTTACACTACACATGCATCACCCGTATTATAGTGTGTTTGTTTTACGCCTTGATGACTAACACCAAGTTGAATATCGGTGTTGTGTTGAAATCTGCTATGAGAAGGCTCAGGTTCACAAAGAGTGCAGGTATGCTTTGGGAGGTATCATTACTCGATTGTGTCGTTTTGCAGGTGTACCAGAGGAGAGTTTGGATTATATGGCACCCCTTTTCCCAACGTCAGTGGATGTGACGAAGACAAAGGGGCCTGATAATAAGTTCGATCCACCACTCACCACTTCGGAGCGCCATCACCGTGATGAGTTGATTATGGCCCGTATGTTTGGGCTGGATATGCTGCATCACCATAATGGATGTCGGGCGTCAACTGAGGAGCAATTGGGGCAGGTTGAAAAGAGGTACCCGCTGAATGTGCATGTCAAAGCATTGCTAGGCATCGGTCCTAAGTTCCATAAGCTTGTGGATGATGATATACTGAGAGATGAGGATAGGTTGCGCACTGGTTCGGATGTTGAATCTGATTCTGACACGGAAGAGGTTGACCCTGTACAGGCCGGTGATGAGGCCAAAGGCGGAGACTCTATGGAGGACTGATCAGGGAGTGATTCACCTTAGTTCTGTTCTTATTTTGTGATTTTGTATAGCACTGGGGACAGTGCTAATATTTGAAATGTGGGGTGGGTTGTGAATTCTCTCTGTATTGTATATCTTAGTTTGAACATTGGTAGTGTCTTTTGATTGTTTTTTATTTTATTTTTTAGTTTGGGTTCCTTGGAGGCTATTTTCGGTTCTTTGGACAAGGAGAGTCCCTTTGAACCGTGCAAAACACAAAAAGATTTTGTATTTCTAGGATTGAGTTAGTCGTCGTAATTGAGTCACAGTGCCCTATGATAGATGGATGACGATCATCTTAAGTGCAATGTGCGTCATTGAGTCATAGGTATGGTATGTGTGCTGAAGCTTGAATTTTCGAAAGAAATTGTATGAAAGCATGTGGGGCAATAATTATGGATGCATTTGAATTTTTGTACTTGATTCTAATGAATGCAACTTAAGCTTAAATAGAACTTTTGCATGAACTAATTGTGTTTCTTGTGATTGATCCAACTTGATTAGAAGTTGTGTCGTGAGTGGTGAGGTACTGTATTGTCCACATATTGCGTCTGAGTCAAGAACTTGTCTGGCATGTTATTGAAGCGAAATTGAAGTGTTGCTTTGTGTAGGAAATGATATTAGGCCTCCTTGAATATGTTCAAATAATTAGCCTTTTTCATATACTATCACTCGTAGCCTGTTGAGCCTGGAGCCTTTTATTGATAGCCGTATTTTCACCCTATACCATTTTATTGAATACCTAAGTTGTTTGCACCTTACTTGCCTAAGCACTATAGCATAGACTGTGGTGGATTGAGTAAAATTGTAAATGAATAAGCAGCATGAAATAGTTACAAGTCAATAAAAAAGCCCCTAGAAAATGTTTTTAAAATATTTATATTGAAGAGTTGGTTCCTGGAATAAAGAAATGAGGAGCAATTTGAGAAGTTATGTGAATCATGTGTTACAGTAATGTAGAGGGAGGGCTAATAAATGAAGAAAAAGATGATAATGTCTTAAAGTGCAAAGTGCTTAGGTAAGTGTAAATCATTACTATATACTTATTCCTACCCATCTTTTAGCCGACATTACAACCTAGAAAAGTCCTTTTTGATTCTTTGCAAAGCACGCTAAATTAGTGGAGATGTACACAATAGGCAAGCTTACGATTATCTATGCATACATGTGAAGTTTTCTTTTTGAGTGAGAGTGTTCTGTGATGCCATAGTCCTTAATTTATAGTCAATCTGTTGATTTGAATGTGCGGACTATTCCTTGGAGTGAGGGCCACTTATTGTATAAAAGATAGGTGATATCTAATGGTGAACATGAAGTTTAATGCTTTGGTTGCAAAAAGTTGTCGACTCAGTACTTGAGTTGTATGATGT